>NC_077227.1:564773933-565373933 GCF_027887165.1 Monodelphis domestica
GTATGGCACCTATCCAATGCTACAAATGTGTTAAGTGCTTTACAAATATTATTTCATTTGATTTCACTTTATAAAACAAATGGGTCTGGACTAGATGGACCCTATAATCTCTTCCTGTTCCAAATGTATGATTCTATGTTATGGATATGCCATGATGTCATTAATAATATTCATTATCACTTCTCAAATTTAATTTGGAGTTTCACAAAATGGGCCAAAGAGAAAAGGAAGTTCAAATAAGAGAAAATGAGAATGAGGTTTTCCCCAAATAAATGAGCAAGCATTAAAGGGAATGCTAAGAAGAAAAGGGTTAATGAATAAACACTCATGTCAAAATGACTGCCTTTAAAAATCATTCAACTAATGAAAGCCAAAAGTGGTGCAAGATAGCACAGCAAGTGCACAAATCCTTTAATCTGGAAGACAGAGTGTTTTTTTCTGGATAATCCCTATCCAATCCTATGTCAAATATCTTCTTTTTTGTGTTTCAAAACAACAAATTCTAATATTTTTAGTCTTAGTTTCATATGACAGCTTCTATATAACTTTGGTTGTTTTAATTTTCCTTTTTTGAAACTTACATGGCTTAGATATATTATCATCATCAATATCATGAATAACAACAACAACACAGACCCACCATTGTTTTCTATGAATTCACAATACCTTCCCTGAGCATGCCTAACATTGTGTCCGGTGTTTTCTACAACAAAATGACTCAAATTTATTATTTTTGTTCCTAAACTAAATCTTCCCTGTTGGATTATCTCAGTGCTTTTTTTGTTTGCCAGTAGCATTTTTCTGGTCGGTGAGAATTGCCTGTGAGCCAAAGTCCATCTATTGTCTTGGCAGGCCACACATCCAACCCATCTGTGCCTGATGTTACAGACAGCTTGAATAACATCTGTTATACACATCCATTAATGAGATGCTATACCTACTTATCCATCAGAATCAGCAAAGCATTGAAATGATTTTAATATGCTGGTTGCCCAACCTCCAATATTCACTGCCATAAAGTTCAGAGGTGCACTTTTCCCCTTAGTTAATTTCATATAGAGCGACCCAGATGGGTCAACTTCTAAAAGTGATGAACTCTTGACTCACACCAAGAGCCCACTCAGGATCCACATTCAAAATTATTTGAGATAATCATACAACTTTATTGTTGAATTCTCAATGCTTTTAGGCCTTGCTCTTTCTTATAGGAGAAATGTCCCCTCCTAAAAGCAGATCACCTTTTCTTCTTCTTTGAGGGAACAGGACATCTGAGGTTATGAACAGAAACTCTGATTACCTTTCCTAGCAACACCCAGGAGAAAGAATCAATCTTTATTATATTTTATGGACATTTATTTTATCTCCAATTTGCACTACCTATCCAGTGCATGCTTTCATTAAACTTTCCACTTCATCATTACTCACAAGCTGTTAGGGAGTTTTCCACCCGCAGAGGAGAAAACTTGAAGAAAATTTCATCTTAACATATAGTTTGATTAACTTACAAGTAATTCTCCATCTGTGGCAGATTCCTTTTTGATGTTGCAGCAGACAACGCCACAGATCCATCCACAAATGAAATGGCAAACTAAACACTAGTCCAATATCTGAGACCAGGGAAAAATTGAAGAAAAATTTAGGCATAAATATATAACCTCTAGATTAAGGCTTTTTAGCAGAAATATTCTTTTTCTATTAGATAATTTCCATAAAGATTTTATGATTAATTGAAGAATGATTTTTTATGTATCAATTTGCAGTTTTTTGGTTGTCTTTTGTTAAAGAAATGTTATTTTCTTGTTTGAAAACACACAAAAGAGAACAGGATTCACAGAGGATACCATAAAATAATTAAAAGTGAATGGAGAGAAGTAAATAAGATTGTGAAATAAACTGAAATTGTAGGCAGCCTATTGGCAAGTTGGAGTTTCACAGAAATAAGACAAGCCTTTGAGGCATGAATGGATGCCAAAAGTCATTCAAGGTTGGTGGATATTGAAGCACCAAGTAATTAAATAATCAGAGATTGCAAAGGTTGCAAATGTCTCTGGCACCCTTGGAGCTATGTATGGTATTAGACAGTAAGGAGTTATATATCCTAGCTTCACTAACCATGGACTAAATTAGGTTATCAATGGGTTTGGAGCTGGCAGACTCATTTTAATAGTAAGTACTCCACTCAAGTTTAAAATTAACTATTGCCATGTGCTCCTAGGAATAAGATTTTGAAATTTCCTTTCAGGGAAAAGTTGGAAAAGTGAAACATTCCATACAGGGGCAAAAATTATTCTTAATGTCTAATGTAGCAGTACATTGTCTGGCAAATAATAACCCCCTAACAAATGTTTGGGGTTTTTTCTGTACATCTGAGTTGTTCATTCAACACAAAGGTTTTTAATTTAGAATCCATGACCTTTAAAATTTTTATTCCTAGATTTTAATATAATTTATTTCTTTTATAATCCTATGCATTTTATAATAAGCATTTGAAAACATTATTTTGCAAGGCATCTGTAGGGACAAAAATGGGACTTTGACACCAAAAAAGAAAATTAAAAACCCCTGATTTAAAATTATAATTTACTTGAGATATAAATATACTTAGATTAACTTGAAAACAGCGTATCAAATTTTCCTCAAAGCAATTTATCAAGGAAAAGATCATAATAATCAATTATCTTTCTATCGATCTTTAAGGTTTACAAAATAATTATATGTGTGCATTTATATATGCATGTATATAAGTATAAAATATATATCTATGTACATGATATATGTATATGAATATATGTGTGTATACATATATATACATATACACATATGTATATATATATACAGAGACCCAAAGATTTCAGGGTAGAATAGCTCTCAAAGGCCATCCATTATGACCCTCTCATTTTATAGAGGAGTAAACAAAGGCCAAGTCACATAACTGGCAAATATTAAAAGCATGATTCAATTAGGCTAGCCTAGATCCAAGTATACACTGAACCATGTTGCCCACATCATGGCATTTGACTGTGAAATACGTACTATTATAAACTCCATTTATTTATCCTAGGTCTGGGTAATACCTCAGTAAATGCTTTTTGGAGTTATTGATTGGTTGATTTTTGTTATTGTTGTTCAGACCTGTGATGTTGTATGGAAACCACATTCACTAAGATAGTCTGGTGATTAGATTATATGTAGCAGTCTTAAACATGTGTCTAGAAATGCTTTAATTAAAAGGTTAAGTGACTTCTCTGGACCATGGCCACATAGCTAGAATGAATTGGAGGCAAGAGTTGAACTCAAGTTTAATTCATTCAAAGCCTGTGCAAACAAAGTCACATTGCCTCTATAGACTCATTTGACAGATGATAAAATTGAGACGCTAACACCTTAAGTCAAATCAATTCAATAAGCATTTCTTAAATGCATACTATGTACTGAGTATTATACTAAGCACTGAAGATATAAAGGCAAATATAGCTCATATGCTAAAGAAGTTTACATTTTAATGAGATAATAAGCCCATGGTGGTGAACCTATGACACTCATGCCAGAGGTAGCACTCAGAGCCTTCTCCTTAAGCAGGAGCACCATCACCCTATCACAGAGTTTACCAGAAATTTTTACTAGAAAGCCAGCAGGATGTGGAGCCAGGCTTCTCCACTTTCCCCTCTCCACAAGTGCTTGAGGACTTTTCGCAAGTCACCTGTCCCTCTAAAAGGTTTGCCATCAAGGAAATATGCAAACAATTATGCACATATAAGATATATACAGGGTAAATTGGAGATAATCTCAGAGGGAAGCTACAAGCTTTGAAACAGATATTTAGTATCTGATGTGGGATTTATAATCATGTCTTCCTGATTATAAATCTACCAGGCAACACCACCTACCTCTCAGTAGATTTGAGGTTTTATGTGGAAAAAAATGAAATCTGAATGGAATCTCTGGGCAGGCAAGGGCACTAATCTGGAGAGAATATCTTGCTGGCAAAGCTGTGCTAGGCTCAGGGAATAGAACAGAGGTGGTGTAGAGGCACCTCTCTGGAGGAGAAGCCCAGAGCAGGCAGCCTAGTCATAGCCAAGACATTCTATATGGTCACCCACCACTCACTTTGTGGAGGTTTTGGCCTCAGAGAACATCCAGATTAACAAATCAACTCCTTCTTCCTGGCTCAATCTCATCAACAAAGCAGATAAGAAGCCTTTGGAGGGCAGGGAAGCTCAGCTTCAACACCCCCTCCCCCACAGACTGATTTAAAAGCCATTTGACTTAAGATCCAAGGTCAAAAACTGCAAGAAATTACAGGCAACAACCTTGACAACAAGGCGTGAAGCCCAGATCCTCTAGAGGTTCTTCTGCCAGGTAGGGAAGATCTGACTAACCTGATCAATCAGTAGAACAGAAAAAAAAAAACCTTCATAAGTGAAGAGTCCAAACCCACAGAGCCAGCAAAAAATGAGAGAAGCAAGACTACAGGCAACTTCAAAGGGGAATGAATTGGAAAATATGAGCAAATGACAGATAAAGAAAAAAGAAATTCAAATCAACAGCTTCTATCTATGCAATTAACAAAGAGCAAATGGAATAGAGGAAAATCAAGGAACACCAAGCAAAAACACAGATACTCCAGAAAATTGAACACAAGCTTTGGAAGAACTCAAAATACAACTCAACAAAACAATTAAAAGAGGCTGAAGACAACTGGGAAAACAACTTTAAAAGCAAAATTAATCATCTGGAAACAGAAAATAGTGTCTTGAAGGCCAAAATAAATCAGCTTAAAAATGAAGCAAATGAGATGAACAATCAGAAGGAAAAGGATGACCAAAAAGCCAGGAATGAAATTCAATTTTTAAAAACTAGAATTCAATAACTAGAAGCAAACGACTTCAAAAGGCAGCAGGAAACTATAAAGTAATATCAAAAGAATGAAAAAAAATTGAGGAAAATATAAAACACATCATCCACAAAACAGAAGATCTAAAAAAAGGTCCAGAAGCGACAACTTAAGAATCACTCGACTAATGTAAGATCATGACAAAAGAAAAAGGCTGGTCATAATTATACAGGGAATGATCCAAGAAAATTGCCCTGAAATTCTAGAGCAAAAGGGAAAAGTGGCGTTGAAAGAATCCACAAATCACCTCCTCTACTTAATCTCCAACTGACAACACCCAGGAATATTATAGCCAAATTCAAGAACTATCAGACCAAAGAAAAGATATTACAAGCTGCCAAGAAGAAGTCAATCAGATACCATGGAACCACAGTGAGGATAGCACAGGATCTGACTGCATCTACACTGAAGGACCAAAAGGCATGGAATATGATGTTCCAGAAAGCAGGGAAAGTAGGTCTATAACCAAGAATCAATTACTCAGCAAAACTGATTATATTCTTGCAGGGGAAAGTATGGTCATTTAATAAAATATAAGACTTCCAAGCATTCATGAAGAAAAGACCAAACTTGAAGAGAAAATTTGATGCCTAAACACAGAACACAAGAGAATCACCAAAAGGTAATTAAGAAAGGGGGAAAACCAAAAACAACAAAAAAAATGTTTTTAAGGGACGCAATGAGTTAAAATGATTTGTATCCCTACAAGAAAAGAAGATATTGGTAACTCTTAAAACTTGTTATCACCTTGGTACCTAAAAGAATTGTACTTAGTGGCAACAGTAACAAAATGTATAGAATGAAATGTCAAAACATATATATATATATATATATATATATATATATATATATATATATATATATATATATATATATATATATATAGTGGGAGAGATAGGAGAGAGAGAAGTTTTTGCAAGACTGGAGGTCTAACTCTAAAATGCAAAACCCAGCATTCCATTGGAATGTCCCCAGGTTGGTGGCAGTTGGAGCTGAGTTGGGGGTTGGCTGGCCACACTGTGGGAGAGAAGAAACTTGGCTTTTGAACTTATTCTCTGTCTCTCTCTGGCTCTTTTCAGTTGGAGCTAAGAGCGGGCTTTTGGTGTCTCTGTGTCTGAGACTAGAAGTCATACCTTTTCCCTGGAGGTTTTTGGCTGGCCACACTAAGTAAAGAAACTGGGCTTTTGAACTTGTTCTCTGGCTTTCTGGATCTTAACAGTTGGAGTTGACCAGGGGGCTTTTTGGTCTCTGGGTCTCTGACTGGGGAACACACACTTGCTCTCTGGAGGTTGAAAGCTGGTTGAGAGATTTTTGTGAAGCTGACTTAGCTTTTGGACTCTGGTGGGGCTGATTTGATTACTTGAAGTTCTCTGCCTTTGGACAGTTGAAATTGACAAGAAGGAAAATCTAACTGAAGAAGAAGAAAGAAGATCTTAAAAAGCCATTGTCCTCCATCTCCTTGTCTGAGAGTCACAGTTTGTGACTGGACCACTTTATCAATTTTACCTCAGTTAAACTAGGGACTTCCTCATCCCCCTTACCTCCATTTCCCAGCCTGTTATCCCAATAAAACTTGGACTATTTTATAATTCACTCAGGGGGGAGGGAAAATTGCGAGAAGGGTGGCAGGAGGAAGAGGGTTGGAGGAGTGAGGGAGGAAGGAAACTAGAAAATAAATCAGCCATTGTTAGGGATCAATAGACAGATTCCCCAGAGCTGTGTACCAGCATCCCTGTGTGTGTGTCACATCTCCCAGCAGCATTTCTATGTCCTCCATTACCATTAAGCAGCCTCAGCTTCCCTCTGCAGTTTCAGGCCCCTGCAGCAGCCTCTCTAGACATAGCCAGTCAGAAAAGAGAGCCATAGCCATTGTGAAGAAACAGGTTTTCCCTCAGTTCATCCTCTCTAACTCAAGAAGTAAAACTTTTCCCTCAGCTTACTTCTTTATTTCAATATATAAAATTAGAGGTAAAAAAAAGAGGTTAATACTAAGAGAATTGGGAAAAGAAACGAAATGGAGTAAATTTATATGTCATAAAGAAGTACATGGCAAGAATGGGGGAAAAAACCAATATACAGGAAGGAGAAAGAGGTTGAAGACAGGAAATACTTAATTCTTACATGCATTGAAATTGCCTCAAAGAGAAAAGAACAATCAGATCCATTAGGGCAGAGAATTGATTGGTGTGCTATAAAGAAGCAGAAGGATAACAAACTGATTGGTGGGGAGGGAAGCAGTACAAGGGAGGGAGAGGATGGGGGTAGTATAAAAAGACTGTAAAGAAAATAAGAGGGAAATACGAAGAGAGGGGAGTAGAAAGAGAAGTAAAGAAGGGTGGGAATTAGGGGGACTGATTAAAAACAAAACATTGGTGTAGAAGGAAATAGTGAAAGAAGAAAAGGCAGGACCAGGAGTGGAAATCAAAATTCTGTGAAATACACATGTGGTAATCATAACTCTGAATGTGAATGGAATGAACTCACCCATAAAACACAAGCGAATAGCAGAGAGGATTAGAAACCAAAACCCTACCATATGCTGTCTAGAAGAAACACACATGGGGAAGGTAGACACACACACACACACAGGGTAAAAATAAGAGGATGGAGCCAAAGCTATTGGGAATCAACTAATAAAAAGAAGGTAGGAGTCACAATCATGATATCTGACAAAGCCAAAGTAAAAAGAGATCTAGCTAAAAGAGATTGGGAAGGTAATTACATCCTGATAAAAGGCAGTATTGACAATGAGGAACTATCAGTACTCAACATGTATGCAACAAATGGCATAGCATCCAAATTTCTAAAGGAGAAACTAGTGGAGCTCAAGGATGCAATAGATAGAAAAATTATTCTAGTGGGGGACCTGAACCTTCCTCTATCAGAACTAGATATATCAAAGCAAAAATTAAATAAGAGAGATGTAAGAGAAGTAAATGCAATGTTAGAAAAGTTAGAGTTAGTAGATATATGGAGAAAAATAAATGGGGACAAAAAGGAATATAGCTTCTTTTCAGCAGCACATGATACATTCACAAAGATTAACCAGATACCTGCACATAAAAGCATTAGAAACAAGTACAAAGGAGCAGAAATAATAAATGCAAACTTCTCAGATCACAGTGCAATGAAAATAGTAATTAGCAAGGGTACATGCAGAGGCAAATCAAAAATTAATTGGAAACTAAACAATACAATTCTCCAAAATCAGTTAAAGAACAAATCAAAAACAATTAATAATTTCATTGAAGAAAATGACAATGATGAGACATCCTTTCAAAAATCTATGGGATGCAGCCAAAGCAGTACTCAGGGAGAAATTTATATTCTTGAGTTCATATATTAACAAACTAGAGAGGGCAGAGGGCAATGAATTGGGCATGCAAATTAAAAAAAATAGGAAGTGAATAAATTAAAAATCCTCAGATGAAGACTAAATTAGAGATCCTAAAAATCAAAGGAGAAATTAATAAAATTGAAAGTCAAAGAACTATTGATTTAAAAAATAAGACTAGAAGGTGGTACTTTGAAAAAACAAATGAAATAGACAAAGTATTCCTCAGTCTGATTTTAAAAAAAGGAAAGAAAAAAGCCAAATTGACAGTATCCAAGATGAAAAGGAAGACCTCACCCCTAATGAAGAGGAAAATTAAGGCAATCATTAAAAACTATTATGCCCAATTATATGGAAATCTAGGTGATATGGATGAATATTTACAAAAATATAAATTGCCTAGACTAACAGAGGAAGAAATAGACTACCTAAACAGCCCCATATCAGAAAAAGAAATTGAATAAGCCATCAAAGAACCCCCTAAGAAAAAATCCCCAGAACTATATGGATTCACAAATGAATTCTATCAAACATTTAAAAAACAACGAATCCCAATATTATACAAACTATTTGACAGAATAAGCAAAGAGGGAGTTCTACCAAATTCCTTTTATGACACAAATATGGTACTTATTCCAAAGCCAGGCAGGTCGAAAACAGAGAAAGAAGACTATAGACCAATCTCCATAATGAATATAGATGCAAAAATCATAAATACGATACTAGGAAAGACTCCAGCAAGTCATCACAAGGGTAATTCACTCTGACCAGGCAGGATTCATATGAGGAATGCAAGGATAGTTCAATATTAGGAAAACCATCCACATAATTGACTATATTAACAAGTAAGCCGACAAAAATCACATCATTATCTCAAAAATACAGAAAAATCCTTTGACAAAATACAACACCCATTCCTATTGAAAACACTAGAAAGTATAGAAATAGAAGGGCCTTTCCTAAAAATAGTAAACATTATATATCTAAAACCATGAGCAAACATCATCTGCAATGGGGATAAACCAGAAGCCTTCCCAATAAGATCAGGAGTGAAAAAAGTAATCAGCATTTCTATATATTTCCAATATATCTCAGCAGTAAGAATTAGGAAGAGAAATGCCATTTAAAATCACCCCAGACAATATAAAATATTTAGGAATCTATCTGACAAGACAAACACAGGAACTATATGAACACAAGTACAAAGCACTTTCCACACAATTAAAAACTAGTTCTAATTAATTGGGAAAACATTAATTGCTCATGGGTAGGACAAGCTAACATTATAAAAATGACAATCCTGCCCAAACTAATTTACTTATTTAGTGCCATAGTCACCGAACTACCAAAAAACTTTTTTTACTAAATTAGAAAAAGACACAACAAAGTTCATTGGAAGAACAAAAGATCATGGATATACAGGGAAATAATGTAAAAACAAATGGAAGAAAGTGGCCAAGCAGTACCAGATCTGAAACTAAAGCAGTGATTATAAAGCAGTGGTCATCAAGACAATATGGTACTGGCTAAGAGACAGAAATGAGGATCAGTGGAATAGACTTGGGGTAAGTGACCTCAGCAAGACAGTCTATGATAAAGCCAAAGATCCCAGTTTTGAGGACAAAAATCCACTATTTGATAAAAACTGCTGGGAAAATGGGAAGACAGTATGGGAGATACTGGGACTGGATCAACATCTCACACCCTACACTGAGATTAATTCAGAATGGGTGAATGACTTGAGTATAAAGAAAGACATTATAAGTAAATTAGGTGAACACACAGAATAGTATACATGGCAGATCTTTGGGAAAGGAAAGATAAAATTAGAAAAAATTACAAAATGTAAAATAAATTATTCTGATTACATTAAATTAAACATTTTTTGTACAAACAAAACCATGTAAAAATATTATTATTTAAATTGCAAAGTTTAAATTCCTTTTGAGAAGAATTTTAGGTAAAGAAGATGCTACCTCTCTGAACCTAGAACTGAACTGTTGGAGAAGATACCATGAAGAAGCCTCCAGACCAGCCAGCTGCACAAAATTGAACTTTGGGTGTGCTTGATTAAACATTTATTTGTATGTATACTTTCATGCCAAAGGAGACTGACCCCTAACTGGCTTTTTGTCAATATGTTCAGCAATTATTGGTTTTGTTTTTTTTTCTCTTATCCTCAAATTATTGTAATCTTTAAATTGATTATGTTTTTATGATCCTTTGGGGAAGGACTTCTTCCCAGAGGATCAAACGGGGGAAATGTAAAATTGAGATTTGAACTCTGGACTTCAATCCCCACAAGCCCTTGCTCCACTTTCCCAAAATGCTTTGTAATCTCACGGAATTCTGAGGTGGGCGAGATCGAGAAGGTATTTAAGCTGATTGCAAAGGCTTTTGAGCTCGCTCTTGGACTTCCATTTTGGGGCAGGCGTGGCTCTTTCCATAATGTAGGTGAGGTCTTGTCTAGGCTTCTCTGGCCTTGGAATGTTTTCCTTATGCTGTATTTTCTTTTAATCCTTAATCTTCAATAAACCTCTAAAAATATAATACTCCTGGCAAAGAGAAACTAATTTCTACCTGCCTCAGTCTCCCCTAAATTTTAATCCTTACAACCAATGCAACCAAAATAAGTAGAGAAGCAAAAAATTGGGATAAAATCTTCATAACAGAAAACTCTGACAAAGGTGTAAATACTCAAATTGATAAAGAGCTAAATCAATTGTACAAAAAATTAAGCCATTCCCCAATTGATAAATGGGCAAGGGACACAAATAAGTAATTTTCAGATAAAGAAATAATAACTATTAATAAGCACATGAAAAAGTGTTCTAAATCTCTTATAATCAGAGGAATACAAATCAAAACAACTCTGAGTTATCACCTCACGCCTAGCAGGTTAGCTAACCTGACAGCAAAGGAAAGTAATGAATGCTGGAGGGGATGTGGCAAAGTTGGGACATTAATGTATTGCTGGTAGGGTTATGAATTGATCCAACCATTCTGGTGGGCAGTTTGGAACTATGCCCAAAAGGAGCTTAAAGACTGTCTGCCTTTTGATTCAGCCATAGCTCTGCTGGGTTTGTACCCCAAAGACATAAGGGAAAAACTTGTACAAGAGTATTCATAGCTGCACTTTTTGTGGTAGCAAAAAATTGAAAAGTGAGGGTATGCCCTTTGATTGGGGAAGAGCTGAACAAATTGTGGTATATGTTGGTGATGCAATACTATTGTGCCCAAAGGAATAATGAACTAGACAAATTCCATGTGAACTGAAATGACCTCCAGGAATTGATGCAGAGTGAAAGGATCAGAACCAGGAGAATGTTGTACAGAGATTGATATACTATGGTATAATTTAATGTAATGTACTATGGTATAATTTAATGTAATGGACTTCTCCATTAGTGGCATTGCAATGATTCAGAACAACTTGGAGGGATTTCCAAGAAAGAACACTATCCACATTCAGAGGGAAAATTGGGAGAGTAGAAACACCGAAGAAAAACAACTGCTTGATTATATGTGTCAATGGTGATATGATTGTGGATGTAGACTCTAAATGATCACCCTATTTCAAACATCAACAACATAGAAATAGATTTTGATCAAGGACACATGTAAAACCCAGTGGAATTGAACATCAACTATAGGAATAGGTGGGCAGGGAAGGAATATGATTCTTGTAACCAAGGAAAATTTTTCTAAATTTAAAATTAAATAAAATTTTCAAAAAATTAAAATTAAAACAGAAGGAAAGGATTTTTAAAAATAAAAATAAAAGCTAGTCAAGAGGGAGGGAAAGATATTAGGGACTCAAACTTGAAGACTGGCAACCAAAAAAAAAGGGGTGGGTAATATAAAAAAGGTGATTGACATAGCCATAATACTAATGGACTTGAAATAATTTTCAAGATATTTTTATTTGAAAAATAAGCTCTATTATTCATCTTTCCTAATGTAAATTCCCAACCACAAATGGAAGGAAAATATATTCCTTACTGTTTATAGATTGCTTTCACATATAATTTGAAGCACACAAAACAAAAACCTAGATTTTTCAAACTATTACATATTCACAGAATTGGATGGATTCTCAAGGGCCATTCATTTCAACCCATGCCTGAAAACTGGGTTGTTGCTTGAGTCAAATAAAAATGAAAACTCCTAGGTTCACATAGTTTGTGTCAGAAGTAGGATTTTAACTTGGAATTTTCTGCTTTTGCTCCCTGTTGATTCTATTACTAAAATTCACATTTTGTAATATGAAAAAAACTTATTAACAGTTTTCTAATGGAACAAGACTAAATTTTCTGTTTTCTCCCTTCTTCAATGTCTCCTTAGAGATCAGTATGTCAATAAAATTAGGAGTAGATATTGTTCTTCCTCATAACTTTTTAAATACCCTGAAGGGCTTCTCTAAAAACTACAACTAGAAAGATAAAATATGTTCTCATGAAAGACTTTCTGGTATTTAATATTTGGTATTCTTTACACTAGAACAAAAGGAAGACAGTTATTCACTGAATTAAGCTTATGCTTCTACACATATCTGTGAAAGCAGAACAATTCACCTGCCAATTTACAAACATGCAAAGTTTTTTTATAGCTTAAATTGAGTATAATTAATATATTTTTGTGAGAATACATTCATTTAAACTCTGTAGCATTACACCATTTAGTGTTATTAAAGTATTAAATATAGTGATAATTTTGTTCAAAAAACTATAATGTATCTTGTTAAACTCTTGAAAGCAGAGTTTTGTCTAAATACAATCTGTAAATGTTTTAGGAAGATAGAATTTTTACAACCTGTGAACTTCCATCCAAAATACAGTAACATTTCACGTAAACAGGAAATAACAGAGACAGATTTGTACTGAGTTTCATGGGACCCTCTAGCAACACAAGCTTTATTATTCTATAGATAATAAAACAAAGCAGATGCCTTGCCTCTGCTGCAACACAAATGAAGTGCTTCAAATTCACCTACTTTTTTCCCTTTTTTTCCTTTAGAAAAATGCATCATTCTGCTTTTTTTATGGCCAACTATAGGGTCATAAAAATATAATACAACTGTATTATCAGCCTAAAAACTGATTTTATGGTCTTTCTAGGCCTATTATGTCCAAAAGTATTCAGACATAATGGTGGAATTTAAAACATTAAGGGGTTTCCTATGACAATTCAGTTCTTTCATTGTCTACTACATCTCACTTTAGGTGAGGATCCCAATTCCTTTGAAAGTAGTTACTTTTCACATTACCTATTTCCCTAGGATTGGTTATAGTGTTACTTCTTACCTAGATAAGGAATAAAAATTTCCCAATTAGGATTCAAAGTTCATGTTAGTTCTCGTGGGCAATGATCTGAGTCCCAGTATGCTTTGGGGGAATATAGGTAGACAAAAGTCTAGCTCTTTAAAAAAAGAGACAGAAGACATATTCCAGAACAAAGAGAAAATAGCTCCCCAAACATTTCTGATCATACGTGTTCATTAAAGCAACCACCCAACAGTCAATCAGTAAAACAACAAACACTTATTAAGCACCTACTATTTTCCAGGCATTGTATTTGGACCATTATAATTATGAAAACTGAAACAATCCCTACTCTTAAGGAGATTATAGTTTTTATTCAAAAGTTTTCAGGGTTTTTTTTCAGACCATTACAGGAATGTGATAGGGTTCTCATCTGAGAATGTTTTTAAATGTATGAAATAATAGCAATAAAATTTAAAAGGAAATGAATGATGTTAAAACACAAATAGCTAAGGAGGAAATACATAGGAAAACTATATTAGTGTGAAACCTGAATCTTCATCTATCAGATCTAGATAAATCAAACCAAAAAATTAAATAAGAAAGAGTTAAGAGATGTGAATGAAATCTTAGAAAAATAAAAGTGAATGGTTATGTGGAGAAAAATAAATAGGGACAAAAAGGAATACATCTTCTTTTTAGCAGCACATGGTGAATTCATAAAAATTGACCAGGAATTAGGGCAAAAAACATTGTAAACAAATGCAAAAAAAAAAACAAACAAATAATGAATGCAACCTTTTCATATCATAATGCAATACAAATTATAATTGGTAATAGTACATGGAGAGGCAAATAAAAAATTAATTGGAAATTAAATAATGTGATTCTCCAAAATTGGTTGGTTAATGGACAAATAATAGAAACAATTAATAATTACACTGAAGAGAATGACAATGAGGATACATCATATCAAAATCTATGGTATGTAGCCAAAGCAGTACTCAGGGGAAAATTTCTAGCATTGAGTGCAGATGTGAGAGGGAAAAGGTCAATGAATTGGGCATACAAATTTTAAAAATAGAAAGAGAACAAATTAAAAATTCCCAGATAAAAACTAAATGAGAAATCCTAAAAGTCAAAGGAGAAATTAATAAAACTAAAAATAAAATAACTATTTAACTAATATATAAGACTGGAATCTGGCACTTTGAAAAAAAAACAAATAAAATAAAGTACCAGTTAAATTAATTTCTAAAAAAAAAAAGGAAAGAAGAAAATCAAATTAACAATATCAAAGATGAAAAGGGTGACCTCACTTCTAATGAAGGGGAAATTAAGGTAATTATTAAACTATTTTACCCAATTATATGACTATATACATCAAGGTGATATTGATGAATATTTACAAAAAAAATAAATTGCCTAGATTAACAGAAGAAAAAGAATACTTAAATAATTCCATATCAGAAAAATAAATTGAACAAGCCATCAACAAACTCCATAAAAAAACAATCCCCCAGGGCCAGATGGATGCAAAGTGAATTCTATCAAACATTTAAGGAACAACTAATGCCAATACTACTAAAAATATTTAACAAAATAAGCAAAAGAGTTCTGCCAAACTCCTTTTATGACACAAATATGGTATGGATACTAAAGTCAGGCAGGTCAAAAACAGAGAAAGAAAACTATAGATCGATCTCCTTAATGAATATAGATGCAAAAAATCTTAAATAGAATACTAGCAAAAAGGCTGCAGCAAGTGATCATGAGGATTATTAATTATGACCAATTGGGATTTATACCAGAAGTGCAAGGATGTTTTAAATTTAGGAAAACTGTCTGCAAAACCAACCATATCAACAACCAAACCAACAGAAATCACATGATTATCTCAATAGATGCAGAAAAAGCCTTTGGCAAAAAAGAACACCCATTCCCATTGAAAAGTAGAAAGTACTCTAGAAAGTATAAGAATATATGGACCTTTTCTAAAAATAATAAATAGTATATATCTAAAACTGTCAGTAAGTATCATCTGCAATGGGGTTAAGTTGGAAGCATTCTCAGTAAGATCAGGGGTTATGCAAGGATGCCCATTATCACCTCTATTATTTAACATTGTACTAGAAACACTGGCAGACACAAATTGAGAAGAAAAAGAAATTTAAGGTGTTAAAATAGGCAATGAGGAAACTAAACTATCACTCTTTGCAGATCATATGATGGTCTACTTAAAAAATCCTAAAGAATCAACTAAACAGATAGTAGAGGGGCAGCTGGGTAGCTCAGTGTATTGAGATCCACACCTAGAGGCTGGAGATCCTAGATTCAAATCTGGCCTTAGACACTTCCTAGCTGTGTGACCCTGGGCAAGCCACTTAATCCATTGCATAGCCCTTACAGTTCTTCTGCCTGGTAACCAATACATATTATTAACTCCAAGATGAAAGGTAAATGTTAAAAAAAAAGCTAGTAGAAATAATTAACAACATTAGCAAAGTTACAAATAAACCCACATAAATCATCAGCATTTCTATATATTTCCAACACAACTCAGTAGCAAGAGTTAGAAACTCCATTTAGAATCAGTAGACAATATAAAATACCTAGGAATTTATTTACCTAGGCAAACACAGGAATTATATGAACACAACTACAAAACTTTCCACACAATTAAAACTCAATCTAAATAATTAGAAAAACATTAATTTCTCAAGGGTAGGATAAGCTAAGATAATAAAAATGATAATTATACCAAAATTAATTTACCTGTTCAGTGCCATACCTATCAAATTACCAAGAAACGTTTTTACTGAATTAGAAAAAAGTATAACAAAGTTCGTTTAGAAGAACAAAAGATCAAGAATATCAAGGGAAATAATGAAAAAAAAATGTGAAGGATGGTGTCCTAACAGTACCAGATCTTAAACTGTACTATAAAGCAGTGGTCATCAAAATATGGTACTGGCTAAGAGACAGAAAGGAAGATCAATGGAATATATAATTGGGGTAAATGCCCTCTGTAAGATAGTATATGATAGACCCTAAGATCCCAGATTTGGGAACAAGAACCCACTGTTTGACAAAAACTGCTGGGGAAATTCAAAAACAGGGAAAATTGGGTTTAGATCAATGTCTCACACCTGATACCAAGATAAATTCAGAATGGGTAAATAACCTAAACATGAAGAAGGAAACTATAAATAAATTAAGTTAACATAGAATAATATACCTGTCAGATCTAGGGGAAAGAAAAGAAGTTAAGACCAAGCAAGAAATAGAGAATATCACAAAATGTAAAATTAATAATTTTGATTACATTGAACAAAAAAGGTTTTGTACAAACAAAACAAATACAACCAAAATTAATAGGGAAGCAACAAATTGAGAAAATATCTTTAAAACAGAAACCTCAGACAAAGGTCTAATTACTCAAATTTATAAAGAGGTAAATCTATTGTACAAAAACATTAAGCCATTCCCCAGTTATTAAGTGGACAAGCTACATGAATAGGTAATTTTCAGATAAAGAAATCAAAACTATCAATAAGCACATAAAAAGTGTTCTAGATCTCTCATAATCAAAGAGATACAAATAATCCTGAGGTTCCACTTAACACCTATACAGACTGGCTAATATGACAGCAAAGGAAAGTAATAAATGTTGGAAAGGATGTGGTAAAATTGGAACACTAATACATTGATGCTAAAGTTGTGAATTGATCCAACCATTCTGGAAGGCAATTTGGAATTATGCCAAATGGGCTTTAAATGACTGCCTACCCTGTTTGATCTATCCATACCACTGCTGGGTTTGTACACCAAAGAGATAATAGGGAAAAATAAGTGTACAGAAATATTTTAGCCATGATTTTTGTGGTGGCAAAAAAAATTGAGAAATGAGGGGGTGTCCATCAATTGGGGAATGACTGAAGAAATTGTGATATCTGTTGGTGTTGAAATGCTATGGTGAAGAAAGGAATAAAGAACTGAGGGGATTCCGTGTGAACTGGAACGACCTCCAAGAATTGATGCAGAGCAAAAGGAGCAGAATCAGGAGAACATTGTGCACAGAGACTGATACATTATGGCACAATTGAATGTAATGGACTTCTCTACTAGCATCAATGCAACAATATAGGACAATTCTGAGGGACTTATGAGAAAGAAAACTTTTCACACCCAGAGAAAGAACTGTGGGAGTAGAAATACAGAAAAAAAAATATATGATTGATCACATGGGTTGATGGGGTCATGAATGGTATGTAGGCTCTAAACAATCACTCTATTGCAAATATTAATAATATGGAAATAGGTCTTGATCATTGATACATGTAAAACAAAAATCAATTGTTTTTTGGCTATAGGAGGAGTAAGGGAGGAGAAAAGGGCAAAATATGAAACATATAACCATAGAAAAATATTCTAAATTCAATATTATATATACATATATTTAGAAACACGGTTAGTAAACCATTTTTAAAGGCAAATTCACGGGTCAACTAGGCAGCACCGTGAACAAAACACCTGGCCTAGGGGCAGAAGAATGTGGGTTCAAATCTGGTCTCAGACACTTCCTACCTATGTGACCTTGGGTAAGTCACTTAATTCCAATTGACTAGCCCTTACTACTCTTCTGCCTGAAGATTAAGGAGTACTCTGTTGTATAGTTTTAGTAAGATTTATTTTTAGGTTCTCCACAGTTGCCCTTCTCTGTGGGTAGACCACAGATAATTGGATGCTCTTAAACTTACTACGAGGAATTTAGAATCACTATTTTATCATGCAGTGGATATAGCCTTACACAAAGCTATTAAGGATCCCATGTATGTATATGTATATGTGTGTAAATTTAAGCACATACATGAAATATAACTGTTTGCTATGTATTTACACATAGATGGGCTTATAGATATTCTACATCAAAACATGTTGATATACAGAGAGATGATAGAGATAATCAAGATATATAGAAAGATGATAGATAAATGGAAAAATAGACAGATAGACAGATAGATAGATAGACAGACAGATAGATAGATGGGAAATGTTCCTATAGAATATAAACTTCATTAGATTCCTAGCATTTTCATGGATTTAGACCTTGAAATCTTCATCTAGTCCAACCTCCTACCTTTACAGAAGAGGAAACTGGGGAACAAAGGAGCAAACTGACTTGCTGAATGTCATGGTGATAGGGCAGGGGTTCACACCTGGGTCCTATGGTTCCATATGCTCTCTTTGTTTTAGCACTCATGCAAACACACACACACCCATGTTTTTATCTTTGTGTCTCCAGGACCCTTATCTCTCTGATATCTAGTAGGTACTTAAATGAATTGAATTGTCTACCAAGATCCCTAGTCTATTTAATTAATTCTGCTTCCAAATTAGAAAATTAACATTAAACTTTTAAATTCAATACTTTTAGACAAAAGCTTTTGATTGATTTTTTACCCCATTTCACTTAGTTGTTTTGGTGTTTTATAGATACCCAAAGAGATATAAAATGTATAAAGACATCTCACTCAGTGGGAGGATTTAATTGTTGGAATGCCGGGGAGGTAGGGAATTTCATAGAAGTTCTAATTAAAATAATCCCATAGCAACTGACACCAAACTGATCTTATTTTCTTATAATAGTAGTTATTCTGCCTGTTCCACCGAAGCAGTATTCAGATGCTGGATGAGCAAAGCCCTGGTTCACCAGGGGTCTACAACCCAATGGCTACCCTCACAAGGTTTAGCCGGCCTGTTGAAGCCGTTGCCCGGGGTGTGGCTGCTGCCGCATGCTAGCCGCTACTGGGAGCCGCAAGTGAGAGCTGGGTGTCAGGGGGGGTCAGAGGCTGGAGAGTTGCCCTATGAGGGCACGACAAGCCCTCCATACCAGAGATACTACCCCTCCCTGAACACCACATACAACCCCATCCAAACTCGCCATCCAAAAAGCGCCCAGACAGTTCGCGCATTTTACAACGTGAGTCGTCTTAGAGATCCATCTTATTTGCAAACATTCCAGTCCTGCCTGGATGACAAGCTGTCTGCCAAGGGACCACTCACTGGAAGCTCTACCGAGAAATGGAACCAGTTCAGAAATGCAGTGAAGGAAACATCAAAGGCAGTCCTAGGCCCCAAACAACGCAACCACCAGGACTGGTTTGACGAGAACAACACTGCTATTGAAGACCTATTGAGCAAAAAAAAAAAAAAGCCTTTATGGAGTGGCAAAATAATCCAAACTCTGCTCCTAAAAAGGACAGATTCAAGTCTCTCCAAGCCACAGCTCAGTGTGAGATCAGGAAGATGCAAGACCGATGGTGGGAAAAAAAAGTCAGAAGAAATCCAGCACTTTGCTGATACAAAAAACTACAAACTATTTTTCAGTGCCCTCAAGACTGTCTATGGGCCATTAAAACCCACCACCACTCACTTGCTATCCTCTGACAGTGACACTCTCATAAAAGATAAAAAAGGCATCAGCAACAGGTGGAAGGAACATTTCAGTCAGCTTCTCAACCGACCCTCTTCAGTCGACCAAAGCTCCCTTGACCAGATCCTCCAAAACCACATCATTGAACAATTTGACATCCCTCCTTCAATAGAGGAAGTCCCAAAAGCCATTAAACAAATGAGTGCTGGCAAGGCACCTGGTAAAGACGGGACCCCAACTGAGGTGTACAAGGCCTTAAATGGAAAGGCGCTCCAGACATTCCACATAGTGCTGACCAGCATATGGGAAGAGGAAGACATGCCCCCAGAACTCAGAAATGCCTCCATCGTAGCCCTATACAAGAACAAAGGTGCACAAGCAGCCTATGACAACTACAGAGGCATCTCACTACTCTCCACTGGTGGAAAGATCCTTGCCCATGTTATCCTCAACAGACTCCTGTCATCTGTTTCAGAGCAGAACCTGCCTAAATCACAATGTGGCTTTCGACCAGATTACAGCACCATTGACATGGTCTTCACGGTGAGGCAAATGCAGGAAAAATGCCTTGAGCAGAACCTGAGTCTCTACATTGTCTTCATAGACCTGATGAAGGAGTTTGACACAGTGAACAGGAATGCATTGTGGGTGATCCTTAGCAAACTCAGCTGCCCAATAAAATTCGTCAAACTGATCCAGCTCTTTCATGTCAACATGACAGGGGAAGTCCTATCTGGTGGAGAGACTTCCAATCGCTTCAACATCTCCGAAGGCGTGAAACAAGGCTGTGTCCTCATTTCGGTACTATTCAACCTATCCTTCACCCAAGTATTACAACATGCTGTGATGGATCTAGACCTGGGTGTCTACATCAAATACCAACTGGTTGGCTCAGTATTCGACCTTCACCGCCCTACTGCAAAAACAAAGACAACAGAGAGACTCATCCTGGAAGCTCTCTTCGCAGATCTCTCATGGCCCACCAAGAAAATCATCTCCAAACCATTGTAGACAGGTTCTCTACCACAACAAAACTGTTTGGCCTGACTATCAGCCTCAGCAAAACAGAGGTGCTGTTCCAACCTGCACCAGGGAGGCCAACTAACCAGCCATATATTATAATCGATGGCACTCAGCTTTCTAACGTCAACACTTTCAAGTACCTGGGCAGAACCATCGCCAACAACGGGTCCCTAGACCACAAGATTAATGCCAGGATCCAAAAGGCCAGCCAGGCACTCGGGCGGCTGCGCTCCAAAGTCCTCCAACACAGAGGTGTAAGCACTGAGACGAAGCTCAAAGTGTACAACACAGTGGTCCTCAGCTCGCTCCTGTACGGTTGTGAGACATGGACACTGTACCGGAAGCACATGAAACAGCTGGAGCAATTCCACCAACGCTCTATCATGAGGTCACTCATGAGGATCCGATGGCAGGACCATATCACCAACCAGGAAGTCCTCGACAGAGCCAACTCCACCAGCATCAAAATCATGGTCCTCAAAACCCAGCTTTGATGGTCTGGACACATCATCCGCATGGACCCACAGTGAATACCAAGACAGGTATTCTATGGTGAACTGTCAGCTGGACTCAGGAAAGAAGGCTGACCAAAGAAAAGATACAAGGATCAGCTAAAGTCAAACTTGAAGTGGGCTGGCATTACACCTAAGCAACTAGAACTCGCTGCCTCTGACAGAAGCAGCTGGTGAACCCACATTCACCATGCCGCCACCACCTTTGAAGATGAGCCACGTCGATGTCTTGCCGCTGCGCATGAACGCCAACACCAGGCCACAGCCGCACCTCCCGTAACAACTGGTGTCCCATGCCCCATGTGCCACAAACTTTGTGCCTCAGCCTTTGGACTTCAAAGCCACATGAGGGTACATCAATAGATGATAATGCACAAAGACAATTGTCATTCTCGGTCACCGAGAGACTACTAATACTATTAGTTATTGCTTTGGAAATTGAGGGGTTGTTGCTCTCCTCACTTGCTTCCTCCCTACTAGAAAAAACAAGGGGCAGGGGGAAGTGCTAAAAGACCAAGCCTAAAGGACCAGCTCAAAAGCAAGAATTCTAGAGCACTGGACCTAGAGACAAGAAAAGCTGAACTCATATCTGCCCTCACACACTTATAAGTTGTTTGGCCCTAGACAAGTCACTTAACCTCTATTTGACTCAGTTTTCTCTCCTATACAATGGAGATAAGAAAGTTGTTGTAAGAACAACTATAGATATAGTTAATAATATATAATTAATAATAAATATATAACTAATATTATATGTAATATAATATGTAGTATAATAACATATTAATAATAAATATAGATAACTATATTGTAATGTAACAGAAATCTACCAACTCAATATAGTCAATTTAAGTAAATTAAGTAAAAAAGCCAAATTTCTCCAAGTCAAGGTAGAAAGATAGATTTTATTGGAAGAGGGCCACGTCCTCCAATAAAAGCGTTCTCTTGCATGTATTACATTGTTGGACCCGGGCAAGAGTCTACCCAGAGGCAGAGACCTGATTTATGTACTGGAGCAGTAACAAAATGAATATTTCTGTACAAGGTTGATGATATATCACAACACATAACATTATATAAACCTTATTTAGAAATAATTACCCAACTACAAAGCTGATTGGTTAGTTCATTTCAGAAAGCCCATATTAGTCTAAAGTTCAGATCACAAGGCAATACCCTTATTTGGGCAGATAAAGCTGACCATTACCTCAGACTTATCTGATCTAGGGGGAAGGATAGTTACTTTCCAAACAGGGAGGAGTGCAATATGTTTGCACCATTTTTGGTCATGAAACTCAGATGGTCAGCATCTTATGATAAAAGGAAGTACAAAGTTAGGGAGGGGTTAGAAATCCCCTTAGAAGCAGTTTTTATGCTTTAGTTAGAAATCCTTATAAAAACCATGAATTCTACTTATTGTATTAAGATTATAATGGAATTTATACTAATCACTTTAGAATCACAATATTGATTATCTTAAACCTATCACTAGCACTAAAATCCAATCAATTATAAGGGGTAGGGGTCTTTCTTCAGGACAAATTTATCAAGCATTGAGGATAGAAATGTACAATAAAGCTGAAGAAATGGGCTGAGGCCAGGATCTAAAAGACTCTAATATCAAACAAAAGTGATTGTAATGAATTCTAGAGGTAATAGGGAACCACTAGCATTTACTGAGTGAGTAACATGGTAAGTCCTTAGCTTTAAAATAATTACTTTATGAACTTCGTGGAGAATGGATAAGAGACAGGAGTCTATGGCAATAGACTAGTCAACTGCTTTCACTGACATTATCAATGCATGTTTTTTCTCCCCTGATAAAACAGGGACCATATCTCTCCTTTTGTTCATAGCTCAGGAATCCTTTTGTTCTGTTAGTACATGGAGCACATCATAACATTTCCATAAGAGGAATACAAATGTTATTCATTGATGTGGAGGCACAAGAATGTCTTATTGTATGCTGGTAGCTCTGTATAATCAAGGCATTTAGATTCATTATCTTACTATCCATTGGAAAGAGCTACACCTCTTTTTGCAAAAGCTGAATGAAGTCTGAGTATAATGAATGAAAGTATTATTGACACATTACAGTCTGCTTCTTCTCAGGCAATCAATAGATATGCATTGAAAGCCAGCCATTATCAAAAACAGTTCAAAATAAACATAAACAAACTGTTCTGTTAGGAAGTTATATTCCTTTTGTCCCTTTCTCTCCAAAGCTTGCTATTTTTTTTAAAGTAGCATTAAGTATTCCTTTACCTTTCTAATAACTCAAGAGTTGATAGGTAACCCATTCCCAATAGCCACACATTTTGAACTCAGGAACAAGGTTCTCAATATGATGAGAATATTTCTTAATATTTCTCAATATAATGAGAAAAGAAAACATGAGTTAGAGGTGGGAAAGGAATAAGAAATTTGTACTTTTCTCTGATGCCAAAAATCCATCTTGGCTTGAAGAACATTAAATCTATTCTGTTTAGAGACAACTAGATGATGCTGTGAGTGCTAAAACTGGAATCAGGAAGACTGGAGTACAAAGGCAGCCTCAGACACTTAATAGCTTCATGATCACTAACCTCTGCCTCATTTTCCTCAACTAATACTGGGATAAAAACCTACCTTTTATTGTGAGGTTGACATAATACTTATAAAGTGTTTTTTTATACTTTGAAGCCTTCTAAATATTAGGTATTCATATTAATTTAGTCTACAAAAGGTAATATGATTAGACTAGGAGTCAATAAAAGCCCTGGGTCCAAACATGAGGCACAAGAGAAGCTTTAAAAGGTAAATAAGAAAGAGAAAATTTAAGACTCATTAAGGTAAAAATGTTTATATGTCTACATGGAAAGAGGATCTCTGTAATTTTCAAAAATTACTCATGGTAGTCGAGAAGTTAGGAGAGAAAAGGGAAGGGAGAGATAGAATGTGGTAAACTATATAATATAAAGAGGCATAAAAAATCATTGTAAAGAGTGAAGGACTGTGGCTACATGACATATAATCATGGGCAAGTAATTAATCTATTTGAATCAATTATTTCATCATCCAATAAATTAATAATCAATTAAGATTAAGATTAATAAATTAATATGCTAGACCTACTACTGAGGCAAATCTAGCACTCAATGAGCTTACATCCTAATATCAATAGATTTATTATTCTATACATAATCAATAATAAATTAGTAAATATAAATGTTTACAAAGAAGTTAAACACAAGATAGGCTAGTAATGAAAAGAATAGCAATTGGGGGAATCAAGAAAAAAAGCTCCATGTAGAATGAAATAACTGAGCTGCATCTGGAAAATGTGGATAGTAATGATTTTAGTGTTGACTTCCAAGGATTCATGAGAGGATGAAAGGATAATGGATATAAAGGACTTTCTAAACCTTAAAACATTATATAAAAGTTGGCTATCATTATTTCAGAATTTCAATGTTAATGGAAGTAAAAAAATAATGTAATGCTTCCTAGGATTCTGCCAGAATCTAAATATGTAGAACGGGCTTGGCTTTTCTCAAATACCAGAAACAGAAATGCCAGAATTTTTTTTTCTTGAAAATCATCCTTTAGAGATTTCTCTCTCATGATTTGCCTGACTCCAGAGGTCATAACAGTTCCAGGAAACAATTTTAATTATCACTAAACAATGGATAACTAGGTGACTAAGTGGACGGAGAACCAGGCCAAGAGACAGAAGATGCTGGATTCATATCTGGATTTCCTGGATGTGTGACCTAGGCAAGTCACTTAACCTCAACTGTCTAGCCTTACACATCTGCCTTACAACCAATACTTAGTATTGATTCTAAGATAGAAGGTAAGAGATTTTTTTTTTTAATTCTCTCTAAACATTAAAATTTATCTGAAGTTAAAATGACATTTCTTCCCACATAGGGCACAATGGAGTGTTTAAAGTGGGCCCGGGTAGACAGGTATAATAACTGATCTGAGCCTGAATAAATAATCTGAAGCTAAATACAGTGATACCGTGATATACGAGCAACTCAATTTGAGATACAAGCAGTCACAGTCAGAATTTTTTGCTTTAAGTCATGAGAGGATATTTGAATCACCATTTTGCCCATAGGAGGAGCCCAAGGTGGGTGAGGTAATTAGTACTAGTGAGACTAAGGAAATATTGAGGATTTGGGGAAAAAATGAAACAGTTTATTGAAAAGACACACCCAGAAAAAAAGTTGCAATAGGTCATGGATTGGAGCTATGTGACAACATTTGTTTTACACATTATCAAAAAGTTCTGAAAGGGAGGAAGAAAAAAAATCCCATGGACAGGTTTTTGTTGAAATGGCCTGTAAGTGAAATCAAGGAAAGTGTGGCAAAACAGCCAAAATTCAGTGAAGAAAATGATGATAAATAAGTAAGTAGAAAAAATAGCAATTAAGAAATAGTTATATATCATAAGTAATGTGTAAGGTCAATTTTGCATTTAACTGTAGCATTATGTGTGTAGAGAGTAAGTTTGTTAACCAATAGCACACAAAATGAAAACCTTCTCCACCAACATCTTTGCCTGATCTTGAAGGTAAATAACATTTTATAAGCAAGTTTATTTCTCTACATTCTTTCTTATTATCTCAAATTATATTTATTTGTTATTTATAAAATACATTTTCATATTTAAAAGCATATAAAACAAAAAAGCATGTGTTTTTTGGGGACTGGAACAGATTAATTGTGTTTCCATTTAGTTAAATGAGGAAATTCAATTTAACACATGAGCAAATTGAGTTCCGAGCTTGGCCATGAAACGAATTAAACTCGTGTGTCAAGGTACCATTGTATCTGCATCAAGAATTCAGTACTCCAACAGAATTCATCCCATTGCAACCTTGCTAAGGGTAAATGACAAAGATAATAACCAATCACTGACTTTCTATCCTATGTGTCTGGTGTTCATGTGTCCTCTCTCCCTAAATTCTCCACGAGTCCACTTCATACTCTAGAATTACATCCTTAAACAGGAGTATGCTAATAGAGCTTCTGAGCTTTTCATTCTTTATTTCTGCATACTCACACTGCCATTTGTCCATCTCGTTTATTGATCACACATTTATTCAATAACGTCCTTTATGCCACTTCTCCCACGTTATTTCTTGTTTTACAATTTTGGCAGCCAACTTACAACCTCCAACAACTTCTATATTACCCTTTGAGCACTCCTCAGCTGTCAAATATTAACTCAAAATGCTGACAGTGAATTGAGAGCTCTACTAAAGTTGTCACTGTAGAAGAAAGATATTACCTGCTTTTCTACCAAAGCTGGCATGGGGAGAAGAAAGTTGTTTGTTTGTTTGTTTGTTTTTAAATCAGGCTTAAAGGATACAATATGAATAGATCCCCTTACAAAGGTGAAACATTTTTCCCCATTTGTATTGGGATTGCTTTTCTGAGCAGATCCATTAGAAACAGATTAGCTCCAAGAAAATACTTCATCGAAAAGCAAAATGTCAACAAAAGGATGAGTTTTTACAAAATATCTCAAAAGGAAGAAAGTATTTTTGGGAATATGAAAAGTATTTATGAGGCAAATGTAGGGAAACTTGTTTTTTTCTTACCAGTGTATATGTCCTTTAACCCAACAGAATTTAAGCACTTTAAAAGCAGTCACTATATGGTCTTTTTCTTTATACCTCTGTGAGGGAAGAATATGGCAAAAATTAGGGGCAATTAGGTGACTCAATAGATAGAAAGCAGGCATGGAGTATGGAAGACCTAAGTTCATATTTACCCCTAGACATTTCCTGACTATGTGACTCTGAGCAAGTTACAACCCCAAATTGCCTACCATTTACTACTTAGCTTTTTTGCCTTGGAACTGATATTTAGTATCAATTCTAAGACAGAATACAAGTAGTTTTTTTTTTTAAGAAATATGACAAAAATGTCATGTGAGAAATTAATGAACTAGAAAAAGAGATATGAAGAGAATCCCTGTGTGATCAAAACAAGGCAGTCAAAAAGGAAAAAGATTGAAATGGAAGTACAGCAGGGAAATAATTCCAATAATAGCTATCATTTAAATAAACTTTTGGGTGGAGCCAAGATGGTGGAGTAATCCAAAGCAACTCTGTGCCACCGCAAGAATTCTCTCTGACCAAGGTTAAAATAATGCCACAAAATGAATATGGGAGTGACAGAACCAACAAAGAGACAAAGTGAAACAACTTTCAAGAAAAGAAAAACCCAAAAGGTAGGCAACTAACATCTGGGGCATTGAGGTGAGGGGAGAGCAGAGGCAGCAAGAAGCTGTAGCAAGGAGGAAAGAGCAAGCCAACAGCAAGCCACTCTGCCCCACCCCACATCTGCTGTCTGAGGTTCAGAACCTAAACAGAAGATAATATCCAGACCCTGAGATTCTGCCTGAGCAAATACTGGTACAAGCGAACTCATAACCCTTGAAATTTCAAAACTGTGGAGAAGTCCAGAGCCCATGGAATTCTAGTCTGGGCTTCGGATAAGGACAAAGTTTATACTTTGGGGTGGCTGATAATACCAATACTAAATGCTGATCTTTTTTCCTAAAGCTCAGGGCAGCACTCCAAGACAGGACAATCAAGGATATGGCTGATTGGCAAGTATACAGTGAGATAAAAACCTTGAGTCTGTGAATTTTAAAACTATTCCACCCTAATCAGACCATTCTTTAGAAGATTTGATTTAGTTATTTCTGATCAATAACAATAGAGATACTTGGAATAACAGAATCAGGTCTTGGAAATTCTACATTTCTCCTCCCTTCTTAATTTAACAAAATTTTGAAGGTCTGCATCAAACTCAAGATTTAATTATCTAAGGAATGGCCTTCAACAGACATGTGCAAAAAAAAGGACAGACCTCTGGGCTGTCCTAAGTCAATCTAAGTCCTCATTGGTACAGATGAGATGCAGAGAAGTGATGTAAAACCATCCATATAAGGCACGTCACTTCCTGTCCCTTCCTCTTTCCCTGGAGAGGCGACACTGGCTGATAGCGTGCTATGCATTCCGACATCTTGGGAGTAGTGACAGTTATATGTCTGGGTTTTGGCGGTGAGTTTTGTCCTTGACATGACTCAGGTTCAGGCATCTCAGCTGAGTCCCTTTTGGAGTTCAGGTTGATTCCTTCCTCCTTCACACACTAAACCCTTACTTTCTAGATCTTCTAATCTTCCCTCCTGGTATCAGCCAGGTGGGGGGAGAAATCCTTCACCTTTTCCTTCTCCCTTCTAAATCTTCTCCATTATATCAATTAAATCACCATAAAATTTGGCAGCTGACTTGGGTATTTTATTATTTGGATTTTTCATCAGGATTTTTATTAATAAAATTCTTGGCAACCTAAATTAATTATACAGTCTCAGCTATAAGTTCACCCTTTACAAGTCTAAGCCTGAGGCTAGAATTTGATCAGCCCCTGACATAATCAATATCAGAGTGAGATCAAATGTTTACACCTAAGCTTAAGGCAAGTCTTAAGCTATCATAATCTAAAAGGTCAATTGAATCAATGGTAGGAGGGGGAATCTCAGAACTCTCAGCCCTCCAACCACTGCATCATCCCCAAAGCCTAAAATATAATTAGGTAGAAAAATGAGAAAACAACAAAAAAGTACCTAAAACCAAAGAATTTTTATGAGACAAAAAGCAAAGTACAGACATAGGAGGGGACAGTGAAAGCAAAGGAAACACATGAAAAATCCAAAGGAAAAAGATGGATTGGACACAGATTTTGGAATAACTCATAAAAGACTACCAAAAAAAAAACAATTAAGAGAGGCAGAGGAGAAGTAAGAAAGAGAAATGAAAGTGATGCAAGGAGAAATGAAGGTGATACAAGAAGAAATGGGCAAAATGAAAAAGGAGAACAAAAAACTGACAGAAGAAATTCAGACCTTAAAAAATAGAATTGATCATCGAAAAACTAATAGTTTCATGAGAGAAACCAAAAAACAATTAAGCTAATTAAAGGAATAAAAAAAAGAATAAACATGAAATATTTCATTGAAAAAACATATGAACTAGAAAACAGGTCTTGGAGAGACAATCTGAGCATTATTGGACTATCTGAAAGCCATGATCAAGAAGGAAAACATGGACATCACTCTACAAGAAATTATCAAAGAAAACTCCCCAAAGATCCTCAAACAAGTCAATAAAATGGAAATTGAAAGAATTCACAGATCACTGCCAGAAAGAAATCCTCAAATGACAACTTCTAGTAATGTAATAGCTAAATTAAAGATCTATCAAGCTAAGAAGAAAATTCCTCAAGCAGCCAGAAAGAAGCCATTCAAATACCATGGAGCTACAATCAGGATCACTCAGAAGCTAGAAACTTTTACATTAAAGGATCAAAAGGCATGGAATATGATTTTCAGGAAGGCAAAATATGTGGGTTTACAACCCAGAGACACCTATCCAGAAAAAAAGGATATATTATCTTGGGGGTAGGGGGGGTGGACATTCAATAAGAAAGGATTTCCAAGCATTCCTGAGAAATAACCCAGACTTATACAAAAAAAAAAACTGAAGTCCAAACATGAGGCACAAGAAAAACTTAAAAAGATAAATAAGAAAGAGAAAATTTAAGGGACTCATTAAGGTAAAAATATTTATATGTCTACATGGAAAAAGGATCTCTGTAATTTTCAAAAATTACTTATGGTAGAAGAGAAGTTAGAAGGAGAGAAAATGGAAGGGAGAGATAGAATGTGGTAAATTATATAATATAAAGAGGCATGAAAAATCATCATAAAGAGTGAAGGACAAGAATGATAATAGACAATGCTTTCACTTTACTCTCATTGTAACTGGCTCAGACAAGAAAAAACAAGTATTCCCAGTGGGGTACAAAATTCTATAAATTTATATTCTATAAATGACAGTGTGAGTATGCAGAAATAAAGAATGAAATAAGACAAGGGAAGGGGGAAGGCAAATTGAAGGGAGGAGGATATGGGGGAGGTGAAAATTTGCAAAATATTGGTGACAAGAATCAGAGTGAAAGGGTATAGAGCAGAATCTAAAGGGGATAATACAATGGAGGGCAATACACCATTAGTAATCATAAAGATGAATGTGAATGGGATGAACTCACCCTTTAAACAGAAGCAGATAGCAGAGTAGATTAAAAATCCTATTATAATGTTTACAAGAAACACATTTGAGGCAGGGTGACACATAAGAGATTTAAAGTAAAAGACTGGAGTAGAATTTCTTATGCATCATCTAAAGTATATAAAAAAAATAGGAGTAGCAATAATGACACCAGACAAAGCTAAAGTAGAAACTGATCTGATTAAAAGAGATAAGGAAGGAAATTACATTTTGCTAAAAGGTACTATAAACAATGAAATAATATCATTACTAAATATTTAGGCACCAAATGGTATAGCATCTAGATTTCTAAAGGAAAAAGTGAAGAAACTCAAGAAAGAAATAGATAGTAAGACCATATTAGTGGGGGATCTTGACCTTTCCCTCTCAGAATTAGATAAATTGAACTGAAAATAAATTAAAAAGAAGCAAGGGAAATAAATGAAATTCTAGAAAAATTAGAATTAATATATATATCTGGAGAAAACTGAACAGGAATAAAAAAGAATTTACATTCTTCTCAGCAGTACATGCCACATATACAAAGATTGACCATGTACTAGGGCATAAAAATATTGCAAACAGATGAAGAAAAGTATAAATAATGGATACAACTTTTTCAGATAATAATGTAATAAAAATCATAATAAACTAGGGTCCATGGAAAGGCAAATTTAAAATTAATTGGAAACTAAATAATCTAATTCTTCAAAACTGGTGAGTCAAAAAGTAAATCATAGAAATAATCATGTGGTTTTATGGCGATATGATTAGGGTTTTGACATTAAAAGATCACTCTATTGCAAATGTGAATAACATATAAATAGGTTTTGAACAATGATATATCTATAACCCAGTGGAACTGCTTTTCAGCTCTGGGAGTGGGGAATGAAGAAGGGTAGTAATAATCATGAATCATGTAACCATGAAAAAAAATATTCTAAATAAATAAATAGCACTTTGAAGTTTACAAAGCATTTTACAGAGGTTCAGATTTATAATTGGAAAAGGAGTTAAAAGCCATCATATTCAATGTCCTCATTTTACATAAAAGGAAACTTTATATTTTGTGTAAGTGATTTTCCCATGTTAAGCAGTTAGTGAGCATATGGAATAGGATTTGAATTCCGATTTTCCTTAGCCCAAAACACTAATCCACTATCCCATTTCCATCATTTGATCCTCACAACTACTTATGAGGTAAGTGCTTTTATTATTTCCATTTTTGCTGATGAAGAAATTTCAGCCTAAAAGAATGACTTAATCAGTGATATAGCTTATGTCTAAGTCAGGACTGGAATCCAAGATTTTCTATTACTTTATTGAATGCTGGAATTGGAATCAGGAAGTCCTTACTACCTCCTATGAACACTCAACAAGTCATTTAACATCTATCATCCTTAGTTTTTTCATCTTTAAAATGAAGATAAAAATATTATCTTCTTGGGTAGATGTGAAAATCAAATTTTAAGCCCTAAAGTACATCACATTTATTTTGTTGATATAATTAAATATTATCTAGGTTAATTTTTCAAGTGCCTGTTATAAAACATGAGAAAAAAGAACAAATTCAACAATCATATTGAACATGAGCAGGACAGGAAAGGAATAGCGCTGACACAATGACTGCTCTGAGCCATGCACTGATCTAAGCACTTTAAAAAATTATCTCATTTGATCCTCACAATAATTCTTCAAGGTAAATGTTAATGTTCCAAAATATAACAAACAAGAAATTACCGAGTGAAACCATGTAAAAGAAATCATCAAAAAAATGGTCCATTTGGAAAGAGAGAATTAATGGTAACTGATGGGCAACCTGTGTGCTCCCCCATCAGGAAAGGAGCTAAAAGATTCTTTAATGCAGGAATTCTTAGGGTTTTTTGGTGACTTGGTTCCCTTTGGTGGTCTAGTGAAGCCTATGAATCCCTTTTCAGAATAGTAGTTCTAATTGTATAAAATTAAACATAGAGGATAATTAGGGAAACCACTAATGTGGAAATAGTTATCAAAATATTTATTTTAAATAGCTCAGAGATCTCAGGTAAAGAAACCCTGCTTTAGTGTACGCATTTTAATGAGAAGGAAACAGAAAGAGACTAGGAGAAGGAGAGCAGCTTGCCCAAAGCTAACAAGCTAGTTAATGTCAAGAGTCAAGACTTTGAACAGAGACATGCTCTCCTGATTGCTACCCCAGGGCTTTTTCTAGCAAGTTGCATAAAGGACCAATGTTAATAAGTAATGTTTAAGTAACTATAAGTAACATTTTAAAGTACAAAAAAGTTTCTAATGTAAAACTTCAGTGCTCATTTCTTGAAGTTTCTAGAGAACTTTGTTGTTTATCCAAAACAAGGTGCATCAAAATAGTGTACAAAGAGATCAAGTGATGTGTAATGAAAATGTCACACTGGATTTGTAATGAGAAAATATAACACAAATCTCGACTCTACTGTTTCCTTACTGAATAATCTTACACAAGCCACTTCCCATTGTGTGTCTCCATCTTCCTCATTTAAAAACTTCAGATACTATGTGGTCTTTTTATTATGGTTATTTCTTCCAGATTATACAATTTTTCTATCTATACAATTATTCAATGTTTGTTTTCTGACATTTTGCAATCCATGTTCTCTCTTTCCCTCACATCTCTCCTCCCTCTCCAGGAAGAAAGGTAATATTATATTGTTATATGTTGTACATATTTTGTCATATGCTACATAATTTCATGTTCATTAAGTTGTGAAAGAAGACTCAAACTGTTTGCACTAGAGAAAAATTTATGGAGGAATAAAGTAAAAAACAGCGTTTCTATTTGCATTCTGATTGTTCCTTCTCTTTTGTTATGAGACTCTTTTGGAGTTGTCCTGAATCTTTGCCTTTCTGATGATAAATCATTCACTGTGGATCATCACACGTTATTATTGTTACTATGTACAATGTTCCCCTTGTTCTGCTCACTTCACTTTGCATCACTTAATATCAGGCTTTCCAGGTTTGTGTGTGTGTGTGTGTGTGTGTGTGTGTGTGTGTGTGTGTGTGTGTATGTGTGTGTGTGTATGTGTGCATGTGTGTGTGTGTGTTGATCATCTTTGTTATTTCTTATAGCTCAATAGTATCTCATTACAATCATATACCATAACTTGTTTAGCCATTGCCCAAGTGATGGTCATCCTTTCAGTCTCCAGCTTTTTGCTACCACAAAAAGACATGCTCTCAGAGCAAAAGGAGCCGAACCAGGAGAACATTGTACACAGAGAATGATACACTGTGGCACTATCATATGTAACGGACTTTTCCACTAGCACCAGTGAAATGACCTAGGACAATTTAGATGAACTTATGAGAAAGAACTGTAGGAGCAGAAATACAGAAGAAAAACATGATCAAGCATGTGATTTGAAGGGTGTGTGATTGTGGTTTTGATGTTAAAAGATCTCTCTACTGAAAATATGAATAACATGGAAATAGGTTTTGAATAATGATATATGTATAACCCAGTGGAATTTTGCTTGTCAGCTCTAGAAGTGGGGAAGTAAAGAGGGGGGAATCATGAATCTTGTAACCATGGAAAAATGCTCTAAATTAAAAAAAAAAGACATACTATAAATATTCTGTACAGATAGGTTCTTTCCCCCTATGTTTAATCTCTTTGGCATGCAGTCCTAATAGTAGTACTGCTATGTCAAAGGGTCTGTAAAGTTTTAGCCCTTTTATCATGGTTTTAGATTACTCTCCAGAATGGTATATTAAATGATCTTTAAGATCTCTTCCAGTTTTAAAGTCCAACACCAAGTGTTTAGAAAGGGGACCAACTCTCCTCCCTGATAGAACAGCCAATGATAAGTAATGATAAACTGCCAATTTACTTAACTATAGCAAGTTCTAAATGACAACAATTGTTAAATTGTTAGAAGATGAAGAAATCAAGTAGTAGTCACAGAATCACAAATTTCAAACTGGAAATATTTACAGAGAGATATAGAAAGAGGGAGGGAGAAAGGAAGGAAGGAAGGAAGGAAGGAAGGAAGGAAGGAAGGAAGGAAGGAAGGAAGGAAGGAAGGAAGGAAGGAAGGAAGGAAGGAAGGAAGGAAGGAAGGAAGGAAGGGAGGGAGGGAGGGAGGAAGGAAGGAAGGAAAGGAGGAAGGGAGGGAGGGAGGGAGGGAGGGAGGGAGAGACGGAGGAAGGAAGGAAGGAAGGAAGGAAGGGAGGGAGGGAGGGAGGAAGGAAGGAAGGAAAGGAGGAAGGGAGGGAGGGAGGGAGGGAGAGAGGGAGAGACGGAGGAAGGAAGGAAGGAAGGAAGGGAGGGAGGGAGGGAGGGAAGGAAGTAAGTGAGGGGGAGAATGGGGGAAAGAGTTAGATTTTTATTTTTGCTGAAAATTCTGGGAAACCCTTTCAGTTGATATGGGTCCTGAAAAATTTGTATATGCTGATACTCTATAATCAGCATGAACCAGTAATTATGATTGCTTTTCCCATTAGTGTCTTGTCAATCATATCTGATAGAATCTCAATGAGTTTCATTTGAAACCCACCCAGAGAAGTGCAGATCTCAGATTAAGAAAAACCTCAGAGGGTATCTATTTCAATCTTTACCAGTCAAGAATCATTTCCTCCAGAATAAACATAAGCTATAATTCAGTCTATGCTTGAACATCTCCTAGTGAGGATCTCAATGCCTTCTGTAAATTACCTTTGGCAGGCCATGCAGCTTTTGATTACCTGTAACTGTTGAGGAGTTTTTTTCCTTATATGGACCCTAAGTCTGGCTAACTACAACTGCAAACTACAAGTCCTTTGTTGTGACTTATGACCTAAGTTCTAAAATCTTTGCCATATAACATTCTTACAAAGAAAAACTTGAAGGGAGACATCCAACTTTAAATTTTTCTCTAACTTAAATACTTTCAGGTACTTTAACTATTCTTCACATATCATAGAATCATGAGATCACAAAATTAGAAAGGTTCACAGATTATCTGAAGTATCTTTACTATTTTCTTGCCTTTTTCTGGTTGCTTTCCAATTTTTCAACATCCCTTCATAAAATATGGTGCCCAGTACCAAAACAAAAACCTAGATGTTTGGAGAACAGAGAAGAGTATTGATTTGTTCATCTAGTTTGAGATCACATCCGGTTTTTTTAAGTACCATATCCCAGAGCTTATTAATATTGACCATGTTGACAACTAAAACCTCCATTTCTTATGTGCAGTAACTATTATCTACTTAAGACCTTTATTTTATTCTTTTAAGTTTCTTTTATTTTTAAATTAAAACCATTGGATTCATAGTTGGATTCAGTCATCTTATGGTGATTGAACCTGAATTACTGATTTGACATTTTTTTATTTAGAATATTTTCCATGGTTACATGATTCATGATCTGCACCCCGCCCCTGCTTTCTCCTCCCACTTCCTGAAGCTGACAAGCAGTTCCACTGGGTTATACAAGTATCATTGTTCAAAATCTATTTTTACACTATTCATATTTGCAGCAGAGCAATTCTTTAAAATCAAAACCCTAATCACATCCCTCTCACACTACATGGTCAATCATATATTTCTCTAATGCATTTCTGGTTCCATAGTTCTTTCTCTGGATATCGATAGTGTTCTTTCTCCTAAGTTCCTCTGAATTGTCCTGGGTCATTGCATTGATACTGATAGAAAAGTCCATTACAATCGATTCTTCCTTAAAGTATCAGTCCCTGAGTATAATGTTCTCCTGGTTCTTCTCCTATCACTCTGCATCAATTCCTAGAGGTTGTTCCAGTTCATGGAATTCCTCCATTTATTCATTCCTGTCAACACAGTAATATTCTATCACCAACCTATACCACAACTTATTCAGCCATTCACCAATCTATGAATACTCCTTCATTTTCCAATTTTATGCCACTACAAAAAATACAGCTATGAAAATTCTTGTACAAGTCTTTTTCCTTAGTATCTCTTTGGGGTACAAATCTAGCAGTGCTATAGCTGGATCAAAGGGCAGTCATTCATTTAAATCTCTTTATAATAGTAGCAAATTTCCCTCCAGAATTATTGAACCAATTCACAACTCTACCAACAGTGTATTAGTATCCCAATTTTGACACATCTCCTCCAACATTTATCACTTTCTTTTGCTGTCATATTGGCCGATCTGCCAGGTATGAGGTGGTACCTCAGAGTTGTTTTAATTTGCCTTTCTCTATGGAGGGATTTAAAATACTTTTTTTATGTGCCTATTGATAGTTTTGATTACATCCTGTAACCGTGAAAATGTGGGTTTCAAGACTGTGAATTGCCAGAACTGTAAAGATAATTTTTAGTGTCTTGATTTATATTAAAAATAAATGGTCGAGGGGGCAGCTGGGTAGCTCAGTGGATTGAGAGCCAGGCCTAGAGATGGGAGGTCCTAGGTTCAAATCTGGCCTCAGATACTTCCCAGCTATGTGACCCTGGGCAAGTCACTTGACCCCCATTGCCTAGCCCTTACCACTCTTCTGCCTTGAAACCAATACACAGTATTGGCTCCAAGACAGAAGGTAAGGGTTTAAAAAAAAAAATAAGTGGTCGCCATGGGGAAAATTCCCAAACATGAAAATACCCAAGTTAGCTGGGTTTCATGGAAATTTTAATTAATACAAATGAAGGAATTAAGGGAAGGGAGAGAGACAGAGTAAGAGGATATAGTAGGAAGGGCCTAGGCCTAGGCCTGAGCCTTAAGAGAGACTAGTCAGTCTTTAATCACTCACCACAAGATTTGTCCCAAGCAAAACTCCAGTCCTTCACTGAAATCCTCAACTCCTAAACTGAATTCAGAGACCCAGCTCCTCCAACTAACTCCAAACTCCAACTCCCATGGCTAACTCCAACTACCCAAATTCAATAAGTCCCTTCCTTTTAAAGAAATTTTCTCTCACGTCACCTCCCCTAAATTTTCACATCTACCAATCACAGTAGACGCTTTTCCCCAAGACTGACCATTCTTAGTTCTCACTACTATTTAGTTCTCACCTTCTCTGGATAGACTAAAACTTCACACCTCTTTTGTTAAACTTGCCTTTTATAGGTTGCTTGACCTTTTAGTGATTAATTTAACTTTTATAGGTACTTAGCACCCTTTTGTATTAGATCTAAAAATAGACCTAGCTTAAGGTTCTAGCTTTACTATAAGTATGATTTAGGGACTTTTCATTGTTCCATCAGGAGTTTACAAATTTATCTTCCCCTAAGGAACTGTCTGAGCAGGGTGGAGTAACTTTAAAGTTCTCAATACATCCCTGACCAAGTACCTCCATTGTAGAAAATGGGGAATAGCTTAATCAAATCTTCTGAAGTAGAGTCTGAGCAGTTTTAAGATTCATAATCCTGTGAAAAAAAGCCTATTCATGTCCCTTGAGCATTTGTCTATTGAGGAATGGCTTGATATTTTGTAAATTTGACATAGTTCCATATATACTTGGGAAATTAACCTTTGTCAGAAAGTTTTGTTATAAAAATGTTCTCCCAGAGTGTTGCTTTCCTTCCATTGATTTTGTTTTTACAAAACCTTTTTAATTTTATATAATCAAAGTCATTCATTTTACATTTTGCAGTGTTCTCTTTTGATTACTTGGTCATAAAATCCTTCCTTTCCAAAGATCTGACAAGTATACTAATCTATGTTCACCTAATTTATTTATTATTTCATTCTTTATATTTAAGTCATTTACTCATTTTGAATTCATCTTGGTATACTGTATAAGATGTTGATCTAAATCTAATTTTCCCATACTGTTTTCCAATTTTCCCAGCAGTTTTTGTCAAATATTGAATCCTTGTCCCAAAAGTTGGGGTCTTTGTGTTTATAGAACACTAGCAGAAGGAGGTCATTTACCTCTAGTCTATTTCATTGATGCACCCTTCTGTCTCTTAGCCAGTACCATATTTTTTTGATGACTACTGCTTTATAGTATAGTTTAAGATTTGGTACTGCTAGGCCCTCATCCTTCACATTTTTTTTCATTATTTCCCTTGATATTCTTGATCTTTTATTCTTCCAGATGAACTTCATTATAATTTGACTGATTCTATAAAAAAAGGTTTTTTTGGTAGTTTGATAGGTATGGCACTGAATAAATAGATTAATTTGGGCAGTATTGTCATTTTTATTATATTAACTCATCCTACCCAAGAGCAGTTAATTTTTTTCCAATTGTTTAAAACTAGTTTTAATTATCTAAAAAGTAATTTGTAGTTGTCTTCATATAATTCCTGTGTTTGTTTGGCAGATAGATTCCTAAGTATTTTGTATTGTCTAGAGTGATTTTAAATGGAGTTTCTCTTCCTAACTCCTGTTGCTGAGTATTGTTGGAAATATAGAAATACTAATGATTTATGTGGGTTTATTTTGTACCCTGCAACTTTACTAAAGTTGTTAATTATTTTTACCAGCATTTTAGTTGATTTTCTAGTGTTCTTTAAGTAGACCATCATATCATCTTCAAGGAGTGATAGTTTAGTTTCTTCATTGCCTACTTTAATCTCTTTTATTTCTTTTTCTTCTCTAATTGCTACAGCCCACATTTCTAGTACAATATTGAATAAAAGAGGTGATAATGGGCACCCTTGCTTCACTCCTGATCTTATTGGGAAGGCTTCTAACTTGTACCCATTGCAGATGATGCTTGCTGATGGTTTTAGATATGTACTGTTTATTATTTTGAGGAATGACCCTTCTATTTTTTCCAGTTTTTTCAATAGGAACTGGTGTTGTATTATGTCAAAGGATTTTTCTGCATCTATTGAGATAATCGTGTGTTTTATGTTGTTTTTATTATTGAAATTGTCAGTTATGTGAATGGTATTCCTAATAATAAACCATCCTTACATTCCAGGTATAAATCTCAACTGATCATAGTGAATAATCCACATGATCCAAAAAGACTTGGAGTCTTTTTGCTAGTATTCTATTTAAGATTTTTGCATCTATATTCATTCAGGAGATTGGTCTGTAGTTTTCTTTGTTTTTGATCTGCCTGTCTTTAGAATCAGTACCATATTTGTGTCATAAAAGGAATTTGGAAAAACTTTTTCTTTGCTTATTTTGGCGAATAATTTGTATAGTACATAATTTGTATACTATCGGGATTAGTTGTGACAAATTTAAAGTTAATTGGAAATTAAATGATCTAATATTTCTTTTTTTAGGTCTGACTTATTCCTCAGGAAAGCTTGGGAGTCTTCTATCTTATTGAATGACCATTTTCCCCCCTGAAAGAGTATACTCAGTTTTGCTGGATAGGTGACTCTGGGTTATAAACCAAAATCTTTTGCCTTTCTGAATATCATATTCCATGCCTTCTGATCCGTTAATGTAGAAGTTGCTAGGTCCTGAGTGATCTAATTGTAGCTCCATGACATTTGAACAGTTTCTTTCTGGCTACTTGAAATATTGTTTCCGTGTCTTGGTGGCTCTTGAATTTGGCTATTCCCCACATTCCTGGAAGTTTTCTTGAGGTGATTTGTTAATTCTTACAATTTCCATTTTATTTTCTTGTTCAAGGATATCTGGACAGGTTTCTTTGATAATTTCTTGTTATAATATGATATGCAAGGTGGTTTTTTTTTTCATTATGGCTTTCAGGTAATCAAATAATTCTCAGATTGTATCTCCTAGACCTGTTTTCTAGGACTATTTTTTTCAATAAGATAATTTTATGTTTTCCTCCATTTTTTTCATTCCTTTGATTCTGCTTTATTGTTTCTTTTTTCTCATGAAATCATTCATTTCTAGATGGTCAATTATGATTTTTAAGGCCTGACTTTCCACTTGCCAGATTTTGGGTCTCCTTTTTCAAATGGACCATTTCTTCTTCCATCACTTTCATTTCTTCCTTATTACTTTCATTTCTCTGTTACAGTTTTCTTCTACTTTAATAATTGGTTTTTGAAGTCTTTTTTGAATTCTTCCTGAATCTGTGTCCAATCCAGATTTTTCTTTTTGACTTTGGGTGGGTTTCCTTTGTTTTTGCTGTCCCCTTCTGTGTCTGCACCTTGGTCTTTGTCTCCACAAAAAGTCTTTAGAATGTGATAGAGACTTGAAGAGAGAGAGGTTTTGCAGGACAAGCCAAGATGCAAAAAACAAAGCTGGGGACCTGTCTGTCAATCAAGAAGAAGGTTCCAAATGGAATGTTCCCAGTAGGAGAGGCAGTTGAACCTGACTGAAGGGCCTGGCTTGGCTTTGGACTATCTGACCAAAGGTTCTGTTTTTCTCTCTCTCTCTCTCTCTGTAAACCTTAAAATTTCTTAGACTTGTGAATGTTGGAAATTTCACCATTGGAATGTGAACCCCATTGGCAAGGGAGGTTCCTCCTCCTCCCTTCTTAAGATTACTTTAGGACAGAAACCTTTTGCTGAACAATGGAAAGGGCTGCAACATAGATCAAAATTTAATTATTCCAATCTCTACCCTATTCAGGGTAACAGGATTTAGGAAGGGCTGTAGCAAAGGATCAAGATTTAATTACTTGAGAATATGACCTTCAACAGACATGTGCAAAGCCACAGACCTCTGGGGGGTCCTGGGTTAAGCTAGAGCCACCATTGGCACAGGGAAGACATGGACAGTGATTGGTAGATGTGAGAACTGAGGGGAGGGAACTCAGATGGTTTCCTTAAAGATAGCGGGGTCTGAGGACTGAGGGGGTTGGAGAGGTTTTGCTCTGAGAGGTTGTGCTCTGAGAAGCTTGCTCTGAAGGAGGATGGAGGTGGAGGGCCCTGAGACTGTTTCTCCATTTTGGTCACATGAGTGATAGGGACTGGTCTTTTTTCTTTGCCTCAGCTATCTAAGGGCTTGGGCCTTTTGGCCCAGCCTAAACAGAAGGGGTATTTAAGCCCTATTCCCTTCCCTTCTCTCCCCTTTCTCTCTCTCTCTCTCTCTCTCTCTCTCTCTCTCTCTCTCTCTCTCTCTCTCTCTCTCTCTCTCTATTTCTCTCTCTCTATTTCTCTCTCTCTCTCTATTTCTCTCTCTCTCTCTCTCTCTCTCTCTCTCTCTCTCTCTCTCTCTCTCTCTCTCTCTCTCTCTCTCTCTCTCTTTCTCTCTCTCTCTCTGTAATACCTTTCTTCCTCCTGTTTGTAATTAAACTCCATAAAAGGTTGACTGCTGACTTGAGTTTTCATTAAGGAATTACATAGCTGAATCCTTGGCGACCTTAAATTAATATATATCAGTCTTTTAAAGTGATTTCCTTGTCTTTCTCTCTCTCTCTCTCTCTCTCTCTCTCTCTCTCTCTCTCTCTCTCTCTCTCTCTCTCTCTCTCTCTCTCTCTTTCTCTCTCTCTCTCTCTTTGAGATTTGACTGACCAAGAGTGGGAGGAAAGCCAGGCTGAAGGAGAGACTTTCTTGATGGCTGGCTAAAGGAGAGAAGCCCTGAATTGATATTGTTAGTTTCTGTCCCAGACTGAAGGACCCTTGGGGGTGGGGGCTTTTGAAATTAGGCTGAGATCTTGGTGGCTTTGTGGAGAAGAAAAGAAGACTGAGCAATTGTCCTCAATCTCTCTAACTGTCCCTCTGAGTCACAATTGTGACAGGACTGACTATTTCCATAACCCTCCTGAATTCTTATTATAGATTAGGGAAACACTCATCCCTCTTTCCTCTGTTTCCTTGTCCTGTTATCCCTATAAACCCCTTACCTGAGAAAAGAAAAGAAGAAGTTTTTTCTCATAAATATCATAGTCCTCTCAGGGGGCAGGGAGGAAGCCAAAGGCTTCAAGAAGAAACTGGGAGGGAGAGGGTTGGAGAAGGGAGGGAGTGAAGGGTGGAGGAGGTTAGGAAAGTATTGATCCATCAGTCATCAGTAGGGATCAGTAGGCAAACCCCAGAGCATTCCCCTATAACAGTATCTCTCTATCTCTCAAGCAGCATCTCTCTATCTCTGAGGTACTTCTATCTCCATTGTAACTAAGTATCCTTAGGTGTATCCCCTTACTACTAGCATCTCTCTCTAGTCTTAAGCCAGAGTATATGCCAGTTGCAGCAACAAGAAATAGTGTCACTCAGATTTACATTTCTATTTCAAGAGTTAGGTGCTTTTTTGATTGTTTGCTCAAATCAACATGGAATCTAGGAATTCCAAACTTGTGACCTAGTGAGATCTGATGAACCCCAATTTTCAAGACTAGCTGGTAGATTGGAGACCTCAAAGCTTGTACATGTTCCCTTTTCCCATGGGAATCTACCTTGAAGGGAATCCCAAGCTAGCAGTTTTAGACTGAGTGGGAGACCCTCAGGGGAATGATAATCCTAGTTGGGTGAGACTAAGCATATGCTAAGGAACCATCCTTTAGTATCCATTGTAAGTAGCCCCTTCTCTTACAGCCTAGCCTCTAGCTATGTTTCCTTACCCATGCTTGATTGTATCCTGTCAGTATAGTTTGAACACTCCCATTTTCTTTGTAGCTATAGTGATATAAATCATCTTTCCTTGTCCCTAGATCCCCCAAATGGCATATAGGTTCCCCAAATCCTTTTGTTCCCTGGAGTATATCTTTAGAGGTGGCATTCCCAGGGGTCAGTGACCAGGGCTGTCAGAGTTCAATCCTCAGACTCTATGCAGTCACATGTGGCGAGCAGCTCTGTTCTCAAGGCCTATTAGTGCTGAGGCCTATTGGTGCTAAACCCCTTTTGCCCTTGATTACAGAGTGGTTTTGACTATTTATTAGTTCTGTTGTTTTTTTCCAGTTAACACTCATTTTTCCTATCTAATTATAGGTAGGCTCTGTTTTCTGGGTGAGTTTGGGGTACCCTCTTAAACTTTCATTCATCCTTGATGTTATTTTTGACTCATTTTCTGGGTTGTTACTAGTTTACCAGATGGTCAGAGGGGCTGAGAGCTCTAAGAGCCCCTGCCCCCTGCTGATTCAATTGAATGTTAATATGCTGATAGCTTAAAGACTTTCCTTAGGCTTGGGTTTGACTTTTGATAGCAGTCTGGCCTAGATCAGGTCAGGTGCTGATCAGATTATAGCCCCAAGCTTTGGCTCATGTTTTTTGGAGTTTTTTTTTTTGGTCTCAAGGTGTTCTTGATTCAATCAGGCACACCCTTGATTGCCCTATCCTGGAGCTCCACCCTTAGTTTTGGGCAAAAAGATCCCAGGGAGTCTTCCCCTTAGAACTGTGTCCTCACCCTAAGCCCAGACTGGGATTCCTGACTTTGCACTGGGTCCACGTGGATTGGCCCCCTTCAGCCAAGATTACCTTGGGTTGGGACTCCAGACTTCTCCACAGGTTTGTAATTTCATTGGGTGTTAGTTGACTTGGATCACTAATTGCCCGGTAGGATCTCAGGGTTCTGACTTAGCTTGAGCTTAAGTGAGAGCAGATGTGTGGGGCAGGGTATTGGTTTCTCTTGGCTTGTTCTTCATTCACTGTTATGCCTGCTAGTTCTGTTCCCCTATCACATCAGTTCCCCAAATGATTTCTGCCTACCTTTTGGGTTTTTCTTTTGTTATGAAGGTTGTTTCCCTCTCTCTGTTGGTTCTCTTATTCCTGTATTTGTTTTGTTGTGATATTTTACTCTTGGTTGAAAAGGATTTTTGTGGTGAAATGGCAAGTTGCTGCCCTAGTTAATCCTTCATCTTTGCTCCACCCCCAGAAGTGCCCCAATTTGATATTTCAACCAGAAATAAGACTCTCTCTCTCTCTCTCTCTCTCTCTATATATATATATATATATATATATATACATATATATATATAATATATTGTTTTTGCACATAACTGAAGAAATCAAAATCTTTTCATTTAACTTTCTTCCTAGTCTGGTCTTCCAACTTCTCTCTAAGGCTGCAAATAATCACTACTACAAAGACAAAATGGAAAGGATTCCTAGGGGAATAAAAATTTTAGAAGCCCAGGTTGTATACTGCCAAGAATCACACTTACTCTCACAAGAAAGGTAAATGTTAATAATGTGATGAAATTAGGTGTGAGCCTGACCTTTTGGTGTTGAGTTGCTCAGCATGAAATATCCTCTAAAAGTGACACTATCCACCAACCCTATCCCTTCAAACTCTGCTGCTGATGGGCACTGGCATTTATGAGAGTTTAGATGAACTCAGCTTTAAAGGAAAATTTCCATCACAAAAGTTCAGGTTTCACAGGCTTTCAGCCCTGAATTTTTGAAGATGTGACTCTCATTAAGCATTTCAATCATTTTCAATAGTTATTTGAATTGTCTTCTTTATGGTGTATCAAATTTTCCTCTAATTATATTGATTTTTACCAAATTACAGTGTCTATCTATGTTGATTTTTAAATATGTTTTGGAAAAAAAAAACATGGAATGAAAGAAATAAACAGCCATTGTTCTACTCCAAGATATATCATTTCTCCCAACTTTTTACCAAGGAAAAAGACAATTTAAAGACAGTAAAAACTGCTCGATGAAATGATAGCTATCTGAAAAATAAACAGCTGCTCTAATTCACAGTAATCATAGTTATACCCTTTAAGTGTTTCATTATTCTTCTTGCCTGAAACCATATGAAAATCAAGGTTTGAATCTATATAGAAAATCTCAAGTTTATTGCCTTGGAGGGTGGTCAAGAGATAAATCAGAAACCAAGTGATGTTTTGTAATTCAGCTACTGAATAGCCTCATCAGTCTTACAAAGAAAAAGACCAAATACTGCATTGACTGCATAAGCTTTCAGTGTCAAAGATAGGATAGTTATGCACTTGCAAAGGACCTCTAATCTCTGTAAATTAAACCTGTACATTGACAAGGAAGGGGACTACCACCTTCCCAGTTTTCTAAAAATTAGAAACAGTTTTTGAATTGGGATTATTGGGCAACTACAACAAATAAAAGTAACTGAACTGAAATTTTTTCAGTGCTGTTAGGTTTGCATTTTTCATGCTCTCTTGATCCTCACACTGGATTTACTTTATGGCTCCCAGATTTAACCACTCCCTCAATGCACACACATTTTTGCATTGCTTTTTCTTTGAATGAATGTCCAAATATTTATATGTTTTGTTTAGGCATATAAGAAAAAATGAAGTGAACACAAACTACTAATATTGTTTGAACTTGCTATTTAAGGCAAAATCTGGAGCACATACATTTTTCCAGGAAGAGTTGAGAACATGTAGCAATTTATTTCCAGAGAATAAATACTAAGAATAAGAATAAAAACCAATTTTAAGACAAAAAGTTTACTGATATGTAAAATATTTTTTAAATATAATATATGTAAGAAGGGATAGATAGCATTGTGTAGTGGATAGACAATCTAGGAGACAGGAATATTTGACTTAAGTCCCTCCTCTGGCACAGACTATCGAGGAAATCCTGGGCAAGTCATTTAACCTGAGGGAGAGAAAGAGAGGGAGAGAGAAAATTTTAGAACCAATATAGCATAGTAGATATAGAAATGCCCTGGGAAACATCAAAGTATACCAAAAGGTCAATTATTTTAGTGTTGTATCCATGTTATGTTTCATAAATAAATTGGAAATATGTAAGGATGATCTCTAGCAAAATCTTACAAATGTAAACCATAGTTTAAGTATTAAAAGTAAAAGATTTGTCAAGTATGTCTCAGTACTAGTGAGCCTTTCACTGATCTACATTTTGTACAATACTGTGATTCAAAAATCATAATATATCACAAAATGTAAGGGTTACATGAGGACTTAAGAACAGTTTGTGCCATCAAAGGTGGCACAAATCTATTCCTTTTTCAGAATCAGGAACCAGGAGAGGATAACTTTGTCACCCACCTTCCAGGGAATAACTGACTCACTTTAAGAGTAGAGGAAATCCACAAGATCCTCAAGAAAAATCCAGACAGAAAAACTAGGATTGTTTAGACTATGTCGCAAATTCTTTAAACAGTTTGGCCTATTTGTTTTTATGATTCTAACCTCCACTAGAGTCTTCCTTCCTCACCAGTCAGCTAATAACTTTATTAGTTTTCCCACTTTGCCTCTTCTTCTAGTCATTACTGATATATTGACTACCTTACCTGCCTGATTTTATTACAATAAACATTCATTGTTACAGTTTTGACACTTGTATCTTTTTTATAAATATCTCCCACACCTATATCTCTACCAGTGCCCAATCTGCTTAGTTTAAATTCTGTATGTCCAGTTACCAGTTAGACATCACTGCTTGTATAGCCTATGATCTCCATAATATATACAAAATCAAACAAATCCACTTCTCTCCCTTACCATTTTCTCAATCCATTCCTTACATGGGATCATTAATTGAGTTTAAAGGGATTCTAGGGGCCATCTGATCATATCTTGTCATCTTATGAATAAGGACTTACTTGCCCAAAGTCATACAGATACTCTACAGCAGAGCTAGGGTTTGAATACAGGTTCTCTAACTCAAAATCCTTCCCTTTTTCTTATTGCATCATGTTTCCTGCCTCCAAACACACTACTTTCATTCAAAACTCTCATATCACAACTCAGAGGATTATATACCCTTACTGGGCAATGGCCTTTTAATTTCCATAAATAATTTATACCATCTTATATATCAAATGATATTTAATTTTATACTTTCATAGAATCAGTAAACATAATTGCTATTGTTTTCCCAGAATCTAAATATAAGTGTAAGAGTCCCTTGTATAGCATCATGAAATACATTCTTGTACTACAAATTCAGAGGATGAAATAACTTGACTGAGAGACTAAGTGTAAATCTGATTTAAGGAAATTTCTTTGGGAGACTCATCTGAGAAGATCTTGAAGGGAGGAAAGAGAAGGAGTCGGAGAGACAAAGACAGACACTTTTGAAGAGGAGAATAAAATACTTGGAATACCCAAAGATGCCATAATCTAAGATTCAAGTCACATCAACTATGAATTTATAATTGAAAATGAAATAAGATTTTGCAATAAGTATAATTTTAATAAGTGGTAGGTGGAACATCCAAATCTACCATCATTTCTTGTACCAAGTTGTGAGATTTAAAATGGTTGAGGTCTTAAACTGTAGTGATTAAAATAGTGGAAGATATAAATTGTTATAGATATAAGAGAGGGTGAGTAAATTTGACCGCAGAAATATGTTTCACTACAGTGTCTTGGGTTTAAAATCAAACATAAGGTGGACGCCAGGGAAATATTCCCAATTCCTATTTCTATAATTCTGGTTTCTAAAGTTCTTATTTCTATGTTCATTATAGTTATTTCCATAGTCATTATTATAATTTCTAAAATTTCTAAAATTCTGGTTTCTATGACCATTATCATCATTATAGTTGTTCTGGTTTCTATGACCATTATCATCATTTCTATAGTTATTTCTAAAGCTATTATTAAACTGTGTATTCCTTCCAATCATCTTAAGAAAGGTTCTACATTCCATCATTTTGTGGCCCTTCTTCTCACAGAAGTGGCAGGTTATTGATTTATTTGTGAATTCCCACAAAGGGGCTATAGTCTCTCCCTTATTTTTCAATTGTCTCTTTAACATTTCAATTTCTTTCTTTAAATCTTCCACTGATATATCGTCTTCCTCAGGTCTTTTTACACGACCTTTGTAAACATAGGTTGCTACTCTCCTTAGTTCATCGAGGTCCATAGAGTCCCAATTAGGACAGCTAGTTCTAAAGTAGTCTTTTACCACTGAACAACAATTCTTAACAAATTGCCTACATATTTGTCTAATGTCTCTTTCTCTGGATAAATCAAGGTCCATATATGTATTCTCTACGTCAATAAGTCTGTCCATAAACTGGGAGGGTGTTTCATCAATATGTTGTCGGGTTTTTTCAAATTTTGACCATTTTTCAGGTCTATCAGAGCAAGCTCTCATGGCTGTCAATAATGCTTCTCTGGCCTGGTTTAGTTTTATGTAATCTAGTTCAACAAGTCAACTACAAAACATGGAAGAAGCTTTATAGAAAGGAGTGGTTTCTTCTTCAGATTTGTCCTTTGGTATAAATACTATGTCATCACAGATAGATCCTGGGATTACACTGTTTTGCAGGATAAATTATTCTGAGTTACAAACCTATGTCTTTTGTTTTTTGGAATACTTTATTCTAAGATGTCATCTCAATTATAGTAGCTTCCAGATCTTGTGTGACTGTGGCTGCTTATTTTTGGATGCTTGTATGCTTTGGGTTTTTTTATTGTTAAAGGTTTGAACTTTGACTATGATAGTCCTTAAACTTTTCTTCTTGGGGTTTCCTTCAGGAAATGATTAGTAGATTCTAGTACCATTACTTTGTTCTCTGGTTCTAATATATTTATAACTTCTTGAAATATAGTGTCCATGAGGGTAACTAGGTGGCTCAGTGGTTTGAGAGGTAGACCTAGAAATGGGAGGTCCTTGGCTCTGTTGATTGGGGAAAAAACACAGAACTATTAAATAGTCAAAATCACTCTTTAATCAAGGGTAAAAGGTGTTCAGCTCTAGTAGGCCTCAACACAAAGCTGAACACCAATCACAACTGCACAGAGTCCGAGTATTGAACTCTGTCTGCTCTGGTCACTGACCCCTGGGAGTACCACCGCACTAGATGAAGACTCCAAGAAACAAAAGAATTTGGGGAACCTATATACCATTTGGAGGAAATCCAGGGGCAGGAAAAGATGATTGACATTACTATAGCTAGGAAGGAAATCAGTGTTCAAACTACACTGACTAGATACAATCAAGCTTGGGAAAGGAATCATAGCTAGAGACTAGAGTGTAAGAGAAGGGGCTGCTTACAAAGGATACTAAAGGATGGTTCCTGCCCAGGTGTGGGTCGTCTTTGGAAAGGGTCTGATACAATAGGGGAGACTACCTAAGACAAAAGGGGTCCTTAGTATATGCTTAGTCCCTCCCAACTAGGATTGTCATTCACCTGAGGGTCTGCCACTCAGTCTGAAACTGTTAGCTTGGGATTCCCTTCAGGGTGGATTCCCATGGGAACAGGGACCAAGTATAAAATTTGGGGTCTCCAACTTATAAGGTAGTCCTAGGGTTCATCAGCTCCCACTAGGCCACAAGGTTGGGGATCCTAGGTTCCATGTTGACAATAGTTATATTTGTCTTTTAGGAAAAGCACATTGGCAGCCATGTGGAGAACAGAGTTGAGTGGGAGAGAAACTTGAGACTAGGAAAACAATTAGAAGGTATTCCAATATTTTAGGCAAGAACTAAAGACCTGAACTAAGGTAATACCTATGGGGGTGTACATAAATGAGTGGGGGAGAGAGAGAGAGAGAGAGAGAGAGAGAGAGAGAGAGAGAGAGAGAGAGAGAGAGAGAGAGAGAGAGAGAGAGAGAGAGAGAGAGAGAGAGAGAGAGAGAGAGAGAGAGAGAGAGAGAGAGAGAACAATATTGGGCAACTGATTAAATATCTTGAGTGTGAGTGAAAAGATGAAGATGACACTAAGGTTGAAAAGCTGGGTGACTGGAAGAATGTTGATACTACTGTTGTGGGGTACAGATGTGTAACCCTGGGGTTCATGAAGAATACCTTTTACAAGAATGCAAGACTCCAAACTTAACTTAAAAGTAAAGAGTGATTTATTAGTAATGTTGAATTTTTGGCAAGCAAGACAGTATGAGGTTGCTCCCAGAATGCCTCAGTTCTAGGATTTTTATATTCAATGAAGACTTGACTCTAGGGCAATGGGCTGGGGAGGAGTTTTCCCTGAAGGCATGGGGGTGGTTCTTATGATTTGGGTCAATGGGACAATCAAAGGAGGATAATCCTCTCAAGGTCAGATGTTTTGGGTTGGGAGTCAGAGGGTGTAAGGGAGCAAAGGAATTTCCCTAATAATAGTTTGTCTGAGTTTCTGGGGGTATAATGCCCATGACACTACCAATAGAAATAGAAAAGTTCAAGAAAGGGATTACTGGTGAAGGGAAGTGGGGGTTACACTGTGTCCAAATGAACAGTTCCTGGAAAAACTGCAAGGCCAAAGTTGAGACAGATATCCTTCTTATCCTCCCTTTAAGTTGCTCTCTCTATATACATGCACTCTCCATCTTGCCCTGGTGTGGTTTTCCCTGGGGTGGCCACCCTAGTGTGCTAGGAATAAACCTCTCCTTTTTTGTCTTTATATTGTCTCTGTGTGTTCCTTTGTGGGGTTCTTCAACTTGGACCCTAACATATGGGGGCTTGTCCGGGATGGTAAGACCCTCCTAGGAAACACCAGGACAAAGGGAAGGCTCTCCCAGCTCTTGTGCTGACACCCTGAAGGTGAGTTGATTGACAAGTGAGTGTGAGAGTGATTGCGTAAAAGGGGACATGGGCACCGAATTGGCATATGATTTAGTGGAGGAATAATTACCATGTTTCCCGGGCAATATAGGGGCTGTCCTATGTTAAACCACCAGGTGACCCTGCCTGACCAGGCAGAGGTGACAACCCACCTCGTCTCCCATTTCTGACTAAGGACTGGTGAGTTTCGCTGTCTCTACCTCCCGCGAGGGAACAGGTCAAGAAAACTGGGAAACGACTCGGCTAGAGGGAGGGAATGGGTTTCACAAGAGCTGAGAAGGCAAGAGGCGGAACTTCAGGGGGTTGGAGTCTCCCTGCCTCCTGAGAGGCCGGGGTTCAAGTCACAGGCAGGGAAATTATTCCCCATGAAGGAAGTCTCAGGGTGGACGTACCTGAGGCCCTGCAAGCACAAGGGCACTGGGCCTTTTTGGCAAGGCACCAGAAAGGGTGGTGAGGAGCCTTGAGCAAGCTCCCTCCCCACTCCAAACATTGTTTGGATCAAGTAAAAGGATTTTTTGTCTGTCTTTTTGTCTGTCTATTTTCTGTGTGATTGTCTTTGGGTTGCCTGCCATTCTCACAAGCAAGGGAAAGAAGATGGGTCAGAATCAAACTACCCCGCTAGACCTTGTCCTCAGCCACTACCCCAACTTTAAAACTTGGGCGCAGAATTTGGGAGTCTCCGTAAAAAAAAAAAGGAGGGGGAAGGGGAACTACAAACCCTTTGCAATTCAGAATGGTCAACCTTCGGGAGTGGGTGGCCCTGGGGAGGGACATGGGAGAAGGCCATCATCTCTGCCATCGGGACCTGTGCCTTACTTCCCAGCCCAGAAGTATACCCCGATCAAATGCTTATTGAGCACAAAAACTCATGGTTAGAGGTTTGCTTTGTTAAACCTTGCAATGCATAATGGTTTCAGTGAATTTGAGAATTGTATAAATGTGATTGATAGCAAGCCTGACACAGAGAGGAATGTTTATTCTATATGTAGAGAAATTGTACCTTATAGATGTAAAAGTCATTCAGAAAAAGTTGTTATGTTATTGAGAAGAACTTATTCTAGAATTTAAAATTGGGAATCTTTCAAATCAAATTTATTTTAATATATGTGCTATCAGAACTAGCAGCAAGAAATCATTACACAAGAAGTTTTTTTTAAAGTGGTTAATCTGTGCATGGGATTTAATAATATAAGTTTTAAGAATTTTGGTATTTTGCAAAAGAGAATTTTTAAACGGTGTTGACTTTGACTAAGGTTGTATGACTTGTTTTAAAAAAAAACAAGAAAAAATTTGCACAATGTATAGAAAGGAAAAGTGATCTAGAAATGAACATGTATTCAGATACAAATTCCTGGAAAGTAATGAAGTGCATACAAATTGTGTGCATTCGTACTATAGGGAATATTAAGTTTTACACCTGAATAGGTTAGGGGTATATGATATGCAAACTGTATGTCCTTAAGACAACCTTGACCAGCCCTGAAATCAAGAAGGGTTTGTCATGAGGATTGAATACAATTCATTACAGTACCTTGGCAAAGAGGAGGAGCCAGAAGGAATAAGAGTACTGAATAGAGTTACTATGAATTCTAGTATGGAATAGACACAACAAAGTATAAATTGGAATAATGTTAATGGACTTTAATTAGGAATATAGCAATGTTTTGAGCTTTAGACAGATTTGAGAGAAGTACAGGTAAACGCTTTGCACCTCAGTTTGGTTACACTGAAACATTGCTAAAGGACTTAATTGGAGTTATTTGGAAGTGTGAAGTTCAAACTGAAATCCACTGAGGGTAAAGTATTATGAAAGGAGTTTGATACATTCAAACTTTTAAATTATAGTATGCTCATGGCTTAAAGATGATGGGACAAGGTTTCTAAGTAATAAAATCTAAATCAAGCCAAGCAGCCTTAGGATACATTGTTAAGCAGTTGTTAACCCCTTCCTTGTACACAGGAAGGAGAAAGGAGTGCTTATAATTGTTCCACACTGATACTTAGGGACTAAAATAGGGATCTAAAAAGGTAAAATAGGCCTTAGCAGTTTAGCCTCAAGAAGAGGGTGTTCCATCCTTATCTATCTTTCTATCATAAGAGATTTAAAGGGAAAATAAAAATGGGTTTTTGTTTAAAATTGTCAAATGGCTTTCATCTCAATGGTTTTCATCCCAGTGTCTTAAAGTGGGACTAACTTTATTATTACCTTTAACTTCTTGGTCTCAACAATAGATAATCAGCCTGCTTTGTCAAAAGGCTTGCTTTATGGTTTACGGTCCTTACAAGGTTTCAAATCTCTAAATTTGGAATAGATCCTGTAATACTAAATGCTTTATGAAATTTTTTTTGAAATGTTATGTGAGTTGCTTTCAAAATATGCATTTTAAGTATTGTTTGGGATATAAACAAAAGCTCGTTGTAAACCTGACTCTACCATAGGTTTTGTTCAATACTCAGTGGTTACATCAATTTACCAATTTGTTCTATGAACTGTAATTTATAATGGATGAGCCCTATGCTAAAGATGGTTCAATGATGTAATCCTTTAAATCAGAATTTTTTGGGGTTACCGATTAGCAATTGAAGTGATACCAGGGGAATGGTTGTTTGACTTATGATGGTAAAAGCACATCAGAGAAGGTAGGGAGGTATGTTAGGTTTGAATTCGGAAGAAAGAGGGACTATGATATAAAGTCCATAAAAGCTTGAGTAGGCCAGTTTGTGATGGAAGAATGGAAGTTGTGTTCTGCTTTTTAAGCAGAGGGTTTTGAAGGAAAAGAGAGCGAGAAAGAGAGAGAGTAGTTGAAGGAGAACGGATAGATGTTCTGTTCTCATAATTGGATCTTTAACTTGGGGATAATTTCTAGAATTGATGTATGTGGAAAATCACAAATAATCCTGGGATTTCTTTGAAAATTCCTTAGAGAGATTCCTGACTGATTTTGTCCTAGTTCCTTCAGATGGCCTAAGGCTAGGATTTGATCTAGCCCTGATTTGTATTTACTGTAGAAGTGATGAATTCAACATTTCGGTTCAGGTTTTGTGACTAAATTGTGATATATTAATTATTGCCAAAATATGTAAGAATAGTTGCTATAATGTAGACTCATGGGCTTTAAGGAATCCTTAGAGAGGGCAAAGGGTCAGAAAATCTTGTTTGAGAGTATGGAAATTTGTTTCTGGTCTGCTGATAAGCAGGATTTCTCTGAGCTGTAATAGGTGAGACTTGTCCTTTAAAGAAACAGAAGACTTCTGGGATCCAATGGCAACAAAGTGCTCTAGGGAGAGAGGAAGTCCTAGGATGGTTAGAGAAGGCACCCCAAGGCCCACCTTTGACTGGGCTTTCCTGACCATCTGGGCTGCTAATCCTTGAGTGAAACAATGATGGCATGGGCCAGTGATAGCTTTGGCCCTGTACTATGTGTCCCTTGGGACATGAAGAATTATTTTCCCTTTTGGGCCTTTTTCCTTCCTGACAAATCCCATAATCAGCTCATAATGCAAATTGTGAAATTAAAGTTTCCATTTCCTCAAACAACCCTAATAATTGGGGTTTCTGAAATTGTTAGGAACATACTTTGAGAAGTAGATGATGTTTATTCATAGATGACTTGTATTTGTAGCCTTAATTTACCACAGTTGAAATTTGGATCTTGAGCTTGGAAATATAACTCAAAGCTTTCTTGAATTTCCCCCAGAATCTGGGGAAAAGGAATACATCTGCAAAATATTGTTACTCAAGTGTTTATAGATGTTTATAATTAATGTGTACTTTGCAACAGGATATTCTTTAACAGAAACATCATATATTGGCTCTGCAAACAACTCAGAAATATGATTTCCTAAAGGAATCTATTCCTGTCTGAAGATGATTTCTGAAGATGAAGTCTGTTGGTTAAGATATCCAAATGCAAATGTGTAATGCCCATTACTGTTGTACTAATTTTCTGTTTCTATCTGGTGTTCTAGTGTTTGCCCCAGTCCTGGTTTCTACACTTCTATCTTAGGAGCTGACTCTCCCCCTTGTGACCTGTCTGTCAATTGGGGTAAGCAGTGGCTGGATGCCCTTCAGATCTCCAAGCAGGACTTCACAGACCTTGAACCCAGGCATTCACTGAGGACACGCCCCTAAAGACTGTGTCTGCAGCCTTCCCTTCCCTGTTCAAGTTTTGGCTACTCCCCTGTGGAATAGGTGTTCATCTGCATTTGTAACCTCAACAACCTTTCCAGTCTGCAGCCCTGGACATTGCCTATAGCCAATACCTCTCTCCTGACCATAGGCAGGGACAGCTCTACACCCATTCTCAGCTCTGAAGAAGCTACAGAAAACTAAAACCATTGCCCTTTTACCCTTAGATATTTGGAGAGAGGAGGGTATGGGATGGCAGGGGGCACTGAACCAGGAAGGGTTCCTCACTGCTGGTGCAAAGATATCCAGAATGGGCCTGAGATTCTAGCCCTCCTGGAGGCTGTGTGGTTCCCCTATGGATGGCTGGGCCTGCCAGATGGCAGGACTCACTTACCAGAAGCAGTGGGAAGACAGATAGCAAAAAGAATACATGACACCACACATGTGGTGTCCTCCTCGACCTTGTCCCAGGACTCCGAGCTTTGTATCCTAGTCACCATTCTGCCTCAAGTACTATACCATCCAGGGACAGAGCTGCTGGACTATTGGGAGCAGCAAAGAATCAGCTGCCAGAAAGGGGAACCTGTCCTTGCACTGCCCTAGCCACACTATTCGGCTTGGCAGGGATTGGCACAGGTACAGCCTCCTTCTTTCAATCAGCAGACCTAAGGCACCTACACACTGCCATACATGCGGACCTCAGGTATATAGAAAAATCACTAGAAGCCCTTGAGAAATCACTATCCTCCCTTTGAGAAGTCATACTCCAGAACTGGAAGGGCCTTGATCTTTTGTTCCTCAAGGAGGGAGGCCTCGGTGTCACCCTCAAGGAAGAGTGCTGCATATATACGAACCACACACTGGTAGTTGGGGAGTCAGTAGCCAAACTTAAGCATAGTCTAGATGCCTGAGAATGTGAATGCACTCATGCCCAACCTTGGTACCAGCAAGCGTTTGCGAAATCCCCCTGGCTCACCACCCTCATCTCCACTATAGCCAAACCAATATTAATTCTCTTATTGCTTTCAGCCCTTGTATGGTCCACCGACTGGTCTGCTTTGTGAAGGACCAGGTCCACACAGTCCAGTTCATGGTCCTCAGGCAGCAGTATTGGGCCCTGACTGGCCACCCTGATGGCTATGCTAATGTCCTGCCTCTGGAGGTCTTGGCTCGCCCCTGAACAAGCATCATAAAATAAAAAGAACTGGGGAATGAAGGGAAGTTGGGGTTGCACTGTGTCCAAATGAACAGTACCTGGAAAAACTTCAAGGCCACAGTTGAGACAGATATCCTGGAAAAACTGCAAGACCACAGTTGAGACAGATATCTTAGAAAAACTGCAAGGCCACAGGTGTTGAGATATATATCCTTCTTATCCTCCCTTTAAGCTGCTCTCTCTCTCTCTCTCTCTCTCTCTCTCTATATATATATATATATATATATATATATGCACTCTCCCTCTTTCCCTGGTGCAGTTTTCCCTTGGATGACCGCCCTAGTGCACTAGGAATAAACCTCTCCCTTTTATCTTTAAATTGTCTCTGCATGTTCCTTTGTGGGGTTCTTCAACTCGGACCTAACACTGGGGGGGAGTGGCACAGTCCATTCTGTTCTGAACATAATCTTAGATATCCCTGGGAAAATGTCCAAAATGTAGTTTTTCAATGTAGTGCTAGAGTTCAAGAGAAAAACCATAGTTAAAGAGTCATTTACATAGAGATGATAAATGAATCAATAGTAAAGACTACATCTACATCAAATACAGACTGGATGGCTCACTATTTGACCTTCGCCGCCTGACTTCAAAAACAAAGACAACAGAGAGACTCATCCTGGAAGCTTTCTTTGCAGATGACTGTGCTCTCATGGCCCACCAAGAAAATCATCTCCAAACCATTGTGGACAGGTTCTCCTCAGCAAAACAGAGGTGCTGTTCCAATCCACACCACAGAGGCCAACTAACCAGCCATGCATTACAATTGACAGCATGCAGCTTTCTAACATCAACACTTTCAAGTACCTGGGCAGAACCATCGCCAACAACGGGTCCCTAGACCATGAGGTTAATGCCAGGATCCAAAAGGCCAGCCAGGCACTTGGGCAGCTGTGCTGCAAAGTCCTCCAACACAGAGGTGTAAGCACCGCGACGAAGCTCAAAATGTATAAGCAGTGGTCCTCAGCTCGCTCCTGTACAGTTGCAAGACATGGACACTGTACCGGAAGCACATGAAGCAGCTGGAGCAATTCTACCAACACTCCCTCTGGTCAATAATGAGGATCGGATGGCAGGACCAAATCACCAACCAGGAAGTCCTCGACAGAGCCAACTCCACCAGCATCGAAGTCATGGTCCTCAAAACCCAGCTACGATGGTCTGGACACGTCATCCACATGGACCCACAGCGAATACCAAGACAGGTATCCTATGGTGAACTGTCAGCTGGACTCAGGAAACAAAGCTGATGAAAGAAAAGATTCAAGGATCAGCTAAAGTCCAACTTGAAGTGGGCTGGCATCACACCAAAGCAACTAGAACCCGCTGCCTCTGACAGAAGCAGCTGGCAAACCCACATTAACCATGCCGCCACCACCTTTGAAGATGAGCCACGTCGACATCTTGCCACTGCGCATGAACGCGGACACCAGGCCACACCCGCACCTCCCATAACAACTGGAGTTCCATGCCCCATGTGTCACAAACTTTGCCCCTCAGCCTTTGGACTTCAAAGCCACATGAGGGTACACTGTAGATGAAACTGCACAAAGACAATAGTCATTCTCAATCACCGAGAGACTACCACTATACTATAGTATACATAGAGATGATAAATGAATCAATAGTAAAGACTAAGGTCACCAAATTTGCCTTATTATCTACTTAAGAGACTTTTACAAAATCATTGAATATCAGAGTGAAAGATTTCTCTTTTCATGTCATATAATCCAACTGACTAGGAAAACCCTCTGCAACACTGATGTCAAACTCAAATTAAGACCCCCTATGGAATAAATATTAATTTAGCCACAAATTAACATTATCTATGATATACTATAGTTTTGTTTATTTTGTTAAATATTTTCCAACTGCATCTTAATCTGGTTCAGGCTATATTTTAAAATATTTGCAACATCTCCATTGACCTCAAGTATATTTATCCTACTGTTAACATAGAAATAACGCAAAACTACCAAAGTAGTCAGAAAACCCAAGTCTTTAATCAGGAAAGGGATAAGATCAATATTTGACCCTTTACTCAAAGTCTGGCACCATAACTTTTACAGGGTTTATACCCTGGACACTGGGGATATTATCCCTGGGAGTGCCACCATGCTAGATGAAGACTCTAAGGAAAAAAAGAATTTGGGGAACCTATATACCATTTGGGGGATCCAGGGGCAGGGAAAGATGATTGATTGACATTACCATGGTTACAAGGAAATTTGAGTGTTCAAACTATACTGACAGATACAATCAAGCTTGTGAAAAGAATCATAGCTAGAGGCTAGGGTGTAAGGGAAGGGGCTGCTTATAGTGGATACTAAAAGGATGGTCCCTGCCCAAGTGTGGGTCTTCTTGGGAAAGGGTCTCTTAAATCAATAGGCACCATTGTTCAGTCTGAAACTGCTAGTATGAGAATCCCTGCAGGGTGGATTCTCATAGGAATGGTGAACAAATACAAACTTTGGGGTCTCCAACTTATAAGTTAGTCCTAAAACTTGACATTCATCAGATCTTACTAGGTTACAAATTTGGGGTTCCTAGATTCCATGTTGACACAACCATATATTAGATTTTGCCATCTCTAGAACCAAAGAGTGCTATTGCTATGCATTTCTAAGTAATTTATTAAAATGTGTGAAATATAACTAAATATTCACAGGAAACTTTATCTAGATCTTTTTTCTTCCCAAAAAAAAAAGATTTGTTGCTTAGCAAACATTGAGGAAAGAAGTAACTATCACAAAAAGCCAATATGTCTTTTTCAATAGTAGATTATGCGGGGACAACCTCATTTACTTTTTTGATGGAGTTACTTTACTAGAAGATTAAAGGAATGGTATATAATTTACCTATGTTAACTTGGAAAAAAAACAAACTCATAACTACCTAGTCAGAAAAGTAAAGTCATTAGGGTTAAGCCCCGTTTGACCACCACTTGTATCTCTGAGAGGATAACCATGTTAGATTACCCTCTAAGCAACAATAGAATTTAAGGAATTTATATTCCTTCTGGAGAACTTGGTACAGCAAGCATGAATAGACAAATGGCAAGCAGGCTGCAAAGAGGTCTGCAACCTACCTTAGGAGTATTAGGGAGCAGTCAACTATAACAAATACAAAGGAAAGGGTCAAACTAAGCTGGGCTTCCTGAGAGGATTTTAATACAATGGGAGAAGATTCTAAAACAAATAAAGGTACTCAATATTTGATTATGTCTACTAATCTCACCCAATTTAGGGTCCCCAAACAGTTGAAGGTCTATAGTTCAGCCGAAAACAGTTGTACCTGGTACTGGGGTTTCTCAAAGGGCAAGGGTAGAACTTGGGGTATCCAGATTTCAAGTTGACACCTATTTTGTGGGCAAGATGATAAGATATGGAATAGGGAAGGGATTCAGAACTTCTTCATTGGTTGAACTAAAAGAATAGTCATTAATAGTTCAATGTCATCTTGGAAGAAGGTTGGTCCCCACTGTAGTAACCTGGGCTTAGTTTTATGCTGTTTAACATTTTTTCAATGATTTTCACAAAGGCATAGAAGTTATCATTGTCAGATTTATGAATGATACAAAATTGGGAAGAATCACTAATATGCTGTATCTCACTTGATTCTATTGGAAAAGATGGTGAGATGCAGACTAAATAAATACAATTCAATAGATTCAAGAATTGATTAAATTGCTGTACTCAAAGGGAGTTCATCAATTGTTCACTATGAACTTGAAGAGATACCTTCAGTGTGATACCCCAAAGATCTGTACTTGCTTTGAACTATTTAAAAATTTTATCAACACTTTGAATAAAGGCATTGATAACCTGCTTGTCAAAATTGTAAATGAGACATCCCCTAGAGGGATGAGTAACATGCTGGATGACAGCTAAAATCATATATATATATATATATATGTATATATATATATATATATGTAATCTATATATGTAAATATATATGTATATATGTAATATATATATGTATATACATATATATTTAAAGTATGTACATGTTTATGTATGTGTGTATATATATATATATATATATATATATATATATATATATATATATTAGAATATTGAGCTATTTCCAAATAAAATGTAATAGGGATAAGAATAAAGTCTCATCCTTGAGGTCAAGACGCTGATCTCACAAATATAAGACAGGGAGATAGATTAGACAATAGTTATTCTAAAAAAAGATCAGGGGATTTTAGTGAACTACATGTGTTAAGGTCCAGGAATTCACCCACCACCAAGGGAGACCTCAGGCAATGCAATCAGACATGGAAATGGTCCTTTATTGTGGAACTGATAAGCGCATCAGTGGGAACCTCTGCCATCAGAGTTCAAATTTCCCTCCTGAAGATTCAATCTTAAATACTTTTCAGCATGAATAGTTCCCCTGTTGCATGCCCTTGTTGGAAAGTTGCTTTTTGCACCTGGGGTCTCAGTGCTGAAGTTTATCAGGGACCTTGGACAGGTCCCGGGGCAAGGTCTGAAGCTTATCTGTCTGTAGCGAGGCCTTGGCCAGGTTTAAAGTTTATCTGTCTGTAGCGGGGCCTTGGCATTTTTCCTGGCTGAATTTCTTAAGGCATTTTTCAATTTAGATCTCCCTCATTTCCAACTTCTTTTTCTCTTAGGGGGGAGAGGGGGTACCTGCCCGTTCACAGTTCTCAGTCCAGGGCTCTATAATGACTAGGGGCTGGTACTGTTGTTGAAGGGCCAATACCTGAATGGCATTCAGCCGGTTTAAACTTCCAAGGCTAGGCGATTCCCTGCTCTGGCCTCCCTCACATGCTCATTATGAGTCAGCACTATGATATAACAAACACAAAAATTATCATAACCTAACTACATTAAGGGTCAAGGGAGAGGTACAGATAGAACCAGACCTGGAGATCCAGTTGCTGGCTCAAATCTGGACTCAAACACTTCCTAGCTGTATGACTCTGGGCAAGTCATTTAACCCCAACTGCCTAGCCTTTACCTAGTATTGATTCTAAGACAGAAGGTGACATGGGCACTGTACCCTCAGAAACCCAGGCTAACTTTTATCAGGGAATCTCCCTTGCTCCCTTACATCCTTGTGACTCTGAGCCTAAAAACACCCAATGACCCCTCTAGGGTCCTGAGATGACTATCATCCTTTGATCATCCTCTAGATTTAAGATGGACAGAGAGAAGCATCCCCAGGCCACACTTTGATCCTATTAGACATCTGTTTGTTCCCTAAAACTAAGGAATCTGTATGTCCCCAGGCAGATGATCACCCCACCTCGCCAAATGCCTGGGTGACTAACACTTTCTATTGTAAAAAGTTTAAAATCCCCAGAACTGATGTCTTCTGGAGGACAGCCTTTCCATTCATGCTGTCCTCCCAAGGAACTGCTCCCCATCTTGCTGTTCCACCTTGCTATCTTCTTGGCCATTCTCAACATTACTTCCTAAATTAATAAATTTCTCTTTTTGTTTTTAAGGCAAGTTTTGGAGTCTTGCATTCTTGCAAAAGGTATCCTTCCTGAACCCCATGGGTACTCATCTGTACCCCATAATAGAAGGTAAGGGATTTTTTTTCTAAAGTCAAGAGAGAAACACTATTTTCAGGAATGGAGAGGTAATTATCCCTTTGCATAGGTCAGATTGCATGTAGAATATTGTGTTCTATTCCAGGTACTAAGTTTATTAAGAACATCAATAAGATGGAAAGAATCCCAGGGAGGTAGGAGGAAGGATGCCGATTCTATCCTATAAAGTCATTAACAATATGGGACTGGGAAATTTCCAAGAATTTGAAGTGCTATCATGAAAGAGGAATTTATCTTGCTCTATTTCTTGACAGAATACAAAATCAAAACTAATGGGTAGAAGTTGCAAAAATGGCAAATTCAGTCTTGATAAGAGAAAAACTGCCTAAGAATTAGAGATACTCCAAAGTGGAATATACTGTCTCAAGATGAAGTTATTGAATTTCCCTTATCAGAAGTCTTCAAGAAGGAGCTGAATAACTTCTCTCACTGTTATATAACAGTGATATTTTTGGGAGTGTGTTTTAGACTAAATGGCCACCAAGATCCTTTCCAACTGAAAAATTCTGAGTTGTGTCAGAAATCATAATGCAAAACAAAGTATCTAATCCTCCTCATGTCATTTTCACCCCTTTCCTCTAATGAACTGAGTAAAGAAAAGAATTCAATTCTACTTTCCATTTATCATCATTTTGGAAGATCATTGATTTAAGATTTATAATTAGAAGGGACATTAAAGATCACCTAGTCCAATTCTCTGATTTTTACAGATGAGAAGATAGTCCAAAAGAGGTTAAATAACTTGCTAAGGATCATGCAAGTAATAAACAAAATGAGTAAGATTCTAATTCTATACTCTCTCATTCCAAATTTAGTGCTGTGACCTAAATCTTAAATTTTCAGCAACAACTTTGCTAATAATTACATTCCTCAATTTCCCTATCAAATATAAGGGGGAAACTACAATTCTGCAACTCCCTCAAAATTTCTTTCTTTTTATGTAGAACAATTTGTTCTGAGAGATGCTCTGGACAGCCTAGGAGAAGAATGGATAATTAATAGCCTTTTTCAAAGTACACAGGAAAACTACTCCCAAGTGCCTATCACATATCTAAGAGGATGCAAGTATCACTTAAGATAAAAGATACAGAGTGCATATTCTGGGGTATTTCAAATAAGACTTGGAAAAATGTTTCCAATGTGTTTTGAAGATGAAAATTACCTTGGGAGCACTAAATTGTTTTAGTTTATTTTGTTTCCTATGATTAAAAGGCCACCATGGTAAAACCATTTATCAACTAAAAATATAGGAAGTCAAAATGAGGACAAAGCTGATTGGGGAAAAAAAATGTTGCAAAATAAAGCACAGACAGTCCCTCCATTCTGGCATAGTTAATTAACTATATTCTTTAAACAAAACAATAAACAAAGGAAGACTCAGAAATTATTCTTATTGTAATTGGAGTAATTGAATGACTATCTTATGTTATTCTGAAATGGAACATTTAAATATCACGTCACCTAACTTATTTGATATCAATTGATATCAGTTGCTCAAGTTTCTCCATTTCTAGAATTTAGAAGATAACTCTAATGGAAACAAACCAGTTTTTTGGTGAGGAATTGTTTCAATATAGATGACACATTTTAATTACAGAATCTCATGTCTAGAAGAGATCACAGGCCTTCTAATCCTGTTGATATTTGAAGAATCACCTCTACAACATACCTAGGCAGGAATCTTCTAGATTCTGCTTAAAGACCTCTAGTCAATAGGAACCAACTGAAATACTTTGGAATTGCTCAAATGGTAAGGAATATTTTTGCTTTTTTGCAACTCTTATTGCCTTCAGTGATGTCAGTTACAGTAAATATGTATTTATATATGTATTACATACATATATATTTCTTTTACATGAAATAATTTAAATACTTGAAGATAGCTATTTTACCTCTGCTTATTACCTATTAAAAGTTGCTGTTTATAGTAACAACTTAGTATACTGGGAAGTGCTGGGTTCTACATCAGGTGATCTGTGATCTGATTTCAGGTCTTCCACTAAATAGCTATATGACTTTAGGCATCTCCTTTCATATCTCTGAGTCTTGAATTCCTCATATATTAGAGAATTTAAAGTAAATCATTTTTAAGGTCCAAAGGTCCCATTAATTTCTTATTTTTTTATTATTTCATAATCTAATTTTTAAAAGCAAGTGTATGGATAGTACGTGCTTGGTAGTAGTTTTCCACAAACTCTCCCCAAAAAGCCTGAAAAACAAGAAATTTTGCAACAGATTTAGAGTAACTAAAGATGAAAATCAATAAATTAATACAAAAGAAGCACATTAGAAAATCTTGGAAACTAGATAAAGAATGGGTAAGATGGAAAACAAAAAGACTGCTATATTAAACAATTAAGTAAAACTAAAAGCCGGTTCTGTGAAAAGACTAAGAAGACATAATCCTTTAGCTAACCCAATAAAAAAGCAGAGATAGTGAAATCAAATTAGCAAAATAAAAGAGGAATATAAAAGATTAGAATAAAAAAAACTATCAGAACTATTATATGCAAATACTTGAAGTAAAAGAGGGAAATTAAGGAAAAATTTGATTTCCTACAAAATTAAATTATAACCAAATTAATAGATGGAATAAAATATCCTTTAAAAAGTCAATCTCAGAAAATGTAATTTCAGAAGCTATAAATGAACTATCAATTTTTTAAAAATCCTGGCCCAGAAACATTTACACTAAATTTTATCAAAAATTCAAAAGCAAATAATTATAATATGACACAAATAATTATTTAAAATAAATAATTCCTTTTCTGAGTTCTAAATTTGATTGTAATACCAGAGAGAACAAAAGGAATGATAGTAATAAAAAAGTATCACTGATAATTACCTATACAATTTTAGGTAAAATTCAAGCAATAAGATTACAGCAATATAACTTATTATTTACTGTGATCAAAAATAATATTTTATACTAGGGAAGCTGGTTCAGCATTAGAAAAACAACATAATTAATATTAAAAATAATAATATATCCAAACAAATAATTTTATCCATAAATACATAAAGTCTTAGATAAAGTATAATTCTTTTTGATGACAAAAGCTCTAAGAAGCATAGACAATGTGACTTTTTTCTAATATAATACTATCAAAAACTGAAATCTATGAAAACTATTTTCATAAGGAAAGCAAGGGCAAATAGTCATGTGCTTTCTTTCCACTATTGATTGAAATAATCAAATTATTGCATTTAAGGCAAGAGAAAGAACTACAAATTACCAAAGAAGAAACAAAATTTATTATTATTTATTATTTTATTAATATTATGTAATAATATTATTATGTTAAATAATATTATTACTACATTTATTATTTTGACAGTATAATGGTTTATTTTAAAGTACAAGGAAACAAGAAAAGAATAAATGAGATGGTCACTTCAGTAGACCTTTCATATTCAGTAGCAGCATAAAAAAATACAGAAAAATCAAGAGCTTTACCATTTTACACTAAAAAATAGGAAAATATGAGACAAATTATTCCAATCAATAATAATAATATATTTTCAGGCTTTTTGGGGAGAGTTTGTGGAAAACTACTACCAAGCACATACTATCCATACACTTGCTTTTAAAAATTAGATTATGAAATAATAAAAAATAAGAAATTAATGGGACCTTTGGACCTTAAAGATGATTATATAAAGATGAATAATAATAAGAGAATTACATATTGAGAATACAAATGAAAGCAGAAATAAAGTGCTTGCCTTTATGTAGCTTACATTTTAAAGTGGAAGAGAAATACATTAAAGGAAGACAATACATACAAAAGAAAAAGGAGACGAAGGTACAATATTTGTGAAGACCAGGTAAAAAATGTTCAGGAAGTCATAAGTCCAGCCTGGGGAGAAATGAAAAAATACAGTTAGCTGGCATATCCTACTTGAAATGAAGGTTCTGAAAAGAACCAACCAGTCAGAGAGAGGATTCAGAAGTGAATACTTCAACATCTGAAATCCAGGGATAAAGTGAACTTCCAGAGTGAATATACAAGATTCTTCTATAGGCCTAAAAAGTCCAGAGTAAATCTGTTCAGGTCCAGATCCATCAGAATCTATTTCTAAAACACAAGATATTTGCCTTTTAAATGGAAACTCTGACCAGAGTAGATCAACATCAAAACTCTTAGCTTTCCTATATAACTCTTGGTCCATGATAGCTATCTGAGGTCTTGAATCCTGGTCCTATGAAATCTCTTTCCTGATCACGTTTTGTCCTAAATTTTGCTTTAGTAGATTCTAATTCCCCCAGATTTGGATATTGAGCTCTGAATTCACAGCTGTAAATCATAGGCATACTCGATGTCAGACAAGAAGAGAATAGGTGAATAAGACCTCAATTCAATTCAATTCAATTTAGTAGGTTTCTTCCATGTCCATTTGCTCAGAAGTCTAAAATCAAATCAACAAAAGCTATTATTGCTTATGGAAAAAGTATACAAATTGACTTTACTGTCACCATCCCTCTAAATTCCTAGACAACTCTCTTCAAATTTGTTTTGTGCCTAGCCTTTCCTCTTTGTGTTATCTCCTATCTACTAATGTGCAAGCTCCTCAAGAGCAAGAGTTGTCTCCTTTTTGTATTTGTATTTAGTGCCCTCCTTGGAATATAGTAAGTAATTGATGAATATGCTTTATTTCATTCATTTTCATTCATTTTGTCTAACAATATTCTCCATCCTCCTACATAGTCATCACTGAACCCGAAAAAAAAAAAAGATCATTAATTACCTATCATGTGCTCTGTGCAATGGAATATGGTTGTCCTTTGTACTCAAAGAGGACCTAAATGTATCACTGGTGATATCTTTTGACTTACACATAAATTGGATTTAAGTGAAGCAGTTGCACAGACATCAGCCTTACTCTTCCTTCCAGAGTCATCCAAATCCAGTTGGAAGAGAAGTCAAGATAACTGTTGATGGCTCCAGAGGATGATCTTGACTTCTTCAGTATCTAACTGAGCTTCATGATCTGCTTCTTCTGTCCTTGTGGCTATTGAAAAAAAAACTGTTCTAATTCACCCCTTCCTCAAGGGGAAGTGTTTACTTGCCTAGGGCAGACACTTGCAGACACTCAGAGATGAGTTTGAGACTTCTCAGTTACCCTCACCCTGGTCTAGCCCATTTGCCAAGAAGATTTACTATAGTGTAGCCATCACACCTGTTATAGCTTCTTCAATTCATGAGTGAGAATTGGATGACAGATTGACACCAAAGGAGGAAAGAAGGTCCAAATAGGCCTCAGTAAGCTCTCATACCAGAGGTATTCATCTTTTCTAAACACCCTGGATGCCCATAGAAAGGAGTATATTGATATACAAGGCACCACTCACATTCTCAAAAACTTTGCTATCTTATTGGGAAGACAAAATCCACATAGATTAAAGTTATATAATTGTTTCATCATTAGTATGAGGGGCTTAGCCTAGATGACGTCTAAGAATCCTTGCCACTATAAACTGGGAATCTAATGATTAAATGAAGACAAAAGGATTTAGAACTGGAAAGGATTTGAGATACCATAGAGCCACATCCATCATTTTACATATGAGGAAAATGAGGTGAAAGAAATTGACATAAATATTAATAAATATTATGTTAGTAGTAGAACTGATATGCACTAAAACCATTATATTCGATCATCTAATTATTCAATTTTTGAAGAAATGATTTCTCTATTATACAGGGACTTCTTGCATCTATTTATGTAACAAATATATATTCCAACCATCTTCCCTGACTAATCTGTCAGGACTACTGCAACTTCTACACTGCACATGGTCAAAAGTCTTGTCAAAAAAACAAATCAAAACAGTCAAAGGGTAGACCAACATGTTCCAATATACTAAGTTTTATTATATAATAATGCATTTCAATCCACTGATTGATTAATGATGACATTATGATAATAGCTAATATTCATATAGTATCTGGTTGAGCATAGGAATGGAAAGTCCAAATCTCTTTGTAAATCCCTTCTAACCACCTTAAAATTAAGCCTAAAAATAACATCACAGTGACAGAACCAACAAAGAGATAGAGTGAGGCAATTTTCCTGCAGAAGACAAATTGAAAGGTGGGAAAATGTCAGTTTCACTAGGGTGAAAGAGGAGCACAGTCCACAGCAAGACTGCAACAATGCCTGCACAGACCATCAACAAGTTCTTTCCTTACCCCATTGCATGAGGTTCTGAATTTGGGCCAAGGTAAGCAGCAAGACCCCAAGCCATTCCTAATCCTACAACAGAATACCCCCACACCCTCCCTTCAAAGTTTAAAATCCTGGTTTGAACATTCAATGAGGTCTGAACCTCAGTGCAAGCCCTTAATGAGATTCTGAGCCATGAGAGTAAGCCTGCCTCTGAAAGTCAAGAGTAGGCCCTGCAGGCAACTAAAACAATAGTGGTATGAGGTTTCCAAAGCTCCAAATCCACAGGGCATCATGCCACCTTGGAAAAATAGAAACTTTTAAATACCCAGAACAAGAACATAGGGTAACTACAAGAAAATACTGAATAAAGATGAAATGATTTTTTTTTTAAGGAGTAGAATTAGGTAAGTAGAAAAAGCTATTCAGAAGCTCAATGAAGAAAATATTTTCTTAAAAATAAGAATCAAGCAAGTGGAACCTAGTGACTTTATGACACATCAAGAAACAATAAAACAAAATCAAAATAATCAAAAAATAGCAGAAAATTTGAAATATCTTATTGGAAAAACAATTGACCTGGAAAATTGATTCTGAAGAACTAATGTAACATTTGTTGAACTTCCTGAAAGTCATGATCAAAAAATAAAAAGCCTAAAGATCATATTACAAGACATTTACAAAGAAAGCTGCTTTGATATTCTGGAATAAGAGGGTTAAATAGAAGTTGAAATTATCCTTGTATTACCTCCCAAAATAAATCCCCAAATAAGAAGTCCCAGGAATATTATACCCAAACTTCAGAGTTCTAGGTTGAAGGAGAAAATACTGCAAACAGTCAGAAAGGAACCATTCCAATATCATGATGCCACAGTCAGGATTAGACATGACTCAGGAGTTTCTATTTGAAAGTATCAGAGCCCTTAGAATATGATATTCCAGAATGCAGATATAAAATCAAGAATCTCCTACTCAACAAAAGTGGGTATGTTTTTTTCATGGGATGAAATGGTCTTTTAATGAAATAGAGGATTTCCAAGTATTCTTGATGAAAAGACCAGACTTGAATAGAAAATTTTATATTCAAGTACAAAACTAAAGAGAAGCATATAAAAGTAAATAGAAAAAGAAAACTTAAGGAATTAAATAATGTTAAAACAGTTTATACAGCTTTTGGGGGGAAGATATTACATGAGAAATTTTTTTCATTATTAGGACAGTTAGAAGAAGCATATCAAAGCATAAAGTGGAAATAAATTGACTATGATGGCATGATACCCTGAAAAATAAAGGGGAGAAAAAAGAAGATTGTACTGAGAGAAAAGGTAAATAAGGGGTAGAATGAGGCAAATTATTTTACCTAAAGATGCATGAAAAACTATTACAGTGGAGAGGAGGATGAAGGAGGTGGTACTCAATGCTTAAACTTTACTATCATAGAAACTGGCTTAGAGAGAGTATCATGACCATACTTATTTGGATATAGAAACCAATCTTGACCCATAGAGAAGTAGAAGGACAGTACAAAGGAAGAATTGTCTGTCGCCTCCCTTGTCCTCCTATCCACTGTAATAATTTTTTCATGCCTCTTTGGGTGAAATAATTTACCCCATTCTACCTCTCCCTTATCTTCTCTTTAATAGATTAGAGGGTGACATGGAGGAGGCCATAATTAAAAGCAAAACACTTGTGAAGATGGATAGAGTGAAAGGAGAGAAAAAGAGCAGCATCAAAAGGGAAAAAATGAAATAGGGGAATACATAGTAATCATAACTATGAATATGAATGGAATGAACTCACACATATAATACAAGGAATGGATTAAAAGACACAATCCTTCAATATGTTTTTTAGAATAAAAACATTTGAACAAGGAAACACATACAGAATAAAGGTAAGGGCTGGCACAGAATTTATTATGTTTCAACAGAAATTAAAAAAAAACAATTGTAGCAAACATCTCAGACAAAGCTAAAACAAAAATGGATCTAATTAAAAGAGAAGAAAGGAAATTACATTGAAATAAAAGATGCCATTGAAGGGGGCAGCTGGGTAGCTCAGTGGATTGAGAACCAGGCCTAGAGATGGGAGGTCCTAGGTTCAAATCTGGCCTCAGCCACTTCCTAGCTGTGTGACCCTGGGCAATTCACTTGACCCCCATTGCCTAGCCCTTACCACTCTTCTGCCTTGGAGTCAATACACAGTATTGACTCCAAGACAGAAGGTAAGGGTTTTAAAAAAAAAGATGCCATTGAAAATGAGGGGACATCAGTTCTAAACATATATGCAACAAATGGTATAGCCAATAAATTTTTAAAGGAGAAATTAAATAAATAGCTATGGGGTTAAGTTGCCAAATCACATAAGCTCAATTACCTAGCCCTTATCATTCTTCTGTCTTGAAACCAATACACTGTAATGATTTTAAGGCAAAAGGTAAGGTGTGTTTTTTTAAGGAGAAATTAAATGACCTACAGGAGGAAATGAGACAATAAAATTATACTAGTGTGGGACCTCAACTTCCTCTCTCAGAACTAGATAAATCTAAACAAAAAGTAAACAAGAAATAAGTTAAGGAAGTGAATAGATTTTTTTAGAAAAGGTTAGCTTTAATAGCTCTTTTGAGAAAATTAAATGGAGATAGAAAAGAATATGCTTTATACACCTAAATCAACAAAATAGAGACAAAAACAGATTAATGAATTGGGCATGCAACTAAAAGAACTAATAAAAGAAAAAATTAAATCCCCAATTAAATACCAAATTGGAAATGCTAAAAATCAAAGGAGAAATTAATAAAATTTAAAGAGAACTATTGAACTAATGAATAATACTAAAATACAAATAAAATAAATAGAGCATTAGTTAATTTAATTTAAAAAAGAAAGAGACTTCCGGTCAAGATGGCGGCTTAGAGAAAGCTAAAGTTCAGATCTCCGGAAAACCCTTCCCGACCAATCTCAAACTATAAGCTCCTAAGGCGCCGAAATTCAAAATGATCAACAGCATAGACCTTGGGAATCCTCCTCCTGGACCTGGACCTGGATCAAAAGGTAAGGCTCCCCTCAAAAGCCAGAACCCGAGATCACTTGGACCTAAGGGGTAGGAGCGCAGAGTCCAAGACTCCGGGAAGCCGCAGCCCCGCCCCCCTCAGAGAGCAGGGTCGTCTGAAACAACAGCAACCCTCAGGGCCGACAAAACAGCCTCACGGCCAGCTATTCTGAAGGCAACTTCCGGAAAGCAACCTGACCCAGAGAGTGGGGGAGAGTGTGGCCCCCTGGTCCAACCCTTCCATTCCAGTTCCAGTGAATGTCATTGCCTTCAGGCATACTCAGTTTAACCCAGGGAAAGCTCATAGAACCGACAATCTGCCCAGGACTAAAGCCTCTGAACACTAGACAGAGATAAGAAAAGCTAATCCTCCCCATTCAGAGATGGCAAACTCCACAGAAGCACAGAAGCCCCAAAATCCCAAGAAAAATAAGAAGAAAGGGGTGACTTTGGACACATTCTATGGAGCCAAAATACAAAATACAGAAGAGATAGAAGACGATACACAAGAAAATGCCCCGAAACCTTCCAAAGTAAATGGAAACTCTCCACAAACCCAGGAAGAATTTGAATCATAAATGACCAAAAAGATGGAGGTCTTCTGGGAGGAAAAGTGGGAAATAATGCAAAAGAAATTCACGCATCTACAAAACCGGTGTGACCAAACTGAAAAGGAAAACCAGGCTTTAAAGGCCAGAATCAGGCAACTGGAAGACAACAATCATGTAAAAGAGCAAGAATTAATAAAGCAAAGCCAAAATACCAAGAAATTAGAAGAGAACATAAAATATATCACAGACAAGGTGACAGATCTGGAAAATACAGGGAGAAGAGATAATTTAAGAATAATTGGACTTCCAGAAAAGCCAGAAATAAACACCAAACTCGACATCGTGATACAAGATATAATCAAAGAAAATTGCCCAGAGATTCTAGAACAAGGGGTAATACAGCCACTGACAGAGCTCACAGAACACCTTCTACACTAAACCCCCAAAAGACAACTCCCAGGAATGTAATTGCCAAATTCAAAAGCTCTCAAACAAAAGAAAAATCCTACAGGAAGCCAGAAAAAGACAATTTAGATATAAAGGAATGCCAATCAGGGTCACACAAGACCTTGCAAGTTCTACTCCGAATGATCGTAAGGCATGGAACATGATCTTCAGAAAGGCAAGAGAGCTGGGTCTTCAACCAAGAATCAGCTACCCAGCAAAACTGACTATATATTTCCAAGGGAAAGTATGGGCATTCAACAAAATAGAAGATTTCCAACTTTTTGCAAAGAAAAGACCAGAGCTCTATGGAAAGTTCGATATCGAAAAACAAAGAACATGGAATACCTGAAAAGGTAAATATTAAGGAAAGGGGAAAGGAGAAAAAATGTTATCTTCTTTTACTCAAACTCTCTTCTATAAGGACTACATTTATATCAATCTATGTATACTAACATGTGGGGAAAATGTAATGTATAAATAGGGGGTAAAGAAAGACCAAATAGAATAATCTCTCTCACATAAAGATTCACACGGGAATGGGAGGGGAAGAAAACTCCTATAAGAAGGAGAGTAAGAGAGGGTTTTTTTACTTAAACCTTAATCTCAGGGAAATCAACTCTGAGAGGGAAAAACATCCAGATCCATTGGGATCTTGAATTCTATCTTACCCAACAAAGGTAGGGAGAAGGGAAAACCAAGGGGGGGAGGGGGAGAGGGAAAACAAAAAGGGAGGGAAAGAGAGGGGGGAGAGGGAGGGAACAAAAAGGGAGGGACTAAAAAGGGAAACATCAAGGGAGGGGACAAGGGGGACTGACTCAAAGTAAATCACTGGACTAAAAGGTAGAGCCGAAGAAGAAAAGGTTAGAATTAGGGAAGGATATCAAAATGCCAGGGAGTCCACAAATGACAATCATAACTTTGAACATGAATGGGATGAACTCACCCATAAAATGTAGACAAATAGCAGAATGGATTAAAATCCAAAACCCTACCATATGTTGTCTTCAAGAAACACACATGAGGCAGGTTGACACCCACAAGGTCAGAATTAAAGGATGGAGTAAGACCTTCTGGGCCTCAACTGACAGAAAGAAGGCAGGAGTGGTAATCATGATATCTGATAAAGCCAAAGCAAAAATAGACCAGATCAAAAGGGATAGGGAAGGTAATTATATTTTGTTAAAAGGGACTTTAGACAATAAGGAAATATCATTAATCAACATGTATGCACCAAATAATATAGCACCCAAATTTCTAATGGAGAAACTAGGAGAATTGAAGGAAGAAATAGACAGTAAAACCATATTAGTGGGAGACTTAAACCCACCATTATCAAATTTAGATAAATCAAATAAAAAAATAAATAAGAAAGAGGTAAAAGAAGTGAATGAAATCTTAGAAAAATTAGAATTAGTAGACATATGGAGAAAAATAAATAGGGATAAAAAGGAATACACCTTCTTTTCAGCACTAAAGGCACATTCACAAAAATTGACCATACATTAGGTCACAGAAACATAGCACACAAATGCAGAAAAGCAGAAATAATGAATGCAGCCTTCTCAGATCACAAGGCAATAAAAATAATGATTAGTAATGGTACATGGAAAACCAAATCCAAAACTAGTTGGAAATTAAACAATATGATACTCCAAAATCGTTTAGTTAAAGAAGAAATCATAGAAACAATAATTTCATCGAGGAAAATGACAATGGCGAGACATCCTTTCAAACCTTTTGGGATGCAGCCAAAGCGGTAATCAGAGGTAAATTCATATCCCTGAATGCTTATATTAACAAACAAGGGAGAGCAGAGATCAATCAATTGGAAATGCAAATGAAAAAACTCGAAAGTGATCAAATTAAAACCCACTAGCAGAAAACCAAACTAGAAATCCTAAAAATTAAGGGAGAAATTAATAAAATCGAAAGTGATAGAACTATTGATTTAATAAATAAGACAAGAAGCTGGTACTTTGAAAAAACAAACAAAATAGACACAAAGTACTGGTCAATCTAATTAAAAAAAGGAAGGAAGAAAAGCAAATTAACAGCATTAAAGATGAAAAGGGGGACAGCACCTCTGATGAAGAGGAAATTAAGGCAATCATTAGAAATTACTTTGCCCAATTATATGGCAATAAATACACCAATTTAGGGGATATGGATGAATATATACAAAAATACAAACTGCCTAGACTAACAGAAGAGGAAATAGAATTCTTAAATAATCCCATATCAGAAAATGAAATCCAACAAGCCATCAAAGAACTTCCTAAGAAAAAATCCCCAGAGCCTGATGGATTCACCAGTGAATTCTATCATTCAGAGAACAGTTAATCCCAAATCTATACAAACTATTTGACATAATAAGCAAAGAGGGAGTTCTACCAAGCTCCTTTTATGACACAAACATGGTACTGATTCCAAAACCAGGCAGGTCAAAAACAGAGAAAGAAAACTATAGACCAATCTCCCTAATGAATATAGATGCAAAAATCTTAAATAGGATACTAGCAAAAAGACTCCAGCAAGTGATCAGAAGGATCATTCACCATGATCAAGTAGGATTTATACCAGGGATGCAGGGCTGGTTCAATATTAGGAAAACCATCCACATAATTGTCCACATCAACAAGCAAACCAGCAAGAAAAACATCATTATCTCAATAGATGAAGAAAAAGCATTTGATAAATTACAACACCCATTCCTATTAAAAACACTAGAAAGCATAGGAATAGAAGGGTCATTCCTAAAAATAATAAACTGTATATATCTAAAACCATCAGCTAATATCATCTGCAATGGGGATAAACTAGGCACATTCCGAATGAGATCAGGAGTGAAACAAGGATGCCCATTATCACCTCTACTATTTGACATTGTACTAGAAACACTAGCAGTAGCAATTAGAGAAGAAAAAGAAATTGAAGCATCAAAATAGGCAAGGAGGAGACCAAGTTATCACTCTTTGCAGATGACATGATGGTCTACTTAAAGAATCCTAGAGATTCAACCAAAAAGCTAATTGAAATAATCAACAACTTTAGCAAAGTTGCAGGATATAAAATAAACCCACATAAATCATCAGCTTTTCTATATATCTCCAACACAGCTCAGCAGCAAGAACTAGAAAGAGAAATCCCATTCAAAATCACCTTAGACAAAATAAAATACCTAGGAATCTACCTCCCAAGACAAACACAGGAACTATATGAACACAACTACAAAACACTCTCCACACAACTAAAACTAGACTTGAGCAATTGGAAAAACATTAACTGCTCATGGATAGGATGAGCCAATATAATAAAAATGACCATCCTACCCAAACTTATTTATCTATTTAATGCCATACCCATTGAACTACCAAAATACTTCTTCACTGATTTAGAAAAAACCATAACAAAGTTCATTTGGAAGAACAAAAAATCAAGGATATCCAGGGAATTAATGAAAAAAAAAACACATATGATGGGGGCCTTGCAGTCCCTGACCTTAAACTATATTACAAAGCAGCAGTCATCAAAACAATTTGGTACTGGCTAAGAAACAGAAAGGAAGATCAGTGGAATAGACTAGGGAAAAGCGACCTCAGCAAGACAGTATACGATAAACCCAAAGATCCCAGCTTTTGGGACAAAAATCCACTATTCGATAAAAACTGTTGGGAGAATTGGAAGACTGTGGGAGAGACCAGGAATAGATCAACACCTCACACCCTACACCAAGATAAATTCAAAATGGGTGAGTGACTTAAACATAAAGAAGGAAACCATAAGTAAATTGGGTAAACACAGAATAATATACATGTCAGACCCTTGGGAAGGGAAAGGCTTTAAAACCAAGCAAGATATAGAAAGAATCACAAAATGTAAAATAAATAATTTTGACTACATCAAATTAAAAAGCTTTTGCACAAACAAAACCAATGTAACTAAAATCAGAAGGGAAACAACAAATTGGGAAAAAATCTTCATAGAAACCTCTGACAAAGGTTTATACCTGTTAGACCTTTGAGAAGGGAAAGATTTTAAACCAAGCAAGAGTTAGAAAGAGTTACAAAATGCAAAATAAATAATCTGGAATACATCAAATTAAAAAGGTTTTGTACAAACAAAACCAATGTAACTAAAATCAGAAGGGTAGCAACAAATTGGGAAACAATCTTTATAAAAACCTCTGACAAAGTTTTAATTACTCAAATTTACAAAGAACTAAATCAATTGTACAAAAAATCAAGCCATTCTCCAATTGATAAATGGGCAAGGGACATGAACAGGCATTTCTCAGCCAAAGAAATCAAAACTACTAATAAGCACATGAAAAAGTGTTCTACATCTCTTATAATCAGAGAGATGCAAATCAAAACAACTCTGAGGTATCACCTCACACCTAGCAGATTGGCTAACATAACAGCAAAGGAAAGTAATGAATGCTGGAGGGGATGTGGCAAAGTAGGGACATTAATTCATTGCTGGTGGAGTTGTGAACTGATCCAACCATTCTGGAGGGCAATTTGGAACTATGCTCAAAGGGCAACAAAAGAATATCTACCCTTTGATCCAGCCATAGCACTGCTGGGTCTGTACCCCAAAGAGATAATGGACAAAAAGACTTGTACAAAAATATTCATAGCTGCGCTCTTTGTGGTGGCCAAAAACTGGAAAACGAGGGGATGCCCATCAATTAGGGAATGGCTGAACAAATTGTGGTATATGTTGGTGATGGAATACTATTGTACTAAAAGGAATAATAAAGTGGAGGAGTTCCATGGAGACTGGAACAACCTCCAGGAAGTGATGCAGAGAGAGAGGAGCAGAAGCAGGAGAACATTGTACACAGAGACTAATACACTGTGGTATAATCGAACATAATGGACTTCTCCATTAGTGGCGGTGTAATGTCCCTGAACAATTTGCAGGGATCTAGGAGAAAAAAACACTATTCATAAGCAAAGGATAAACTATGGGAGTGGAAACACCGAGGAAAAGCAACTGCCTGAATACAGCGGTTGAGGGGACATGACAGAGGAGAGACTCTAAATGAACACTCTAATGCAAATATTATCAACATAGCAATGGGTTCGAATCAAGAAAACATGTAATGCCCAGTGGATATACATGTCGGCTATGGGGGGTGGGGGAGAGGAAAAGAAAATGATCTTTGTTTTTAATGAATAATGCTTGGAAATGATCAAATACATATTTAAAAAAAGGAAAGAAAATCAAATTATCAATGTCAAAAATGAAAAGGGTGAATCCACCACCAATGAAGAGGAAGTTAAAGCAATCATTAGGAGCTATTTTGTCCAAATATATGCCAAAAAGTTTAACAATTTAAGTGAATTGTATGAATATTAACAAAAATATAAGTTGGCCAGATTTTCTTTAAAAAAGAAATAGAATACTTAAATAATCTAATCTAAGAAAAATAAATTGAACAGTATTTATGATCTGCTGAATGTCCTTTGCAATTTGGATATTTTCCTGAGGGATAAATAAAGGTTTTGTTCTATCTTGCAAAGTGTGTCCTTAAGTACTTCATCAACTCATATTCTCAGTCATGAACAGAGTCCATCTAAAAGCAAAAACCTTCAGGTTCAATGTACTCTAGACATATATTCTAAAAATACATAAAAATGAAACAAGCCCTGCTCATCAGAAGCTTACACTCCAATGGGGAAGAAAATAAACATACATATATTTAAGTACATACAAAACAAATATGATGATGATATCATAACAACATGGTATTTATAAATAGAGTTGCAAAACCCTTTACAAATAGTATTTTATCTTCATCACAACTCTGGAGACAGGTGCTATATTTTTTTACTGATGAGAAAACTGATGCAAACAGAAGTTAATTGACTTGACCAGGGTCACACAGCTGGCAAGTGTCCAAGGTCAAATTTGAGCTCAGTATTTTCTGGTCCCAGGACTGACATTACATCCACTACACCACCTAGCTGTCCATAATTTGATTTGATCTTGCTTATCTTGATTCACTTAAAAAGTAATGTGGAATATACATATTATTTTATATCAATATTTAAAAGACCTTTCTGGTTCAACATTTAGCACACTATCTTTTGAGTAGAGTAGTTTGAAGGAGAGGACTCTGAGCAGTTCAGGGCATTTGGTGGAGCAGGTGGGCATCAGGAAAAGCTTAATAAAATGGCACTGGAACTTCTTTTTGAAAAAAAAAGGGGGGGTTGAGTTCTAGCTTTGCAGCTCCTTTGTGACAGCCAATATAAAGAATGGAGAAGGACAGTTGATTGTCATGTGTAAGGAAAAGATAGAATGCTAGTTTAACTGAATTGCAGAATATAAGGAGAAGGAGTAATGTTCAATGTGGCTGGAAAAATGGGTTGGGCCTGGATGGTGAAGTAATTTAAAAACTAAATGGATAGCTTTATATTTTATCCTGTAGATAATAAAATGCCACTGCAGTAGACTGACAAGAGGAAGAGAATGGGCAGCTCTACATTTACGGAAAATCACTTTTTTAAATTTTATTTTTTTATCCATTGTTGACTTTTTTTAAAAATTCATTTATTTGTTACATTAAAGTTCCCAGGTATTTCCCTCCCTTCCTCCCTCCTTGCAATAGAGAAGGCATCATTTGGCAAAAATATATGTAATATATAAAACTATGTCTTGCTTATTTCTATTTATCAATTCTATTTTTAGTGGTGGACATATATACGTTATTCTTCAAGCAATATTTTTGTTGGAATTAATAATGTTCTCATGGTTCTGCTCATTTAACTCTTTATAATTATTGCATGTATGTCTTTCAATTAAAAAATAATTTGTTGATCATTCCTTATGGCACAATAGTATTTCATCACACTTATGTACCACAAGTTGTTTAGCTAGTCTCCAATTGGTGGGCATCTCCTCAATTTCCAAATCTTTGCCAACACAGGTATATATACATATATGAACATAGAGATTATTTCTTTTTTCCCTCATAACCTTAGGAAAGAAACCTAAGAATGTTATTGCTCAGTCAAAGGTTTGTGCACTTTTATAACTCTGGACATAATTCGATTGCTCTCCAAAATGTTTGGATCAGTTCACAGTTCCAATGACAGTGTAAGAGTATATCCATTGGAAAATCATTTTGGTAGAAGCATGTAGCATGAATGGGAATGGGGAAAGATGACATAAGAAACCTAGAATGATATAATATTGTTCTATTTATGAGATGAGGAGAGTTTAAAATAGTGTAGGCTGGGTGAAAGGAAAGGAGATGAACCCAAAAGGCATATAATTAGAAGAACAAGATTTAACAACTGGATCAGCTATGTGGAAAGGATAGATATAGGGAACTGAGGATGACAGCACTTTGCAAACTTGAGTAATTGGAAAGATAGTAGTAAAAGAGAGGGAGAACGATAGAGACAAAAACACAAAGATGAAATTAGACAGGCAGACAGACCTGAACCGAAAAATATTATCAAAAAATTTAGCAAATAAAAATAAAAATTGTTTTAATAAAATTAGAAACATCATCATAAAAGCCAAGAGTTGAGCTCTATTTCAGCTAACATATAAGTGTGATATTCTTTCACATGACACTGGTATATTTATAAGAAATTGAAGACTGAGTTTTTTATTACAACTCATTGTTTTTCTTGGCAAATGATTAACCAACTTATCTCCTAGAATTTATTACTTTTTGAAAGATAATAAAATATTAGAAAAGACTTTGCAAGAAATTAACTATTTGTACTATGACCTTATATCAGAATTCTTAAGCTATAGGAGACATTTACAACTTTAAGAGAGTAAGAGATACTTTAGAATTACAATATGGAGTTTTTCTGGTGATTCTGAAGACATCTACATATCATCAGGCTCAACACTGACTGAAAAACCTTCATAATTAAACTAATTCTATTATTTCTTAATTTATATTTTAGTTATTTTAGTATATTAGTAGAATGCTGAATATGCATGGTTTTTAAGTCACCTCTTTTAGGAAATTTAAAAATGATTTTTTTTACCCTCATGATTTATTTTTAGAACAAATACATACACATATCTACTACATATATTAAAATATCTGTCTTTTTAAACAAAATCTATATAAATATATGTATATATTAATATACATACACTATGTAGGTATGCCTATAGGATAGTCAGCCAGGAGGTATAATGGATAGAGTTGGACCACAAGTAAGAAGAACTTGAATTCAGATCTTACTTCAGACTAAGCAAATCACTTAATCTCTGTCTTCTTCAGATTCTTTATCTGTAAAATGGGGGAAATAATAGCACCTGTTTCTAGGCTTATGTCTAGGATTATATACTTATTACATGAAATAACATTTGTAAAGCACTTCACAAACTTTAAACTGTTACATAAATGCTACTTAGTTTTTATAAGTCAGATTGCAGTATGATATAGTGCAGTGTGCTGGATTTAAAGTCAAGAAGGCTTGGGTTTAAATTTTATCTTTGACACTAGATGTGACTTTACGCAAATTACTAAAAAATCTCTCTGTTTCCAGCAACTGTCTAGTATTAATTTAAGTAAAACATTAATGGATTTTGATCTGTTTTTGGCAAAAGAAGTTCCCACAGCAATAATTCTACATACTGATGAAAATCACTGATCATTTACATACATAAGTGTTGTTGTTGGTCTTTCACACAGGACATTTGACTTGCTCTTGAATTGGATTTAAGGAAGGCATAATTGCACAATTATTAACCTCACTCTCTCTTCCAGAGTAATCAATGTCCAATAGCAAGGCAAAAATCAGGACAACTGGTAATGGCCTCAGATGCAATGGATGATCATGGCATCTTTGAAGTCTGATCAATCTCTAAGTGCTCCATATCATGTGCTGGAGTGACTTTCATGGCTATTGGAACAAATTGTTCTCATCTACCTATTCTGCTGGGCAAAGTCTTCACATGCTTGGTAGACATCCCCTTAGTCATTGATGAGCTTCAAGCCTGCTGGTTACCCTCAAATTGGTATCCATCCTGAGATGGTTTTATCAGAATGTGGCTGCTGAGCATGCTACACCTTCTAGGAGATACAGATGAAAGTTGAGTGACAGGTAGACATACTTAAGGTAGATAAGCAGCACTGGTCAGAAAAACTTCACACAATAGTGGTTTACTCTTTCCTGGTTGCTCAGACAAAGGAAGTAGTAATAAAAGATCTGTAATTCTCTTTCTCTTTTTGTTAGCTCTAAGCTCCCAAACTGTAGAAATCATCTCTAAGAAAACCATTGCATTTTAGGTCTATCTCTATCTCTGTTTCTCTCTTAGTTCCCCATTTCCAATTCTATTCCTAATTGTACACTGAACTATCAAGTTTCATTAGTTAATGTTTTTATAAAGAAAAAAATTAAACATATTAAACAGAGGCAGATAGCTTTTCCTTTGTCCAGAAAAGAAAACAAAAAACAGGTTTAGGTTCAGGTTCCCATGGGAAAAAAAAAAAACAGAAGAGAAGAAAGGAGATACAAGATTACTGCCAAAGATGGGGAGAAGTATGGAATGGAGAATTAGCACTAAAACTTCGGCTCTGACATGTCACAACAAACTTCCCAAGCCTCTTGTCTTTGCCACTGCTGCATCTCAGATGTCTGCTTGCCCAGCTACATGTGGCTTCTTATAGCATCATACTTTTTAGCTCTTTTGAATTTTCTACTCATCCCATAAAAAGCTTGCTTCCTCATTATGTCTGACTCTGGAATCCAGAGAACTAAATTTTGAGTCACCCTATGGTATAACAAATCATTCTTTATCCTTCTAATTGTTTCCTTTCTAATTAATTTAAGGAACTAACTTAAGCCTCCTGAAGAGATCACCTATGGTTACATCTATTTAACATCAGACATCTCACTGTTGACCCCTTTTCTATGATTAGTTCTAAGAATAATACACTAGTTTCAAGGACCATTCTCTTACAGGAAGACAGACAGAATACTTTTCAGAACACTTCACAATACAGAAATAGGAACAAAACTTCATGTAGGACAAACCAATTAATTCAAAAAATAGAAAAGAAAAAGATTCAAAAAATCACATTTCTCTCATCTGTGTGACCTTATACAAGTGACTTCAACTCTTTGGGCTTCTATAAAATAAGAGAGTTGGATTATATGATGTCTAATCTAGAAAGTCTCATCTAGTTCTGAATTTGTCCATGTCATTCTAAGAAACTTGAATGGAGATCAAAAACATTAGAAAAATTCTGAGGTTAACACTGAAAGAACAATGAGAGGATAGGATGTCAATCACATATAATTTTATAGATGAGGAAACTCAGTCCTACAAAGGATAACTAACTGACTTTCCTAGAGTCTCATAGCTAGCAAGTAGCTTAGGTGAGATTTGAAATTTGCTCTTCCTGACATCAAGGGCAACACTCCATTCACTAAACTGAAAGCACAGGACAGTTTGTGGGTTCAATCCTACTTGTGTCTCTCATGATCAATGTGGCCTGAGGGCTCCTTTAACCTATATTGGGCTCAGTGTTCTACTTTGTGGTTCAGGAAAGAGTGATGGATTTGGAATCAGAGGTTCAGGCTTCAAACTCTAGCTCTGCTATATAGGATCTGTGTGTCCTTGGAAAAGTCACTTAACTTATTTAGGTACCAGTTCCTCATCTGTAGAAGTAAAGCTTTGAACTAGATAGCCTCTAAGGTCCCTTTTAACTCTAAGTCTATGATCCCATTACATTCGAGGTAAAAATGAAGTTTAAAAAAATCCCCTTCATACCTAACCTGGTGCTACCTTGCTTCTCTACATTCCAAGAAAAAAAAAAAGAAATTGTAAGTAATTTTTCCCAAGGTCATGCAGGGAGCTAGTGGCAAGATCAGAATAAGAACTTAGTGTTCCTAACTTCCATTTGATGCTTCATTCTGTGATCCATGCTCCCTTTATGCCAACTGAGCTAATTACCAAGCAAGGTAATTATATTCTGCCTCCCTAAGTTCCCACTACAGTTTCAATTACATAAGGTGTTATTCTTCAAGTCAAGTTCTTGCTGATCATAAATAAAGCCTTTGCTGATGATAAATAAAGCTCTTAATAATCGAGACTTGAAGTGAGCTACAATCTCTTTTCCTACTGACTTCAAGAGCCCTGGAGAGCCAATCTATTTCACATTCTTGCTCATGTGAGGGCATATTTGTAGTCATAGACTAGTGTGGCCTTGCAGCTTCTGAAGCTGTCTCTGGGGTCTGCCTTGAGTAAATACACTATACCATCCCTCTGGATCTACTAGCTTTTTATTATCACTAGAAAAATGCCCCTATTACCTTCAGACCCCTGAGCTCAAATAGAAACATGAACCCAATTACACCAAGTGGTAAAAGGATAAAATTTCCCATCAAGATTAGAAAATAGAGGGGAAATAGAGACCCATAGAGAGAAAGAACATTAAATAAAACTAGGAAAGTTTACCTTGAATTAGGCTCTTGAGGTCAGAGCATCCTTTTGGACTTCCAATATGGGACCCATATGCCAAGTGCCCCTTTCAACTTTAACTGTTGCCATAGGAGAAGAGGTACAAGAACTGGTTGCCAAAGCAACCCTTCCCCTCCTTTTTTTTGCTCCTCTGCTTTTCAGTGGTTCATCTCATGTGAATTGCTTGTCTATTTCTCATTGTCTAGGTACCAGGTCCACCTCTGTTAGTGTCTTAGATGTTAATATAAGTCACAGTAAAATTGTTATTGATTCCATACACATTAGTAAAATCAGATGGCTTATTGTTACACACTGTTGACTCATAGTGAGTCATACACTGTCACCACCAAAAAAGGGCAGCAAGACCTTACTGGAGATCCAAAAATCTAAGAACATCTTTTTGTAAAGTGATATACATTAAAATACCCACTTCAACTCAGAAAATATTTAATGAAAACAAAGTACATTGACTACTTTAGGTCTTGTGCTATGTACTGCAAGAAAAACTATTTCGAGGCAGATACAGTAGGCACCCCAGGAAGTGGCAGTCGAAAGGAAGAGATATAACACATGAATAGAAAATTATAATACTAGAATACTTCCCTCTTCTTGGCAGGTAGTTGATGAGCCAGAGGTACAGAATGTGACATGAAGCCTCAGATACTGATAGTATGTTGAATTATTTTACTGACTTATGAATTTGGCTTACCAGACTGGGCTGGGGAAAGGATAGTGAATAACAATAGATTTATAGAGGGAGGAAAGGAAGGAAGGAAGGAAGGAAGGAAGGAAGGAAGGAAGGAAGGAAGGAAGGAAGGAAGGAAGGAAGGAAGGAAGGAAGGAAGGAAGGAAGGAAGGAAGGAAGGAAGGAAGGAAGGAAGGAAGGAAGGAAGGAAGGAAGGAAGGAAGGAAGGAAGGAAGGAAGGAAAGAAGGAAGGAAGGAAGGAAGGAAGGAAAAGATCACCAGAAAAACATTTTTCCAAAATTGTAAAAAAAAAATCAAAATAGCAGAAGTAATCATAAACAAATGGAGCAATTTTTAACTCTCTTATTAAATTATATATTATATATAATATGTATATATACATATACAGTTATGAGAATATATATAATATGTATGTATATATACATATACAGTTTTAATGCATATATTATAACAAAATGTCAGTTTCTTACATAAACTTTTTAGCATATTGAAATTTTTGTGTTTCTTGGTAAAGTTTGTAACAAAAAAGAAAATCAAATATATATGTATTATATAGATATATGTATGCATACATATTTTTCCATATGTATGTATATGTTTTAATAACTTAAAACTACAATAGTAATTTGGGGACCCTGTGCATATATATGTATCTGTGAAGATAGACTATACATACACATATAGGTAAATAGACAGATAGATAGATAGATAGATAGATAGATAGATAGATAGATAGATAATTAGTAGGCATTGGGCATTAAAAATTTAGAAGTTGAATTTTAAACCAGGAAATGAACAAGGTTAAGGAAGACGTTAGAGGAGGAAAATATGGTTTACAATTGGAGAAGCAGATAGCAAAGAAAGATTTCGTGGAAAGGTCTCATTTGGCATTGTCCTAGAAGAATAGATAGGATTGTGTGGTACAGGGACCATGACATCCTAAAAGAACCTTAAAATGAAAATCAAGAGACCTGGATTCTAGCCCTGCTTCTTCATGTGGTAATGATATAAATTTAAGGAACTCATTAAATAATAATTAGGTATATTGATTTAGTAATTTAAGGTTTACTTAGTGCTTTACATGATTTATTCCATTTGAGCTATACAACAACTCTTAAATGTAGCTACCATAGGTATTACTGTTTGCATTTTCCCAGTTAGGACCTGAATACTGTAGTGATTATATTACTTATCCATGGTCATTGAACTAATAAGCAAAGAAGATAATATTTGAATCAGCAATATTTTTACAACACTAAATTGCCTCTTAAAAGCACAACTTCCTCTACTTTAGGCCTCAGTTTTCTCATCATAGGATTTCAGATTTGGAAAAAGAATGGATCTTAAAGGTCATCTAATCTAATCTCATTTTATTGATTAAACCAAAGAGAACATAGAAAAATGAAGTGACCATAGAAAGGTCATATAGTAATACAACCTGTGTCCTCTCTAATTTGGCTGGAGTATAGGTAGGATAATGTTGTAGGTGGAACACAAGAGACAGATTAGTGGGAACAGCTAGGTAGCTCAGTTGATTAAGAGTCAGGGTTCAAATCTAGCTTCAGATACTTCCTAGCTGTGTAACCCTGTGTAAGTCATTTAACTTCCATTGCCTAACCCTTACCACTTTTCTGCCTTGCAATCAACACACAGTATTAATTCTAAGATGGAAAGTAAAGATTTTTTTTTAGAGAGAAAGATGGATGTTCCAAACTGGAATGAAAATTATTGTAAAAAGAAGCCTTAAGGTGATTTTAAACTTCCTGTCACCCTATGAAAATAAGTAAGAGTAGTGGCATAGGAGTGACTGTTGGCCTGGACTTTAAAAGAGGGTATAGCAAAGTACCCTGCAGTAAAGTAGAAAATGAATTTTCTGGCTAGGACAATTTGAATATCAACTACCCAACAATTCTCCACACTTGCTTCCCCAAAGGAATTATCATTAGTCATCAGTTCAGTCTCCTTATTTTTTCCCTTCGATGCCTGTTCCAATTTTACCCATATAGTTGTGGTTCAGTCACTTTCAATAGTGTTCAACTTTTCATGGCCCCATTTAGGGATTTTTTGACAAAGATATTGAAGTGGTTTGCCATTTCCTTTTCTAGCTCATTTTGCAGAGAAGAAACTGAGGAAAACTGGCTTAAGTAACAAGTCTGAGTTCACACAGCTAGTATATGGGGCCAGATTTGAATACTTAAAGATGAGTCTTCTTGATTCTAAGCCCAGGGAAACCATTGTTTCCACTTGGTCCTATAAAAATCCATTCTACTCTCCTTATTTTGGTGACCCCTTTCATCATACCCCAGGGGACCTGACTCTTCATCTTTCCTGATTGCCTTTCTTTATTGTATGTAAAATGGAAAATTAATATTGAACTCTATTAATTTTCATATGAAACCTTTCTTAAACCTCAGGTTTGTTACATCAGCCAAAGTGATTTGTTCCCAGACCTTTGGTAAACTCACTGGGCTCTCTTTTGTTATAGACAAGATGGAGACCTGCTATTTCTTCATCTGTAAATAAGAACTCTATTAAGAGAACTCAGCAAGCTTTTGTCACCATATGCTAGAAAACCATGTTGACCAGTTCATGTGGCAGAATGTGTCTTCTGAGCCTTAATAAGGACACTTCTCTTCCTGTGATAAAGTAATAAGGGAGGACTTGAGGTCTCTAAGCCCACCTTCTCTATGGTTCTTTACCAATCACTGATGGGAGGTCCAGAAAAAAAGACTGGATAATGATATCACAAGGGGTATATAAGATATATGCCAGAATTTACTCATGGACTCTTATCCAGCTGCTCTCACTTGGCCCAGGTCTCTTTTGTACCCCTTGTTCTCCCTTGGTGGCCATTTCACTTATGGAGGGAGTACACTGGTTAGTTTAGATTTTCTTGAGCTATATTCTAAAATTAAGAAATACAGTCTCTCAAGAATTTCAGTTGTTATAATTATAAATATCTCCCTTCAATAAAGCTCTCTTATTTTCTGTTCATTCTATATTGGTATTAGGTTTGTGCTTCCTGTTATTCTCCTTTGAGATCCAGAACTCTTCTCAACTAGTATAGAAACAAATATTAATTGAATTATTATCATCTTTTTGTCAGAAAAAGAATCTGCAAGTTGCAGATTTCCTACTATAATCTCAGAAGAAAACCAGGGGATTTGAATTAGAAGCTGGGAAATTCTGGGTATAGTCACAAGAATGATATCAAATCTCTTTGTGACCATAGGCAGATCACTAACTCCCAGAGCCAAAGTTTTCTCACCAAAAATGGGGAAGATATTTATTTGACCTATCTCACAAGGTTGTCTAGAAGTTCAGATGAGTATTTTGAGTTTGAAAGTGCTATGCAAATATACAGCACTATATTATTATTCAGTGGACATATTTTCTACCCCCTTTCTGTTTCATTGTAGAGAACTATTGGCGGCTATTCAGGGAAAACCATTTGTACCCTTGCTAAGCATAATTGGGCAGTAAGCCATGTTGTTTCCTGGACTAGCGAGTTTTTTGTTTATATGAAAGTTCCTGGTGTTTAGAGTTTTTATCCCTACTCTTTAATTGGCTTTAAATGCTAGTAAAGAAAAAGCTGTTACTGGCAGTAAATTAAAGATTGCCTTAATTTTCATTCCTTTCTAAAGCTTGTTTGCCCAAAGACATAGTTCTTTTTTTTATTCAGCTCTTTTTTGAAATTTATTTTTATTTTTTTACCCAACAGGCTTTTGTGGCTCTGAGGATAGTGATTTTAGGTACCATTTTTTTTTAGCTTTTTGCTCTTGTGAAAATAAGGTTTGGGACTATTAAAGGGTGTTTCTTTTGCCAGCCTGATCTGGGGTTTAGTCATATAAGTGCTAGACTTCAGGGGCAAGTCAGAACAAGCTGAGATCCTGAGCACCTGCTCTGATCACTTTTATACATGCCCTTGCCTCTTTTGTGGAAGTTTGGGAGGTCTAACTCCCAAGTGTGATCCAGGTAAGCCTCAAGGCTATATACTAGGGCTGCTCCAGGAATCCTGGCAGAAATACTAAAAGGATCAAATTAAATAATGATTATAAAGTGATTTGTGGACCTTAAAGCTCCATATCAGTGATGACAAACATTTTAGAGACCCATCGCCATGCCATGCCCCACCCCAGACTCAGTGCTGCACCCATACCCACTCACCCACCCCCTTACCCCAGACAGGGGAAGGGAAAAGTGTTCCCTTTAGGCTGCTGGGCAGAGGAATGAGTAAAGTGAAGAATGTCCTTAATGTGGGTAGGGAAGGGGAGGAGAGTGGCCCAAGCCCTCAGCTCCCCTCCTGCTCTGCTGAGCAGAAGGGCAGATGATGTGAAAAAAATGTCCTCATGCATACTGGAGAGGGGGAAGGGAGCAGCTCCCCCTGAGTCCCTCTGCCTTTTTAGTAACAAACTCTGGAAGGCAACAGTGTGTGTGCCTACCTTCACAGCTCTATACAAATGTCAGCTGTTACTGTTGCTGATGATGATATTGTTGTTTGATGTTGTTACTGACAGCAGCCTACAGACTGGTGAGTGATGACTTTATTCCCCTATATAATCTATTGCATTTCTGGTGAGCTTAAGCAAGATTCATAGAACAAGAAAGGGATGTGAGAGTAAATGTTAAACAACTGGGTTGGGTTCCTTTGGGGAGGAGGTAGAGTGTTACTTTTAAGTAATTTTAAATTTAATCTTCATTATTAACACTTTCAAATTCTAGGCAATTAAGAAAACAATAAATCAAGCCCCAGATCTTCAATGATTGCTGGTTTTTGAGGTATAGATTCTCACATTGAAAGTTTAACAATGGCTCTTCTAAACCTGTTGGAGTAGATCAAGTGTAGCTCTGAGTCTAGGTCTGGGTGAACTGGGTGGAACCAAGAGTATTTTCAAACTCTATCTATTGAGCCAATTTGGTGGCGAGACTTTTTCCTCTAGTCCCTCTTACTCCTCCCCACTCCTATCAAATAGAGGAAGTGAAGTACATTGAGAGAGCTCATGTTCTTAATAGCACTGTAACTCCAACAACTGCATTTTTATAAAGAAAGTAAATGAAGGGCCTTTATAATGTAGGCCTAAATCTATATTTACATTCTGTTTGGGAGAGCGAAAACATCACTCATAAAAATTAAAGTGTACTTTGAGTGACCAGAGTTCTTTACCTCTCCCCCTTTTCCAAATAATAAGAGGTGGGTTCTATCTTATACACTCTGTGAAATATAAACAGTTTCTCAAGATCATCCTAATCTCCACCCCTTGCCCACTCTACAAATGAACATAAGAAAATACATATATTTTTGTTGACCACAGACATTTATGGGAAATAACAATGATATACCTTACTCAATATCTTTTCCTTTCTCTAAATATCCATCTTCTCCATGTTTAAATAAACCTCTTTTTGTTTTTCAAATGTTCCACAAATGCTTCCATTCTTTCCAATCTCTTAAATTAAGCCATGAAACAATACTGCATTGGAGTTTCCCTTGAGCTATTCAATTTAAGCAGAAGACTCATCATCATCATAGTTATTATTGTAGCTTGTATTCATTTAGCATTTTAAGGTCCCCAAATCACTTCACAAATATCTCATTTTATCCTCAGAACAACACTGAAATGGAAGATTATTGTTCATTTTGTATTATTATCCATGTTGTGGATAAGTAAACTAAGGCAAGCAGTAGTTAATTGATTTTTCTATCCAGCTAGTGTCAGTATGGATTTTAATTCTTCCTGACTCCAGGTCCAATGCTCCAGTACTGGACTATGCCATCTAGCCACACAAGGTTAGGAATTATGTTTTGTCAAAACATTGCATTTCCTTTACCACTCCTCTGCAGATAGAAAGTACTTAAATATTTGTTTAACCAAATAATTTTTGTATCATCATATAACATTTAAAGACCTATGAAGAAGAAAACCTGCCAAATGGCTTGGTCTTCAAAAACGTTTTAAATCATATTTTTATGAAAATGAATTTGTGAATCAATAACATCCCTTTTGACTTTTCTGGATAAAGATAATGGACAGTTCTATATATCAGTACTTCAAAGGATTCATGACCTCCTACCCCTTCTATGCTTTCTATGTGATTCTTATCTATATCTTTCTACAAGTCCCCTATGAGAAATTTAACAAATATACCCAAAGTCTTCTAGTTCTAATATTTTCTGGAAATCAAAACAATTCTTATTTGACATCTATTACTCTTAATAGCATGTTAGGCATATCTCATTCTCCAGTTGTACATGCCCTTGTGAATGTCTCAGAATTCTCATATGTAAAAGAAGATTGAAATATATTATTTCTAAGGTCTCTGCTTCCGTAAATCCAATATTGTCTCTTCTCATGTGTTAAATCATTAGCACTATACTGTAGCCCATATACAACCATCATGTATCTTTCTATTGTCCTATGGGTGACTGTAATTTTGATCCATTTAAGATCATAATGTTCAGAATTTTATAGGGAACACAAGCATGATAATATTGGAGTTAAATTAATTTTTCAATAGAAGACAACATAGGGGAGCTGGAAGTGCTGCTCAGTGTCCAAATTAAATATGTTTTGATTTCTGCCTCCTATTCAGCTTTTGTCCCCCTTCACTATATAAGAGCCCCCTCAACAAACAATCAATAATAACCCCAGAGAACCAATGCTAAACGCTACAAAAATAGATAGGAGTTGGGAGTAAAGCTGAACTCTCAGGGACAACTAGGAAGGAAGTTTTCTGACTTCCCTGATCTTACTCCCTCCATAGTAGGAACTAGAGGCAGGACTAGCTCAAATAATGTAGAATCAACAAGTCAGCCCCTGGGAGTAGGGGCAGAAGCCTTACCCTATTTTCTGAATCCAGGGGCTCATATCCCAAAGTATACCACTAAAATATGCAGGTAGAGGATTTGGGGAGCAACTGTGTTGTCTATGGCCTGGGAGGCTTGGGAGGATCCTGCTCACCCACTGCTGGGAGGTTGAAGGAGTGAAAACCACAGAGTCTACAGGCACCAGGTTCTGAAAACAGGACCTCAAGCTTAACAACTAACCAAGGAGGGACTTTGGGGACCCAAGGAATATGGAATAGACACCTGTTCTTTCCCAGGCTGAGACAATAGGATTGGAGGAGTGAGGAAGGAATACTCACTATTGTATTATCTGAGGGACTGGAGATCCTTTGGCTATAGTCATTCCCAGGAAGGTAAAATACTTGTTTGCTGCCACAGGAAGATGTAGGTTATCTGGTTGTAGTTGCAGTGGCAGAACTGGCAAATGGCTCTGGCTGGAACAGATGTCAGCCATGGAATGGAGCTTGAATGGGGGTGGGGGGCTGGCAAAATTGAACCCTGAAAATAACAAACACAAAAAAACCTGAAATCTGAGGCATTGTCCCTCAGCACCCTATGAACCTTGGGACTCCAGCATAAAGTCAATACATAAATCTATTGGCCTGATGGCTAATTTTTTTTTTCAATGAGCAAGCCAAGGAGAAAGAACCCAAGTATTGAAAACTATTATGGGGACAGTGAAGACTTGCAATCAAACTCATAAAACAATAAAGTAAAAACACATATTTTGAAAATACACACACACATATATATAATAGTATAAAATAATAAATAATAAATAACCATAAGTTCAAAAAAATTTTGGAAGAGCTCTAAAAAGCTGAAAAAATAAATGAGAGATTGAAGGAAAATTAGAGAGAATATAAGAGCTATGTCAGAACATCAGGAAAATAATGAAAAATCATCCAAATGGAAAAAGAGCCCCTAATTTAAAAAGAGAAAACTACAAGCAACAAGAAAAAATAAAATAAAATACTGTATGGCTACAGTCAAAATAACAAAAGACTTAGCAGCCACAATATTAAAAGAATGAAGAGCATGGAGCATACTATTTTGTAGAGCAAAATAACTGGGTTTACAACCAAGAATATCATAACCAGCAAAGTAGAGCATATCATAAATGGTAAAAAATAAAAACTAAAGAAGTTTCAAGAATTCTTGGAGAAAAACCTAGAACTGAGTAGAAAATTCAATTTATAAGAAACATACAGAACTAAAGATGAAAGATCAATCATACATGACCCAAAAAGTCAAATTGTTTAATTCCTTTGTGGAAAAATGTCATCTATAACCCTTAATAATGACATCATTACTTGGGTACTTTGAAAGTGTATTTATAACAGACTTCAGGTTGAGGTAAATACAATGGAAAGATCCAAAATAACAATTAAAATAGACTAGGAAGAGATAAAATGGAATAACTACCTCATATAAAAGAGGAATGAGTGGAAGAACTGCCACAGAGAAGGGGCTGAAGGGCTATTAATAATAGAACCTTATTTTCATTGGATCTAGAATACTAGATACTAAACAAGCAAAAGTCTTAATGTACAGAGAAACAGGAAAGGAAGGGGGAAGGATAGAGGAGAAAATAAGAGTCTTTGTAAGGGACTTAGAAGAAAGGGTGGATCAAGAGAAAGAAGGGCAAGGAGATTAGAAAAGAGACAGATACCTAGAAGGGAGTACATATCAAGAAACAGCGGAAAGGATAAGGGAATAAGTGAGGGGCCCTTAGGACAAGATAAAAAGATTTTTAGAATCAACCTCATATCAAGAAATAGAAGGGCATGTTTGAGGAGTTAATAATGAGTCAACATACCAAAGCCTATGAGATATAGCAAAAGTAGTAATTATAAGAAAACATATATATTTAATTCCATTTATTAATAAAACAGAAAGTAAAGATCAGCAAATTGGGAATTCAATTGTTAAAAAACTAGAAGAATAACAAATTAGAAATCCCCAACTAAACACCAAGTTAGAAATTTTTAAAATCAATGATGAGATAAATAAAGTAAATGTAAGAAAAATATTAAATTATCAAATAAATCTGGAGTTGGTTTTATGAAAAAATCAATAAATTGATAAACCAGTGATTGATCTGTTTAAAAAGGAGAGAAGAAAACCAAATCACTAGCATTAAAGATAAAAAAATGAATATACCACCAATGAAAATGAAATTAAAGCAATTATAAAAAATATTTTTAATTACTTCTTTTATATAAATTTTAACACTGTGGAGTAGCTTGGATGTTCGTTCCTCTAGGGGAGTAAATCCTCCTTTGCCCTATTGTTTTCTCTGAAGATCCCTATGTGTAGGACTTCATAGGTCCCCCATATGCCTGCTTGAGACTAGCAGTAAATCTAAGTCTGAGCATACATATAATCAAAATATGGTTTCCAGTAGGGCAACAGTGGTTAATGCTTATACATATTCTGCAAAAGTCTTGCTTTCACACTCCTGAAACTATGGAGATAATCCTGCTTTCCTAAGGGGTTGTTTCATTGAAACAAAATCTCTACTGGATATGACCAAGAAGGAAAGACTTATTTTTGGAAAGAGTATAGCCCTGACAACAGATTGTACCTGCTGGATCAGAACCAATCTAGCTAAATATGGTATAGATAATATGTTATCTAAGAACCAACCTGGTTAAGTTAAAGGGGATCATCACTCATTGATGAATTTTTCAGCCTCAGAAACTTCCAAAGGCCATATGTTAAAATGTAGAGAGTTTAGCATTTGGAAGGAATTAACTCATTAATCAAATTACAGTTCCTGGAAGTTGAAGTAAAAATTGATCAAATAACATTTCTAGGAACATGGAGCAATAGAACTAATATTATATTGCTCAAGTAGCTGTGAATTGTTTTTAGAAAACAATATGTAAATATACATCAGGAACTATAAAAACTGTTCCTGTTCTTTAACTTGGGGATCCCATTATTAGGATAGGCCCTGTGGGCATTATTGGGAAGGTTAAAAGCTTTGTATGCTAGAAAATATTCATAGAAGCTTGGTAATGACAAAATAATTGGAAATAACAAAAATTCAATGATTGGGGGAAATGGCTGAATAGATTGTGATATATTAATGTAATGGGTTGTATTATTAGAAATGACAAATATTGGAAATATAAAAAAATGAGAGAAATACATAAAAAACATGAAGAGAATAATAATGCATACTATTATCACATTTTTATAAATAAAAGCAATAAAATCAAGAGAAAAAATATCAAAGCAAAACAAATACAAAGGTAACTCAAAATAAAAAGATGCTTTTATTAGCATACAGAAGTATTTTATACATTTTAAACAAATTTTAAACAATGTTGACTTTCTGACTTTGCATGTAATATTTTGCATTTGCTTATTTAAATTTTTGTTGCTTTTAATGATAGTAAAATATAACTTTTTAGTTTTTTAAGTAAAAAGAATTTGTTAGAAATCTCACTCACAAAAATAACAGTATTTCCTAACATCAATTTACAGATTAATTGTTATAGAATAAAGCCATCAAGAATCTACCTTTATAGAGGTAGAAAAAATAATTTAAAATTTTATTTGGAAAAACCAAGGGTCTAGAAACAAGAAAAATAATGACAAAAATAAGAATGAAGAGGGAAAAGCATTTCCCAAAATTAAATTATACAATAAAACAGTAATTAGGGGGCACCTGAGTGGCTCAATGGATTGAGTACCAGGCTTAGAGATGGGAGGTGCTAGGTTCAAATCTGGTCTCAGACATTTCCTAGCTGTGTGACCCTAGGCAAAATACTTAACCCTCATTGCCTAGGCCTTACCACTTTTCTGCCTTAGAACCAATATATCATATTGATTCTAAGATGGAAGGTAAGAGATTTTAAAAAATAAAATAAAACAATAATTATAAAAATAATTTAATACCAGTTAAAAATAAACTGAAAAATAGACCAATGGAACAAGGGTAGGCATCAATGAATCAACAAAGACATTTGTGACATAAATTTTAAGAGGTATGCTATAAAACGACCTAGGAAAAAAAGCACAATTTCATACCTAAGAATGGGGGAAGAAATGTTAACCAAAGAATAAATGATAATGGGCATAATTTCAATTCTATGAAATTATAAAGCTTTTGGACTAAAAAAGCCAATTATTTAAATAATTGTAGTTATTGATTTTGTGGGAAACTCTTTGCATTAGTCATCTGAAAGAAGGTATATAATGATATCCATTATATACCTTGGAAGTAATATAAAAAAGGACCAAAATACATGTTCAAATACTTCTCAAAAGAATGTAAATGGTTAAAAATCACATGATAGAATGATTAATTTCACTAACAATAAGAGAAATGTGAATTGAAACAACCCCAAAATTCCATATGACATTGAAAAAATTGACAAAAATGATAAAAGATGAGAAAAATTAATTTTGAAGAAGTTATGAAAAAATACACACTAACATAATATGGCTAGAACTTCCTACTATTCTGGGGTGGGGTAATTGGAATTATTCTAAGAAAGTGGCTAAATATCCGTAGATTTTGCCCCAGAGCTCCCATTATTATACATATACCCCAGGAGGTCAAAGAGGGAATGGTCCAATGTACACCAAAATATTTATAGTAGATTTTTTTTAATAGTAGCAAAGAAATTGAAACTTAATCATCGTTTTTCAATTGGGCAATAACTACAAAAATATTGCATAGGAATGTGACTGAATATTACTACATGATAAGAAACAATGAATAGGAAAAACATTCAGTAAATCACTGAGTTTTATGAATTAGTGTAAAATGAAGTTAAGTAGAAACAGAACATAATATTTTCTGACAATAACATAAATAGAATAAGAACCACTATATGAGTGAAAACTGAATGCTGAAAAAATGAAGTCAAAGCTTATCCCTAAAATACAAATTTCAGAATATACTTCTCTTCTTTGCCGAGAAGAAGAATAATAGGTTTGTAACACTATTAATACTGTCACATTTGATAGATTCAATAGTTAGTTTAAAGAACTGCTTTTGTCTCTCTTTTCTTTTATATTCTTTGTAATATGAAACTTTTGGGGGTAAAGGAACAAAGCCATATATTGGGAGACAAATAGAATATGGAAAAAAAAAACATTAGGAATAAAACATTTTCTAGTATTTATTTTGTTGCTTCACTCGTACCTAGCCAGATCTTTGTATATAGCTGTTGCAAAACAGTTGTTGTTGAGAACACAGTAGCCTAGTGTTAAGTAACCCAAAGGATACAAGGCATCAGGGGAAGGAATCCCTATTTAAAAAGAACTGTTAAGAAAACTGGAATTCAGTTTGAGAGAAAGTAGGTTTAGACAAGCATCATATCATAAAATATATGCAGTTTTAAACATATCAGCAACAAGACATGTTTTTAATCACATAATTAAAAAATTAAAAATAGAGCAAAGTCACTTTTTATACTTGTGATTAGGGAGATAATATTGATAAACAAAGAGATTATTTAGCATTATCATTATCTAGCAAAGTGCCTTGTTTTACAAAAATTTTTACAAATTCTTAAATTCTTCCCTGAATAGCTGGATCTCTTGAGCTCACTTTTTTTTTCTTCCTTTCTTCCTTCTTCTTTCCTTCCTTCCTTCCTTCCTTCCTTCCTTCCTTCCTTCCTTCCTTCCTTCCTTCCTTCCTTCCTTCCTTCCTTCCTTCCTTCCTTCCTTTCTTCTTTTCTTCCTTTCAGACTGGGTCTCCCTTATCTCTCCCAAATGGAAGTAAAGAGGCCACTCACATGTACAGTCCCACTGAGGAGTATCTCAATCTATTCTCTTTTTAACATGAGACAATTTTCCACTCCTTAGACAGCTGGGTGGCCACTAATTCCCAGAGGCTCGCCAGAATAATACAAAACAATGCTGACATCTGATTGATTTTAGCCTTACTGCATATGAATTTTTCGAAGCTTAAACAATCCACCAACATTAACCTCTCTCAATAGAAGGGATTATCATCATATACCACTGATCCATATCTATATCTTTAATCATCTCTAACTGACATTTACTATGGTCTTAAATTATGAATGCAGGCATCAAATATTATTTTGGGTAGATCACAAATATTATTTGGAGGTGCCCATGGTTTAGATTGCCAAAAGGGTCCATTTCACCAAAAATTTGAGAATGTTTCTTTGATAGAGTTGCCTGGTGTATAGATGTTTGGGGTAGGTGGGAAGGGGGAAGGGAAGACTTTAGATATTACATCAAAAACCATCTATACTCACTAATTCCATTTTCTATTCTTTCAGTTTCTCTTTAAGCCTTTTCAGTCTAGATTCTGTCTTTATCTTTCAACTCAAACGACTCTACCAAGTTACCAAAAATCTCTAAATTGTCCAATTTGATGGTCTTTTCTCACTTCTCTTTTTCTTTATCTCTCTTAGGTATATAATAGTATTGACCACCCTCTCTTCTTGGATATTCTGTCCTCTAGATTTTTATAGTACTACTTTGGGAATTATTTGCATAGAGATAATAGTTAACTCTTCTAGAGCTAATTAGATAATTTTAATCCAATGTCCTGATTAAATATCACTTGGGATATTACTATAGCCTCCTAATTGATCTTCTCACTTAAAAGTTCCACACCTCCAGTGCATCATATATACTTCTGGAAAAATTATTTTCATCAAGCACATATTAGATGATATCATTGCCCTTCTCAATCTGTTGTTTTCTATTGTTTTCAGGATAAAATAGTGAATGCTGTGTTTAGTCTTTAAGATCCTTTTTTTAAAACAACATGGCTCCAAACAGTCTTTTCAGCCTCATTAGAGATTATTCTTTCCACATTATGCAAATCAGCCTAACTAGCATTATCTCTTGTCCTCACAGAATGCTCTTCAATCCCAACACAGAATTTTGCCCAGGGTATTTCTCCATACTTGGAATTAACTTCCTCCTCACTGCCATCTCATAGAATTTCTTTTTTTTCCTATAAGATGTAATTTTTTAAACACCTCTTTACCTTCCACCTTGGAATCAATAATATGTATTGGTTCCAAGGAAGAAAACTATTAAGGGCTAGGCAATGGGGGGGGGGGGAAGGGGGGAATGGTTAAGTGACTTCCCCGGGATCACACAGCTAGGCAGTGTCTGAGGCCAGATTTGAACCTAAGACCTCCTATCTCTAGACCTGGCTCTCAATCCACTGAGCTACCCAGCCACCCCTATGATGTAATTTCTTGCACCACTTTCTACATAAAGCTTTTCCTGTCTCCCCCAGTTGCTACCTCTGAAAACACCTTGTATTTATTTGTGAAGTGAGTGTGCCCTGGCCTCACTTACCATAAATGAGATTTGCTGCATCCTCCCCTAGAATCCTATGGGCATCCTGAGGAATTTAGAGTTTCCTCTTCTCTAATGCAATCAACTCTGCCTAATACTGTGTGCCTCTCACAGTTACACTGGTAAGGAGCATGACAGGTCTGTTTAAGCACTTAACATCATTTAGCTTTCCTAAGAGGATATTTACTAAGAAAATATAGCAAGATAAAATATATAAACATTTCCTCACAACAGTATCTCTTCTGGTATCATTTTGGCCTCTGGAGAAAGTAAGTTCACTCAGCACAGTTTTTTCCACAGTATTAGTTCTAGCAAGTTCACATCCAAAAGTGATATGACTTTCTGGAGATGTATTCTTCTCAGTAACCACTGGGCTAAGTCTCATAGATCATGCCTTGCTTCTTGGCTCGTCAATGTGCAGCTGGCTACAAAACTCAGATGCTAGGATGCTAGGATTCTTGGAGGCCTGCTATCCTGACCTTTGATAGCTTATGCTATCAATGACTTAAAATGGAAAATAACAAATGCCAAATCCAAATACTGAGGGCAGTTTCATGGGGCCACATGTCAGTGCCAGAGGCCAGGAGGACCACCTCAGTTCTCTCTACTCACATCATTATCTCTCATCAGATGCTATCAGCAAAGTAATCAAATCAAAAAGGAGCATCTGAAGAGCAAATGCTCCAGACCTGGGCTTTTTGAAACCACTCCAGTTGTGGTTCTGCAACTGCAGGCAGTCAAAGGCTTCTCCTAACCGGATGATTAGCAGACTGGAAGCAATTACAAAATATCTATGCATGCTCCAGATTCTCTCTAAGACATATCAATTCTACATCATCTAGACTTTATAGGAAGCAGACCCAAAGATTCAGAGGTCATCAGAGGCACTCTGCATGTGGTCGAATCCCCATCATTTCTTTTGGATTTTTATCATTATATTTTTATATATTATCATTATGCTTATCCTGATACAGATTCTTGAATTTCCTTTCGGAATATAAGCTCCTTGCATTATATTTGTGTATCTGCAACTAGTATTGTGCCAGTCACATAGTTGGCACTTAACAAATGTTTGGTGGCAGCTATCTGATACAGTGGGTAGAGTGCTGAAGCCTGAAGTCAGGAAGACCCGAATTCAAATACAGTCTGAAAGTACTAGTTTTGTGACCCTGGATAAGCCACTTAACCTATCTTTACCTCAATTTATTCCTTTGTAAAATGGGAATTGTAACAACGCCTACATAATAGTTGTGAGGATAAAATGATATACTATTTGTAAAGCATTTTGCAAAGTACTTGGCCCATAGTAGACACATGCTTATTCCCTTCTGCATTGTTGACTGATTAAATTCTAACTCTTTGCCAAGCACTATGCATAGAAGTACAAAGAAAAGTTGTGTTTATTTTAAATACAGTTCTTTCCCTTAACATTCTAATAAGGAGGCAGTCTGTAAATTACTAGTTTTACACAAGATATATTCAGAATAGATAGAACGTAATCTTAGACAGGGAAAGAACTAGTAGCTGGGAGGACAAGAAAAGATCTCTATTAAAAGATAGGATTTAGGCAAAGGAAATCAAGAAAACCAGGAGACATATAAAGAGGGAGAGAGTAATATAAAAAGCAACCAGTGCAAAAGCATACAGACACAATTACCTATTTCAAGAACAACTAATGGGCAAGTGTAGCTGGAGCACGAAAAAGGAGAAGAAGGGATAAGAAGACTGGAAAAGCAGAAAAGAGCTAGGAAGGGAAGAGTTTTATATGCCAAACAGAGGATATAGTGCTTGATCCAAAGGTAAAAGGGACTCAATGGAATTTAGTGAGTAAGAAAGTCACATCATCAGATCGATGACATAGGAAAATCAAATTTGCCATATTGTATAAGATAATTTGGAATAGGGAGTTGCTTGAAATAGGGAACCCAATTAGAAAACTATGGCAAGTTGAGAGATAATATTGGCCTCACCTGAGTTAGTGACTATTTAAGGAAAGAGCAAGTCTGAAATGCAAAAGATATGGTGTAGATAGAGGCAGCATGGTTTGGCCATTTCTTTGGCAATGGGTAGTGATGGAGAGTAATAAAATTCTTTGGAAATTAGAAGAATATAAGAATTATGGTGCCTTTTACAGATACAGGGATGTTTGGATATGGCAAGTGTTTAGGAGGAAAGATAATGAGATCTACTCTAGAAATGCTGTAGTTGAAAAACCTATAGGACAGCAAGTCAAAGATGTCAAATGACAATTGATGATAGATAACTAAAGCTCAAAAAAGAGACTAGGAATGAATATATAAATCTGAGTATTATTTACATTAAAATGATAGTTGAAATCATAAGAGTCTGTGAGATCAGTAAGTTAGATAGAGAAAAGAAGGCCCAAGAAAGAGAATTAGGGCATGCTCACAATTAATGGGGTATGATATTAGATGAAGAACCAGCAAAGGATAAAGAAGAGGGAGAAGCTGGGTAGCTCAGTGGATTGAGAGCCAGTCCTAGAGATGGGAGGTCCTGGGTTCAAATTTGGCCTCAGACACTTCCCAGCTGTGTGACTCTGAGCAAGTCACTTAACCCCCATTGCCTAGCCCTTACCACTCTTCTGCCTTGGAGCCAATACACAGTATTGACTCTAAGACAGAAGGTAAGGGTTTAAAAAAAAAAAGGATAATGAAGAGAGTACAGGCAGGTGGGTATTGAACCAGGAACGCAATGTCACAAAAACATAGAATGAAGATTAGACCAAGTTGCATGTAGAGAGAATTACCTTGACAAGGAGAAAGAACACTTTGTCTGAAACTAGAATGAAAGCTATGAGATGGGATTTGTTCAGAGTGATGTAAGATGAAAAGTAATGGAAAAAAAAGAGATCTCAGCAAATCACATATTTTTGTAAAGTATGAGTCATTATCCTCAGGTGAGAAAATAGAAAGGGAAAGCGCCCTAAGACATTTCAAAGATCAGATTTAGAACATCTAGAATAGAAAAACGGGTTAATAAATTGATTAGAAAAGTATAGGATAATCGCCTTGCTGCAGTGAGAGCCCAGATGAGATTAGATATGAATTTGTGGTGGAGCCAATTCACATATTTTCATTATTTCCTCTAGCTCAATTCCATAGCACATGAATAGCAAAGCAGGCAGGTGATTGGGATAATATAGAATTGAGATTTGAAAATGAGCACTAGGCCTAGGTCAGGAAGACTCATCTAAGTAAGCTCAAATCCAATCTACAACATTTATTGTGTGACCTTGGGCGAGTCATTTAATCCTGTTAGGTTAAAAAAGAAGAAAAAAATCATGTTTGGCAAAAGGACAAGAAACAAAGGGTTCAGAACATACAAGAAAGTATAGAGTTGAGTTGTTGCACAAAAGAAGTCAAGATAAGGAAGGGAGAAGAGGATAACTCTTCTCAGACAAACAAGAGGCAGAGGGATTGCAGGTCACAGTGAAGATGAAGAATAGAGATTGTTAAGACACAGGGAAAGATCAAATGATAAAAGATCATGATCACATGAATGGATTTTGAAGTTCATGAATACATTAAAATTGTGCATTGTTCTGTTTCCTCAAACACCACAACCCATTTTTAGTTAGTATGGTAAAATTATAAGTAGCCAGTATAAAATTACAGGAATTGGACTGTACCATAGCTTAAAATAATATAGTGGTTACCTGCCAGTCTGTGTCATATATCACCTAACAATCATATCCTGAGACTATGTGCTAAACCAGTGAATCCAGGTAGATTTTTCTCTGAGAGACTTTTGGTCCTGTTAACTGTCTCGCTATATAAGCCTCAGATAAGCTCCAAACATCCAAAGCAAACTCACAGAACATCAAATGTTGCTCATAACTTTGACATAATGTAAATATGTTCATGAGATAAATCCAGGATGGCACAGATAAGAGTCAGTCTTTCACCAAACTCCTGTCCTTCTAGCACTTTCTGAGAACCAAAATCCCAAAACATATACCCAAATAAACAAGTGACAAATCATGCTTTCATTTGCATTTCTATTCCATTAGTTCTTTCTCTGGAGGTGGAGAGCATTCTTTTTCATAAGTCCTCAGAATTGTCCTTGATCATTGTATTGCTGTTAGTAGCAAAGTCTATCACATATCATCGTTCCACAATATTGCAGTTACTATGTACAATGATCTTCTGGTTCTGCTTATTTCACTCTGGATTAGCTCACCTAGGTCTTCCCAGCTCTTTCTGAAATCATCCTGTTCATCATTCCTTATAGAGCAATAGTGTTCCATCACTATCATATACCACAATTTGTTCAACCATTCCCCAACTGAGGGATATCCTTTAGTTTCTAATTCTTTGCCAACACAAAAAGAGCAGCTCTAAATTAGTTTTGTACAAACAGGTCCTTTCTCATTTTTTTATCTCTTTGGGATACAGACCTAGTAGTGGTATTACTTGATCAAAAGGTATGCATTCCTTAATTGCCCTTTGGTCATAGTTCCAAATTGCCCTCCAGGTTAGATCAGTTCACAACTCTACCAGCAATACATTAGTGTCCCAATTTTGCCACATCCCCTCCAACATTTATCATTTTCCTTCACTGTAAAATTAGCCAATTTGATAAGCATGAGATGGTGGTGCCTTAGAGTTGTTTTAATTTGCATTTCTCTAATCAAGCGGGATCTAGAACATTTTTATATGATTATTGATAGCTTTGATTTCTTTATCTGAAAACTGCCTATTCTTACTCATATTCATATCCTTTGAGGATTTATCAACTGGGGAATGACTTGGATCCTTATAAATTTGACTTAATTCTTTATATATTTGAGAAATGAGTCCTTTATTAGAGAAATTAATTGTAAAACTTTTCCCCAGTGTGTTGTTTCCCTTCTAATCTTGGTTGCATAGATTTTGTTTGTACAAAATCTTTTTAATTTACTATAATCAAAATTATTCATTTTACATCCTGTAATGATCTCTATCTCTTATTTGGCCATAAATTTCTTCCAGAAGTTAAGAATCTTTTTCAAAAATAAGAAGGCATTAGTAGAAGAGGGACACAGAGACAGGGGTAAGATAGACAGGAGTAAGGGAGAAGACAATTGAGAATATGGAATAGAGTTTATATAAATGTAGGTAGAAACCCAAAATCATTGGGATCAGGAAAGTATAAAAGGAATAATGAGTCTAGGCAAAATATTAATGGTTAGAGAAAGGTCATTGATGGATATTGGACATTCATTAGACTGTTCAAGTTCATGTCTTGAGGTCCATCCTCGTGACAGGGGGTAAGATTTTGTCCTGTGAGTCTCTATAGGCCTGTTCTTTTAAAAAAGTGTGATATTTTGGAATTAACACACAATATGTATATAACTAAAAATTATTCCATGATATATAAGGGATTAAAGGATTAGGTCAAAGTTTATGCTATTATTGGCATATGTGCTGTTGTTTTGTTTTTAGTTTATCAAGAATAGTATAAAAATCCTGTGACATAGTGAAAGTGATAGATAACAGATGTATAGCTCAAGTGCTAAACTGATAGTGATTGCATATTAATGACAATAATAACAATAACAATAATCATAACTTACACAGAATTTTCCTCATAAAACTTCCCTTTATCTTCCAAATCCTGTGACATGGCTAATCCAGTTATAACCTACATTTTATAGATGAGGAAAGTGAGATTCAGAGAATTCAAGTGACTTTTCTGGCATTACACAGCTGCTATAGAATCAGCGATGGGATTCAGCCTTAGGACTCATTGATTCCAAATCCTGCCCCTCTAGCTTATCTCAAGCATATTGAATAAATCCTCTGTGGAGGATGTATGGAAAGATGAGAACCAGAGTGACACAAGATAGGAAGGTCTGAATTGGTTATAATTTTTCCCTCAGTTAGGTTCAATAAAGAATTAAAATAGGCATGGAGTTTATATATCTTGACATAGACAAAGTTTTAATGGAATTGTCTGGGAAAGGTGGTGGGGAGAATGGATACATTATGAAATTTTTGAAATTTTAAAAATTATTTTAATAGTAAAGAACATTGAATAGCAGATAACACATTAGTTTGGAAACTAGACTATTTCTAAGTATTTTAGATGTGGAATCAACATTGTATTCGTGTCTTGGTCCCTGATTTGTTATTATTGCTCTTTTGACCTGTCAACCTCAGGTTCACCATAATAAGTTTTCAGGAGACATGGATTTTAACTCCTTATAAATATTGCTGCTACTATAGATATTTTTTCTCTTTTCAGTCAGGTTGGGAAAGAGTAGGAGGGCTGTAATAGAAGTGAGGGTCTGTTGTTGTCATGGCTATTGTTGGTGAAGTTTTTTTTTTTTCCTATCCACTCTGTCCCACTGCTGAGGTTATAATCATTTAACCAAGCCTATAGGCAAGCTGAAAAGTTTTACACAATACAAATTGCTATTGGAGCTGCCAGCAATTGGAGGAACTGAACAACATTTAACCACAAGCCTTCTGAAAGGTTTTGTGTGGAGCAAAAGAGGACATACATCCACTGCCCTCTAGGTCTATTCTATTAGTAAGATAGAGGAAATATTTGCAGTAACTTTTGTCCAACTAAGGCTAAAAACCAGCTTTCAATCCAGATTAGAAGTAAAAATAAAATGTGTTACTAAGAAAAGCCGACTTCCAAAATCCCCAGTCTTTCTCTGGCTACTAACTTTAAAAGAGAAAAATTGGATCTTAAAAATATTAGACTTCTCCTCATGAGAGCAAAAGCCTCAGTTTATCCACTGAAATGGGTTCCTATTTTTTCAGGACCATTCAATCATTTCTCCTAACCATCAGTCCCTGAAGATAAGAATATGGTATTGATTCTAACTTCAATTTTGTTTTATGTCTGATGTGTTTATTTTGGTTAAGGTAACAGAGCATTAACTATTTGGAGTTTCTTGGTTACAAACCATCATTGATGAAAGTTTAAAATATAGCACAAAGAAGCATAGTAAAGAGATCAACACAGGTGGTACTACACACTTGCAATGCATTCTGTCCTTCCTATCTTCTCGTAGAATCCCTAGTTTCCGTCAAAGCTCAGCTCAAAAGCCAGCTTCTACATAAGGGTATCAGTTACTAGTGATCTCTCAAAGTATCTTGTATTTATTTTGCATGTAATTTTGTACTCAATTTGTCTTGTACTACGGAATATAAATTCTTTGAGGGCAGAGACCCTTCCTTTGATCTTTTTTTTCTTTTTTTGTATTCCCAAAGATTGTCACAGAGAGATAATTAATGCTTAGAAATACAAATTGATTGATTTCATAGAACTCCCTCAATTTATAAGTAAGGAAACAAAATCTCAGAGGGGTTAAATGAATTACTCACAAAGGAGAAATTTACCCAGATGTTTCCTCTGTGGAAAAATGGGTCACATGGTTCAAGACTGTTATTTAAAGGCACAATTATTACAAGCTAACAACAAACCGAGGTCTTGGAAAAGCAATGTAAAGTATAGCAGCAACAATACACAAATACAAAATGTTGTGATTGTAATTGCAAGAAATCATTGCAAGCACCAAATTTAGAAACCATGGAGAGGTACATCCAACAAGGAGTGAAGAAGCCACGTTATTCACAAGTAGTCTCAGGTGCTACCAAACAAAGTCAGTTATGAAGCCAGGTGCGTGAGGTAACATCAAAAAGGAAAAAATGGGAAAGGAAATAGGAAAAATGAAAAGGAAGGAGACTGCATGCAAATAGAACTTGGGGTTTCAAAAGCTCAAAATAAAACCAACGAACAGACAGAAGAAGAAATCCAATTAGATAATAATGTAACAGAGATTAAAGAGAAAATTTTTGGAACAGTAGAACAAGCTACAAAGAAAGAGGAAGAAACAGAACTGGCAACAGTCTGTAAAACACAAACTTTAAATGAATTGATTGAAGCACCTGAGCTAACAACAGAAGAGTCCAATGGGGAGAAAAAATGCAATAACAGAGAACATTCAAATTAGCAGACCTCCTGGAGACAATGACATGGAAAGCAGGGATGATATTACAAAAGAAAATACTAATGATATAATAGAAAAGTCAACTTTAAGTCCTTATGCAGAAGAATTTCAACCAATAGTAACTGCACAAGAAAAAGCAAACACAAACATTGTTATGCCATCCTTAAGTCTCCATGATTATGCAATTTCATTGCAAACTGATGATAGATTGCAAAATGAATGTTCAAAGCAACAAGAAAAGTTTGTAGAAGAAGAACAAAACTGGGATTCAAACAAAATAGAAATAGAGGTACCTATGGTCCAAGTATGCCAACTAAATGAGAACACAGAGTTATAGCAGACTAATAGGCAGGAACTTGCAAAAGACTTGGGGAATATAGAAATCACCAAGCAAGAGTCAATGCAAGACACGAATCACACAGAATCACTATATTCAATAATGTTTGATTCAGAAAATGAAGAAGACCAAGAATCTTATCAATATATCAAACCTTACAATCAAGATCACAAAGCTTTACAAGAGGAGGAGACACATGATTTTATTAACAATGCAAATCAAGAACAAATGATCCAGTCAGAAGAGTTAGTTAAGGAAATAAACTACACAATCTCATTAGAAGAAATGCTGGCAGTATTGGGAGTCAAGAATTACCAAGAACTTTGTGAAAAGTATGTGGAAATGGATAAAGTGGATAAAGACACTAAATTTGCAGTACAAGAAAATCATATACCTGATCCAAAACAAAAGGAAGAAGAAGCAAACAATGTAATGCTCCTATCACATCTTCCTTTCTCTGGTGTAGAACTTCTCACAAACTAGACTGTAAATTAACAAAATATATACAAGCTTTACAGACAAGAATAGCAGAATTGTATGAAATGGGCTTGATACAACAAACTGTACTCCTGGTTTACATTTTGCACAACATCAAATCAGGAGATATAGTATACATAAAAAATTTCAATAGAAAAATTGGCTACAGACATAAAATGGACTGGACCACATGAAGTATTGCTTACTACCCCAACCGCTATAAAAGTTGCAGGGAAAGACTAATGGTTTCACTGTTCCCAGGTGAAACCAGAAAAAGTTCAACATCACTGTAACAGACATAGAAGATAATTAGACAAAAGATAGGGCTGAGAAATGAAAACAAAAACTGATTAACATAAAAAGTACACCACAAAGAAATAATACTGACACATAATGTTCGAAACAACTTCCCAGCCCAGAGGAAAAGCAACCCAGAGGAAAAGATTTTAAACCAGCCCAGAGGAAAAGCATCAAGAAAAGATGCTAGAGACAAGAAACAAAGAGGAAAAGCTGAAATGGACAGCTAAGACTTTGAACTTTGTAAATTTGTTTATATAAGAAGAGGACAGATTGAAAATGAGACATGTGTAAGACTGAGTGTGTTGAAATAATAAAACAAAAGAAATTTCACATATTAGGGAAATAGCATGCATAACTATATAACATGGAAGAAAGAAGAGATCATCATGATGCAACATGAGAAGTGGAAATCTGAAGAAACTTGATAAGTACTAATTCAACACAACACTATTATACATAAAACACAAAATCACAAACTGACATATTGAGAGACCTTGTTTATATAAACAAGTGTCTGAAATTGTATTTATGCAAAATGTAAATATGTATATAGTTAGTTCCATAAGGTCTTAGGCAAATAGAAAGATCAATAGATATTTCTATTTGACTGACATCATGATGTGGAACAATGTGTATTGTTGGATTATATGTAAATAATTTCTGTAAATAAGGTATTAGTTTTAGTTAATGTAGAGTAAGTAGTATTAGCACTAAGATTCAAATTTCTTGTAATAGTTTTGTTTAAACATTTATTGTACTGAATTTATTGTAAAACCCCAAAACTACCCTTGCCCAAACTTCCCTGCTAAGATTTCCTTAGAGTAGATTTAGTAAATTGGTAACTATAATATAAGTATGTGACCTTGGGAAGGTCACAACAAAAAAAAGGGGATGATTGTGGAAAGGAAATTAGACTGACAGTTTGTGGGGGAAGGGGCCAACTGGGAGTGGCAGTTGGGTCTTGGGACTAGCACTTCCTTCCTGCCATGTGGGGACTTGCTTCCTGGTGTTGGAGGAGAGAGGAGCTTGTTCAGCCCAGACTGGAGTGGCATGCTCTTCTTGGTTTAGCTGGAAGATTCAGGCCCAGTCGCTTCTGAAGGTTAGACCTGTTCTTGTTTGCTTTCTGTCTACTGCTAAGATTCTAAAAAAAAAACAAAACTGGATTGATATAGAGCAGATGGGAGTAGGAGAACCGTCCGCCAGCCTCTGGGCCTGGCCTCATGTCTGAAGCTGAGAAAAACTCCAATCCCAACTGGTTATTAAACTTTATATTATTTGAATTCACAGTCAGATAAGTGGATTATCTTTTCTGGTCATAGAGGGAGCTGAACTTCAGTTCAGTCATTTTAGGACAAATAGTCCTTATCAGATGCCTGCTGTTTCCTCTCAGCAGTTTCCTCTCCCTCCTTTGCCTCACCAAACAGTGTTCCCTCTCTCCCCTTAACTCCTCCATACTCCCATACAAACCTCCCTTTATCACCATTTTTCCAATCTTCCTATTTCCTTTCCCAATAAATATTACAGTAGGAAGTAGCAGGAGAAAGATTTGATATTTGGCACAGTGCTCTGACTCCAAACCCAAAACTCTTTCTTTGTTGTTGTTAAGTCACTTAAGAACTTTAGTTCTGTGTAAATTTTCACAAACCAGTTTTGGGGTTTTCTTGGCCGAGAAACGGGACTCATTTACATTTTCTTCTCCAACTCATATGCAGATGAGGAACTGAAGCAAACAGGATTAAGTGACTTGGCAAGGGTCACACAGCTAAATTAATATCTGAGATCTGATTTGAGTTCATGAAAAGGTTTTCCTAATTCTGAGCCCAGTGCTCTATCCACTGTGCCTCCTACCTTCACTCAAGCTCTTTCTACCTTGCCCATATAGCTTTGAACACTTTATCATGGAAATTCTAATATCTATCTGAAAGTGCTATAAGCTTTTTGTGAATGTTCTTAGACTTTTCACATCCACATTAGAGCCATTCTCTTGCTTCATCTTTCCTATGTATATTTGCTCATTTCATCTCCTCATTCTGCATTATGTTCCATTTTCATGTAATTAACCAAACTCTAGCTTTTGTATTCTTCTGCTCTTATTTCCTGGGATGGCAAATTGGATGAAGAATGAGTGCTAACAGGTGCATCTTTAAAGGCATAAGAATAGAACATGTGTTGGAGAAAATGGCCCTTTATATTTAGGGGAGTGGTTGATGATAGCAGATGTATTCTATAGCTACAGACGTGATTTCAAGACTTCCTTCATGCTGTCATGAAAAAACACATAAACTGAAAGGAAGCCCATAAATTTGGAGATTTCAAGTGAATAGCCCAAATGCTTAATGAGGGGAATCAAATGACCATAAAAATATAGACTCAGTAGCACATTTTACAATGTTCTAGTGACTGGAGGCAGAGAAACTTAACTTAAATAATCATTAGGTGAACTGGGAAGATTTTGTATATGCTCTTGGAGGAGATTGAATATGTATGCAAATCTATGTTACATTATTATACATTATGTATACATTATCTAGAGAGAAAATACAGAGATAACTTATGCTCCATATTTTTCCTCCAAGGTGATATTTTAATTTTCTTGTTTGATATTTTCAGTAATATTGTTCAAAAACCAATGGCACTTTTGAAATAGCTATAATATTTGTAGCTGAAAACATTCCCATGGTATTCTGTACTGTGCATAGCAAAGGAAGATATTGCTTAGGAACTAAAGCCAAAAGATCCTTGGAGTCCTACCCTCTTATTTCACATCAAAGGAAAATTAGTCTTATGGAAACCTGAACATGAAATGAAATTCTCACTAAACTGTGTAGGTCTGTACACTCAACCCTGAGTTAATCCTGCTCAATTCTGTCTTTGTGCCTTTGTTCATACTGTTTCCCTCCCACAATTTGAGATGCATCTTCTCCAAGAAAAGATGTAATAATTTCTGTGCTTAGCTAGGTGGCACAGTGGATAAAGTGGCAGGCCTGGAGTCAGGAAGACCTACATTCAAATTTAGGGTCAGACACATACTGGTTGTGTGCCTCTGGGCAAACCTCTGTCTCAACTTTCTCATTTTTAAAATGAGGAACAAAATAGCACCTACCTCCCAGGGTTGTTGTAGGGATCAAATGAGATCATTGTAAAGCCTTAAGTTTAGCACATAGTAGGTAATTAATAAATGCTTTTTCCTCTTCCCTCCCTTCCTCCTCTGACCCATTCTGGGGCTAAACATCTGTGCCACACTTCTCTGGCACTCAATATTATCTTGCTTTGTCTTGGAACTCCATTTTGTCATGTTCTGCCTCCTCCAAATATTGTGAGCTTCTTGAGGTCAAGGACTACTATTTATTCTTAGAAGAATATGTTGTATTTAATACTTGCTCAATAAATTCTCACCAAATTGAATCTAATCTGTGTCTCTTTCAAGTACTACAGCAACTTAACCTATGCTCTGACCAAGAGCAACCTAGATTCCTATCTATATCGAAATTCATCAATGGATCCCTATTACCTCTGGCATAAAATATAATATTAATATAAAATATAATATGTAATATCTCTATTACCTAGTTCCCACCTACATTTTTAGCCTTATTGAATGAATTTAAAAAACATTTCTTAAGCACTTCCTGCATGAGAGCATGTTGGGGGCTCAGAGGATAGTCAAGCTTGGAGACGGGGGTCCTGGGTTCACATCTCCAATGGTGCCTAGCAGTGTTAATTAATGGCCAATTGCCTAGCCATTACTCCTCTTTTACTTGGGATGGATACTTAGTATCTATTATGAGATATATGATAAGGTTGTTTATTTTTTAAAGGAAAAACTTGGTATGTAACAAATACTGTACTCATGGTAGGCATACAGACAGGAAAAACAAGATGATCTCTGCTCTAAAGTAATTCTGATTCTAATTGAGAGTGTGGGAGAAATATCATAAATAGGAGAGTCAGCTGCAGAGAAGATGGCAAAAGTCCTGAAGTCATTAAAAGTGCATCATCAGGTCACAAATGACAATGTCTAAGATTCTTGAGAATTTGGAGACAGGATAGATGCAAGAATTTGTGGCAGAACAGACTGTAAATCTGTAGTCTACCCTCTCACTAGAAGAATTACACTGAATGTCTGCACCCAAGTAATGTGAGTGGCTGTGTCCACCACAGGTAAGACTAGGGTCCCAGCCTGTAACTATGGGAAGAAAAATGGTTCCAATTGTAAAAAGACAAGAACTCTAGATTCCCTTCTGAGGGCTGAGAGGCCCATTGGAAGGGGTTCAGCAGATATACATAGACTTGTAGGTGTTTGGGTGGAAGAAAGGAAGGGCTACCTGCCACCAATGCTCCTATTGTGACTTCCAGTACTCAGTGATAACTGGGCAACAACAGGCTAGAACAAGTAGTATTTCATGCTACTCCCTTTCATACACCCTCCAAATTGGCCTGCTAGCAGTTCTCCTTTGTGGATATTCCATTTCTCTCCTCCTTCCCCTCCCCCCACCTTTTCTCATCCACCTCGTAGAATCTTTAGCTTCCTTCAAAAACAGAACTTAGAAGCAACTTCTTTAGAAAAAAAAAGTAAACCTCACCTCCTATCTTAGAATCAATATTGTCTATTGGTTCTAAGGTAGAAGAGCAGTAAGGGCTAGGCAATTGGGGGTTGTGACTTCCCCAGGGACACACAGCTAGGAATTGTCTGAGTTCATATTTGAACCCAGGATCTCCCATCTCTAGGCATGAGTCTCAATTCACTGAGCCAACTAGCTGCCTCTTAGAAGCAACTTCTTACCCTAAACGTTTTCTTATCCTTCCCCCTCATAGGTATTTACAGTTAAAATTAAAATAGTATCACTATTTCCCTTGTGATACTACTTTATATATACTCTGTGATTAATTATTTGTATCCATGCTGTACCCTTTCCCCTCCTCCACAATCTTTTCTCATCCTCCATGCCTACCACAGTGTTTGCAAATAGTAGGTGATTAATAAATACTCCATGAATTTTGATTGAATCACTCACACTCCTCCCCAACTCTCCCACAGCCTTACTTTGACCCTGTGTATCATTCCTGGTTAGTTTTATTTCACTTGGATTCACATATCAGCTACACTTCTGCATTTGCTCACATACTTACAATCTACCCATTGTCAACTATACATTGATTTGGCAAAATTGTGGAATCTGTACTTCACATATAACTAAAACATTACCTTCCCACTTACAACATTTGATTGCATTTGAGATATTGATGGCCAGAGGGAAGTTATTAAGAAGTGAGAGTTATTATCTGGGTTTAGGCAGAGAAATGAGTCATTATCTGCTGTGTTTTTCCAGCAGTGTCACAGAGAAATGAGAAAAGCTGGTGGCAAGCTTCAGTTATTTCACATTACACTCTGAAAATGTGAGGGTCGGAAGACTTGGAAAAAAACATTTGTATCTAGAGAGCTTCCCACTGGCTCCACATATATGCAGCCTCACAAAGGTCTGATGGTGAATCTGATTTGTCCTCACCCTTGGAGGTACTTTGTTGATAAATGTGCTGTTGAAACTTACACATACAGGTCAGCAAGGGAGCAGATGCGTACACTAGTCCCACTTTATGGAAACCAGTAGACACCAAACAAAGAGAATGGGATTCTAAATTTTTTTTTAATTGTTAAACTATGATTAAGCTACTCTTCATTTCAAATTCTAAGCAAATCAGCAGACGACTTAATCAGGAAATGATGAATAACACTTCTTATAGCCTCCTTACTGTAGATCATCATAGCGTACTGAAGGTTCAATATATTACTTTTAGCAAAATTGGGAAATAGTTTCCAAACTATTGTCCATTACAGTTCCCTTCTTTATATTTTTCACTTTTTCCTTTCATTCCATTTCACTGAACTTTGTTAAAAACTTGATTTATCCTCCAACTTCACATCTGAATCTCCCTACACTTAAGTTAGAATCTTGGGTCACCCCAACAACTTACTCCTTCAATGAAGATCATATATGCCCACCTTCACATGCTCATACACATATACACAGAATAGCTCATGCATAAACTTGAGGCAATTGAATAAAATGTATAAACCTTTTAAAAATATTGTTGGACTGTACTGCATATATTTAGAGATTTGGGGGTAGTAGTAACCATCATTTTCCCATTATTTGGGGGATTGCTATGACCAAAGAACTGATCACTTAGATGCCACCAATGGTGAAGAGTCTTGCCTTATGTAAGGAAATAAAGGCAAAATGTGGCAAAGGGAATAAGAATCATGTAGGTGCATTAAACATAAAATCAGAAAGATGTGGGTACAAATCAAGTACATCTGAAGGACCAGCCCTGGAACATATTTTCTCCCTGATCCCCTTGCCCCTAGAGTCCCTGCAGTCAAGTTAATGAAGAACCAGTTACCATACCATGAAATGTGCCAGGAACTGATAACCACCCTAACTGATAAGGACCCCAGCCCCAGGAGTTCCTGTTCACTACCCCCCACCCCAGAAATCCCTGTGCACTCTCCCTACCACTCTAGTATAAAAAGCCTGCAAGCCCCAGAAACAGGGCTCCAGCCATTTTTAGAGTGCTGAGCCCAAGCTGCAGTTTGTTTAATAAACTCCCTCCTGTGTGTTACATTGTTGGTCATTGTTTCATCCTTGGGATCAATTAACCGGGCACTTCATATCATGACCATAGGGTTATGAGCAAGGCATTCAACCTCTCTGATCCTCAAATAACTCATCTACAAAATGGGCTAATACCTGTCGTACCCATCTCACAGAACTACTGTGAAGCAATGAAAAAAAAAAACATTTTGCCCAACTTAAAGTGCTATGCCAGACATATTATTCTTTGCTATAAATTGCAGTGTTCATGGTGCTTAGAGAGTGACGGTGAGATGCAAGAAGGCTTGAGTTCATTACCTCCATCTGATATATGTCTTGAATGACACTGAACAATTTGCTCACCCTCTCAGAGGAGCTACTCCTCACAGGAGAAGGGAGTTTCTTCATCAAAAGAGATAAATCTATAAAGAGCTCTATAAACCTTGAAGCCCTATAGCTAACCTATCCATAAGAATGTGCATCCCTTGAGTACAGGATTGATGTTTTTGTAAGTGCTTAAGAAATGCTTGCTGAATAACTGACAGAACTCATGGTGAATTTCCTTCTATCCATGAAATCCTATATCTGGGCCTTTCCCCCTAAAAATGTTTATGCCATAGTCTATATCTATGTTGTCTCAATCAATCAATAATTTTTAAGTGCCTACTCTTTGTAAAGTACTATGCTAAATGCTAGGGATACAAAAAAGAGACAAATGACAATCCTTGTCCTCAGGGAGGTTACATTCAAATTGTTTCTAGATGATCTCCTTTAGGTAGGCAAGGATCCTTAATTTACATATTTCCCAAAGCTATGAGCATTTAGACATTTAATACATAATATTCTTATAATGCAAGAAGCAGTATAGCTTTGCCAATAGCAATCTGGACTTCAAGTCAAGAAAATGTGGAATCAAGTTCCACCTCTGGACAAATTATACTTTTAGTGACTATGAGATCTCATCTGAACTGGTAAAAAACATCCTTTTCTTAGAATCACTTACATTAAAGAAATCATAGATCTGTTCTACACTACCACCAAAAAATTAAAAAAAATGATTTTGAAAGTTATTATGTTTAGTGGATAGAGATCCAGCCTGGGACTTCCTTATTTAAAGACTGATCTCTTACATATACTGACTATGTGGCCATAGACCCTAAGCAACCCTCTAGGACAAATAAGTTTTAGAGAAGATGCTGACCTATAAGCGCAGAGGGAATTTCATCACTTGTGAATTTCCTATCCCAATTAAACCACAGGTTTAGTCTTTGTCCCTACTCTTATTCAGAACTGAACCTAAAAATTAGAATGGGACTTTACTAGCTAGGGAAAATTATACACAGTTAAATGAAACATTATTAACAATGTCACATTTACAATAATTAGAGTTTGCAAATCACTTTATATGTTTTATGTCATCGGAGCCTCTAAACAACCCTGTAAATTCCATGGTTATTAGTACTCCCCTTTTAAACAGATGGTGAAACTGAGGCACAAAGCATTTGAGTGCCTTGATCAGAGTCACAAAGTTAGTAAGTGACTGAAGCAGAATCTAAGACCCAGGACTTTTGGACTCCAAGCTTAGCCCTCTCTCCAGTACATTGTGTTGCTCCTCTGGCTACTAAATAGTTGATTAGGTGTATTGCACAGAACTGGAAAGACAAAATTTCTGCCCTCAAGAAACTAATAAGAAATTTGGAAAGTCAGTATATTCAAATAAAGATGCCAAAAAATGACAGAATGGGATTGAATGAAATAGTAAAATGAGCATTAAAATAAAGCCATGTTATGAAGTTGAGACAAGATCAATTATGAGGTGACAAATAGGAGAAAGAATGGTAAATGGAGAGGGAGAGGACTCATGTGGAATCCCAAGCCTTACTCCTTCCTATTTGAGTTACTTTAATTAAGATGCTCAACCTTGGTAATATAAAATTTGGGAATCTGGCTGAAGATTTTGAATTGCTTGATTAATTGAAAGGAGAAGGTTAGAGAAGAAAGAGGAAACATCATTCCTAAAGAAAAATTACTAGCAAATTTCTTTTACAACACAAACATGATACTGGTCCCAAAGACAGGCAGGACAAAAACGAGAAAGAAAACTACAGGCCAATCTCCCTAATGAATATAGATGCAAAAATCTTAAATAGGATACTAGCAAAAAGAATCCAGCAAGTGATCAGGAGGGTTATTCACTATGACCAGGCAGGATTCATACCAGGAATGCAAGGATGCTTCAATATTAGGAAAACCATCCACATAATTGACCATATAAACAAGCAAACCAACAAAAATCACATGATTATCTCAATAGATGCAGAAAAAGCCTTTGACAAAATACAACACCCATTCCTACTGAAAACACTAGAAAGTATAGGAATAGAAGGGCCTTTCCTAAAAATAATAAACAGTATTTAACTAAAAGCATCAGCAAACATCTGAAATGGGGACAAACTGCAAGCCTTCCCAATAAGATCAGAAGTGAAACAAGGATGCCCATTATCACCTCTATTATTTAACATTGTACTAGAAACACTAGCAGTAGAAATTAGAGAAGGAAAAGAATTTGAAGGTATTAAAATAGGCAATGAGGAGAACAAGCTATCACTCTTTGCAGATGATATGATGGTCTACTTAAAGAATCCTAGAGAATCAACTAAAAAGCTAGTTGAAATAATCAACAACTTTAGCAAGGTTACAGGATACAAAATAAACCCACATAAGTCATCAGCATTTCCATATAGCTCCAACACATCTCAGCAGCAAGAATTAGAAAGAGAAAGTCCACTTAAAATCACCCTAGACAATATAAAATACTTAGGAATCTATCTATCTACTGAGAAAAACACAGGAACTACATGAATATAACTACAAAAACTTTCCACACAGTTAAAACTAGATCTAAACAATTGGAAAAGCATTGCTCATGAGTAGAATGAGCTAACATAATAAAAATCACAATCCTACCCAAATTAATTACTTATTTAGTGCCATGCCCATTCAACTACCAAAAAACTTTTTACTGATTTGGAAAAAAATGTAAAGTTCATGTGGAAGAACAAAAGATCAAGGATATCCAGGGAAATAATGAAAAAACAAAAATAAAAGAAGGTGGCCTTGCAGTCCCAGATCTCAAACTATACGATAAAGCAGTGGTCATCAAAACAATATGGTACTGGCTAAGAGACAGAAAAGAGGATCAGTGGAATAGACTTGGCATAAATGACCTCAGCAAGACAGTCTTTGATAAGCCCAAAGACCCCAGCTTTTGGGACTAAAATCCGCTATTTGATTAAAATTGGTGGGAAAATTGGAAGGCAGTATGGGAGAGATTAGGTTTGGATCAACATCTCACACCCTACCTACATCAAGATAAACTCAGAATGTGTGAATGACTTGAATATAAAGAAGGTAACTATAAGTAAATTAGGTCAATACAGAATAATATAGATGTCATATCTTTGGGAAAAGAAAGATTATAAGACCAATCAAGAGTTAGAAAAAATCACAAAATATAAAATAAATAATTTTGATTATATCAAATTAAAAAGGTTTTTTACAAACAAAACCAATGCAACTAAAATTAGAATGGAAGCAACAAATTGGGAAACAATCTTGGTAACAAAAACCTCTGACAAAGGTCTAATTATTCAAATTTATAAAGAGCTAAATCAATTGTACAAAAAAAAAAATCAAGTCATTCTCCAATTGATAAATGGGCAAGGGACCTTATTAGGCAATTTTCAGTTAAAGAAATCAAAACTATTAATAGGCACATGAAAAAGTGTTCTAAATCTCTTATAATCAGAGAGATGCAAATCAAAACAACTCTGAGGTATCATCTCACACCTAGCAGATTGGCTAACATGACAGCAAAGGAAAGTAATGAATGGTGGAGGGAATGTGGCAAAGTTGGGACATTAATGCACTGTTGCTGGAGTTGTGAACTGATCCAACCATTCAGGAGGGCAATTTGGAACTATGCCTAAAGGGCACAAAAAGGACTGTCTGCCTTTTGATCCAGCCATAGCACTGCTGGGTTTATACCTCAAAGAGATAATAAGGAAAAATACCTGTACAAGAATATTCATAGTTGTACTCTTTGTGGTAGCAAAAATTTGGAAAATGAGGGGATGCCCTTCAATTGAGGAATGGCTGAACAAATTGAGGTATATGTTGTTAATGAAATACTATTGTGCTCAAAGGAATAATAAACTGGAGGAATTCCATGTGAACTGGAATCCTCCAGGAATTGCTACAGAGTGAGAGGAGCAGAACCAGGAGAACATTATACACAGAGACTGATACACTGTGGTATAATTGAATGTAATGGACTTCTCCATTAGTGGCAATGCAGTGATCCTGAACAACCTGGAGGGATCTACGAGAAAGAACACTATCCACATTCAGAGGAAAAACTGTGAGAATAGAAACACAAAAGAAAACAAATGCTTGATTACATGGTATGATGGGGATATGATTGGGGATATAGACTCTAAATGATTATCCTAGTGCAAACACCAACAACATGGAAATAGGTTCTGATCAGTAGTAATAGTAGTAGTAGTCTCTCGGTAACTGAGGTTGATGATTGTCTTTGTGCGTTTTCATCTATGATAGATGAGTGTTATAAATCTTGAAATCTCTCAGACTTGTGAATGTTAAAAATTTCCCCATCGGGGGAATTCTTAATTGGAACAAATTCCCTACTAAGAAACATTCCCCATTTTGATGTGAGAACTCACCAGGATCAGAAATGGGAGGACCTTTATTCCACCCGTACTTAAGACTGCTTTAGGGCAGAAAACTCCTTGCTAAACAAAGAAAGTACTTTGATCCATGCTTATGGTGGGGCAAGGAGTTCTTTGAGCCAGGCCTGTTTTTAGAATTGATACAATAAGATGCTAGGTTCCTAAAAGGGTGGGGCAAGTTTTGTCTTAATGAGATTAGTTGACTCAGCTATGTTTTCACTGGTTCAGACTTACTTACTGAGGAAATTTGTCGACTTAGCAGGAATTCAGATGGGCAGTCCTTTGGAAAGCGTCTACAGTGATTGGTAGATGTAGGGACTTAGGGGAGGTGACATGGGAGAAAAACCCCTATATAAGAAAAAGCAGAATCTCTTGAGGATATATCCTTTTGGAGAAATCCTTTTGGAGAATCTCTGATGAGGATTGCTTGGGAGCTCTCTCTGGTGAAGTCAGCTGAGATGGAGCTGGCCTGGTGTCACTAGAATCCTTGTTTAGGCAGACCTTGTGGTGAGTGTTAAAAAACTGACTGATTTCTCTCTTAAGACTCAGGTCTAGGCCATATTGGCTTGAGGCCCTTCATACTTATTCCTTTCTTACTCTCTCTTTCTTTCTTTGATTACTCATTGTATTGTTAATTAAAATCTCTATAAAACCCAATTGACTTGGGTATTTGAATAATTGGGAATATTTCCCTGGCGACCACCTTATATTTGATTTAAAACCCAAGACACTGTAGTGAAACATATTTCTGCGGTCAAATTTACTCACCCTCTCTTATATCTATCACAATTTATATCTTCCACTATTTTAATCACTTCAGTTTGAGACCTCAACCATTTTAAATCTCACATTGTGCACAAAGACACTTGTGCGTGAAGAAGATTTAAGTGGAAAAGCCGATGCACAGAGACAGTCCCACTCTCTCAGCTTTGGAAGCCTGGGTCCAGTGGCATGAAAAGTCATTACACCTGGAGACTTCCTCAGCTGCATTGGATGGCCATGTTGTCTTATGTGCTCCAACACGCCCTAAGCACTCCACAGTGCTTTTCTGCGTTGCCATCTCAGCTGTTGAACCTTCTTATTGGTTTCTTCCATCTGTTCAGCTGAAGCAGTCTTCATATGCTGGGTGAGCAAGGCCCTGGTTCACCAGGGGTCTACAACCTGATGGTTACTCTCAAAAGGTTTAGCCAGCCTGTCGAAGCCCTTGCCCGGGGTGTGGCCGCTGCCGCATGCTAGCAGCTACTAGGAGCCACAAGTGAGAGCTAGGTGTCAGTTGGGGGTCAGAGGCTGGAGAGCTATCCTAGAAGGGCATGACAAGCCCTCCATACCAAAGATACTACCCTTCCCTAAACACCCCATACACCGGACTCACCCAAAAAACACAAGCAAATAACAGAGTGAATTAGAAACCAAAACCCTAGCATATGCTGTCTATAAGAAACACACATGAGGAAGGTATACACACACAGGATAAAAGTAAAAGGATGGAGCCAAATCTATTGGACGTCAATGGAGAAAAAGAAGTCAGGAGTTGCAATCATGATATCTGAAAAAGCCAAAGTAAAAATAGATCTAGTCAAAAGAGATAGGGAAGGTAATTACATCCTGATAAAAGGCAGTATAGAGAAATATCAGTATTCAACATATGTACACAAAATGGCATAGCATCCAAATTTCTAAAGGAGGAACTAGTGGAGCTCAAGGATGAAATAAATAGAAAAACTACACTAGTGGGAGATGTGAACCTTCCTCTATCCGAACTAGATAATTCAAACCAAAAAAATAAATAAGAAAGAGGTAAGAGAAGTGAATGAAATCTCAGAAAACTTAGAGTTAGTGGAAATGTGGAGAAAAATAAATAGGGACAAAAAAGGAATGCACCTTCTTTTCAGGAATACAAGGATGGTTCAATATTAGGAAAACTATCCACATAATTGACCATATTAACAAACAAACCAACAAAAATCACATGTTTAATTTCCAGTTAATTTCTGACTTGCCTCTCCTTGTACCCTTACCAATTATTATTTTCATTGACTTGTGAATTAGTAAGGGTACAAGGAGAGGCAAATCAAAAATTAACTGGAAATTACACACTATGATTCTCCAAAATTGGTTAGTTAATCAAGGACATATGTAAAACCCAGTGGAATTGCGTGTCAGCTATGGGAAAGGGTTGGGTGAGAGGAGGGAGAGAAAGAATATGATTCTTATAACCAAGGAATAATGTTCTAAATTGACTAAATAAAATTTTCAAAAAATTAAATTAAATTTTTAAAAAGTTTAAAAATAGAATTTTTCTCATATAATAGAGAAGAAAAACTTTTCTTTTCCTTTTATTTTTTATATTAGTAGTCTTAACACTACTCAAATCTGGTTACATCTGAGAGGATTGATTCTAGTCTCTAATTGTCAATCTCTTGTCATCTGTCTAGCTCTATAATTTATGGCCTTTTTCTGTCCTTTTCTTCTTCCTCGTGTAGACACATTGATTTACCAGTCACTTGGCATGGTCTTGGCTTACAAAAGTAGCAACTATAATGTTTAAGAAAATGCAATATTCTCATTCTTGCATCAAAATTCCTAGAACTCCTGAAAATTCTTGATTATAGTAAATGTGAGCTGAACTAAGGATATACTATGGAATTTTTTTTAGAATTTAGAAATTTTATTAGAATAAAAATTAGATATCAAGAAAAAATAAAGAAAAATTACTATGTAGTCTCCATATACCTAGGGATTCTGCAGCAGCCTAGGTAGTCACTTATAAATTTTGGTAGCAGAGAGATCTTCTGCTTCCTGGCTCAAGACTTATACACCTCCCAGCTCCTCCCTCCAAAGCAGCATTAGAAGCTGATGCTCCACCTAATGGGCTAGAATGTCAATTGTTTGTAAAAGAAATGAGATTCTAGATAAATTCTAAAATGAATAAACACATCGAGAAAGGACATTCCAGGCAAGGCGAATAAACTTAGATGTAAGACTGGTAAAATAATGTGATATATAATGAATATAGTGTAGGATTTGGAGTCAGAAAGATCTGAGTTCAAATTCTATCTCAGAAACTTACTGCCTATACAACCTTGGATATGACCTTTAACTTTTTTTGGACTCAGTTTCCTCTTATGAAAAAAGAGAAAGTTGGATGCTAAATCTATGATTCTATATGTAGGAGAATGAGAGGTTTCCTACTACTCCATGACCCTATGGAATTGTTCCCAACACTTTAGAGCAAGGGTAGAGGAACAAACTCTGGCATTTGTATTTTCCTGAACCTGACAACCATAAATGCCCCATTTGCAAAAATAAAATTAATGATAGTACAAAAAATAGTTTTATTAAAAGGAGATTAAATATAAAGCATAGAATGAGCAGGTAATTAGTCCTGTATAAGATTTAAAATTAATATCAGTAACTCCAAGTATTATATTTTATAAAGTTTATTAATAATCACTTGAAGTAGAAAGGAAATAAACTAAAAGAGATAGTTCAAACCTAATTATCTAACAAAAAGTAAACCCACATGAGTAAGTTCTCCTGCTTGCATCTATTGCTGTGATCATCAAGGGCAATGTCTGTGAGAGAGACAGGGCTACACAAAACTTATATCCTCCCTGTGTTAACACATAACATGAGAAGGAACATGGAATTCTGGGAACTGGAGTTCTGAGAAGCAGATTCTAATTACACATTTCCCTCTTTTATTCCAATGGCAAACAAGCTTGTAGAAATCTCCCAGATTCACTAGTTTCACATCTCCCAGATGCCTAGTTTCCCCATGGAATCAGTACACATACTCAATTTTTATCTCTAAAGGTTTTTAACTAGAGGTACATATAATATTGCACTTTTTAAGGGGAAATTACAATAATTTTGGATAAAAGTGAAAGAAAACAAAACTAATGATTGCTAGACACATTGACAAAAAGCCGATTGGGGGGCAATCCCCTTTGACATAAGACTTTACATTCAAAATAAATGTGTTCAACACCCCACAGTTCAATTTCACTACATCCCAAAGTTCATTCTGGATCTTTAGGTGCAGTGTGCGGTTTCTGTAGGAATCCCCATGGTGCCTTCTCCAAACAGTTCACTTTCTTGATTTGAGGAGGTAGCAAGTTTTTTAATCTAAAATTACTAACCTAAAATTACTCTCAAACAAGAAAAAAAATTATAAATTGAGGATTATATAACAATTATTCACCTGAAATGTATGTAAATACCCTGGATCATTTATAATCATAACAATGAGGTACTCTTAAGTATAGTCTCCACAACTTCTGCCTAGACTTTTGGCTACCAACTGCAGCAGAGTGTGTTCATCTCTCTTACTTCCTGTGTGTCAATTTGTTTGTGTGTGCATGTGTGTGTGTGTGTGTATGTGTGTCTGTCTTTAGCTCTCTTAGTCTGTGTTTGTGTTTCTCTATCTTACATCTATCCCCTCCAAACCTATCAATCTCCTTGCCTCATTATTCACCAGTCTTTCAGGTGAGGCTGGTGAGCCCCTATCAAGTCATATAATGCCTTTGGTGCTTTCTCCTTAATGAAAGATTTAGGCTAGTGTCCAGTTCTCTCCTAATCCTGCCCCTAAAGTACAAGAGCAAAATTAGTTAGAAGAGTTAGCTGCTCAGTTTATGAGCATCAGAATGAGCAAACAGTAGTTAGCAGTGGAAGAATGAATTAGCTACAATGTTGGTTAACAGGAGAGGTAGTAACACAGCTAATTAGCAGAATTACTAAGGGGCAGTTAGGTAACAACAATTAGTAGCAGCAGTCATGAACAGCAATGGTAGAGACAAAGTTAGCAGCAGAGCTGTTTAGCACCAGAACTAATCAGTCTCTAAAGAGCAGGTAGCAGCAAAGTTAGTATCTTCATAGTAGGCTACAGTCACAGAGTGAATGCCAATGATGTTCAGCATCATCTCCAGAAACTCATCTTCCTGCAAGATTAAGTCACCCCTGAACTCCAGCTTCCACAGTACCCCTTGCTGCTAGGGACCCCCCACCTCCCTCTGTTTAGAAAGGATGAAGACTAGAATACAGAAAACTTCTCCCAGATCTTCTCTCTAAAATGAAGGTCCAGGGCAGATACCTCATAATTTCCCATTTGGCTGTAGGATTTCATCATGCTCCCAGGTACTGTAAAGATTAAATTTAACTCTCCCCTGATTAAAATAATGAAATTACTTAACTCTCCCCTAATTGTAAAGATTTAAATGATAACCTCTGACTACTTTTAGAACACTCTACTTAAAACTGAGTTTGGAGATCTGCCCATTTTTAGATCTAATCACCAAAATTATAAACATCCCACTTAATCGTTGAGTGGGTGGTCTGTGTCCCACATGTGCAATAGTGGGTGACAAATCTGAATCTACTGACTGCCTTCTGGCCAGTCCTAGAGCAGAGCATCAATTGTGATTGGTAGATGTAAAATTAGGGGAAGACACAGGAAGTGATACAAGAGAAAATGCCCTTAAAAGGGAGTGACAACTTCCTGAAGGAATTAAATTCTTCATGCTTTTAAGTTGAGGCTGGTGAAGAAGGGCAGAAGAATCTATTGACTGGACCTGAGATCCTGTTCCTTACACTGACATGTGGTGAGTGAAAAGCTGACTATTAACTGCTGGATTTTTCTGAAGAGACTTCCCCACATCCTGAGCTACAAGGGCCGAGGCCTATCTGGTTGAGGACTAAATTCCCCTGCCTGGTTTGAGCCAGGGGGCCAGAGATAAATTACTTAGTGTTTAGGCTAGATACCTTACCTTATCCTCTCTCTGATTTCTTACTTCATTCTTTCTACTTTTTATAAATAAATTGTAAATAAATCTCTTTGGAATAAATTAAATTCCTGGCAACCACTCTTAAACAATCAAGTCCAACCCTTCAGAAAATAACCCCTTTTTTCCCCTTCAGAACCCAAACACTCTCTATTTCCTCCATTCTCTCCCACCTTTTTACAGTTTCTTTCTTATGTGTTACCTTCTCAGGTATACTAAACTCCTTGAGAGCAGAGACTTTCTTTTGTCTTTTTTGGTGTCCCCAAAGCTTGGCATAGTACCTGGCACATTATGGGTACAAAATTAAGTTTATGGCACTTAGTAATTCACTTATTTAAGGAATTTAATACTGTTTATTGACTTATTAGCAGTGATTTTCAAAGAGCTGTGATCAAAAAGTAGTAAGTAGTACACAAAGTAAGTAAGTAGTAAGTAGTAGTTCTCCTCAGAGACAATATCAGCAGAGTTCATTCATAGCAACAAAGGAAACTAATGACCTCAAAGGCAATGATTGCAGGAGTAATCAGTAGTTGCAATGTGACTAAGGCCTTAAGAATAGAGTCTGTGAGAACTAATGTGGCTTCCATTCTTTTGCCAAAACTCTACATGCCAGCTAGTCTCCAATGGACTCATTTTCTTCTATAAAATCCCTACAAAAGACAACAAATGTATGTACTGATAATTAACAAACCTAGAGCAAACTACTTCTGGGAGGAATGTCAAACAAGGAACACGAAGCTTCCCATGAAGTAGCCCATCTGGCAGGGACTAATGTTATGCCAATTCTTTGGAATAAGAGGATCAAAATATTCAACTGATAAAAGCCATACATAAAATCTACAGCTTACTAAAGTCACTCTTAAAAAAAATTAAAAGCCTATTTGTAAAAGATTTAGTTCTGCCTTTGTAATGCATCCACAGTAGAGACATAGTGATTTCCATAGGCATGCACCATGTTATGCTACAGGTCATTTAGCCAAATTGCTTTTGATTTTTGAAATCTGCTGATTGCTTTTGTTAAAGGCATAAGAATGTTGTTGGCATGAGAATGCATATTTAAAGCTTATTAAATATGCTAGTGACACAAGAAGAATGATGTAATTGTTTTAGAGGCCCATGGAGGCCCAGGGATGAATTAGAATTTAATACTCTGGAGGAAGTCATCAGATTTCCTACACACAACATATGACCTGGAATATTGGGATCCATCTCCTTCCCATTTCTAAAAGAAAAACTTTAACCTGCAGTTAAATAAGCCTCTGAAACACTCATGAACCATGAGCCTTGAAACCAAGTTAAATCACCCCTTCTAAGAGATTTTCATGAATTCAGTTAGGAATGGGAGGTGGGACAAGTTTTTAATTCTTTTCTTTGGCTGCTTTACTATGATGGTCTCAGATAAGAGAAACTAATCAGTGCTGCCCCATCTTATAGTGAGTTTTATGATGGATTTTCTGTTACTAATAAAATTTGCTGTCAAGCTACTTTGGCAAGTACTGTTTTCATTAAAGGTCACCCAGAAACTGGTGTGTTGACAGCTGTTGACATAGCTATTAGAACCTAATTCCAGTCCAGTGCAGCAAAGCACAGTGTCACCTAGTGGCCAATTTTTAACCCTGCGCAATAGAGAAAATTTTAAATATACCAGAATCCTTGCATGTCAATGTACCATAGAGCTGGAAGACTGGGGCTCTGGACAACCACCAAGTTCACTCATACATAAAAAAGAATGCCACAAAATAAGATGTCTGACAATGACCACCTAATCTCTCCTTGAAGCCTTTAAAGAGAAAGAATTTTTCTTGATATCATGCTTAAATAGGCCACTTTTCAGCTTCTATCTATTGCTCCTGCTTCTGTCAAGTGGGGCTAAATACAGCAAATCTAATCTTTCATCTATATGACAAGACCTCAAATATTTGAAGACACCTAGCATGGCCCCCTTGCATGTTCTATTCTCCATTCTAAATAGTCCCAATTCCTTCAATTATTCAGATAAGGAAGCAATCAGTTCCAGCTAGCGGAATCCAGTATGGCTTCATTATGAGCATAATATTTATGGTGAGTCTTGAAGTATTGGTGGGCATAAGTAAGCAAAAGATGAGAAGAAAGAAGTAAATCCAGAACCAAAAAGTACTACCCACTCCATGTAAGGTGCTATACCAGTCATGGAGGGACAGACATGACCCCTGCCTTCAAGGAATTTGTCTAGTATTTACTTATCCAATACTAGCCATATAACAACATTTGACTCCTAGAATAATTATGGAGTATACTTATCCTGCTGGAAATATTATTACAATTCTTCACAGTCACTCCAAAAGGCAACCAGTACTGAATACTACTTGCATGGTTGTGGTTCATGTTTAAAATGAAACTACCTTAATTCCTTAATTTTCATTTTAAAAATCTCATTAAGCTTTCTATTTGGCCAAAAAAGGATTCAAAATTTAATCATATTCAAAAAATATAACCCTTTAAGAAAGTTTTAGCTTTTGGAGACCAACTATTAAAGGCAACTATATCCAAAGTGAAATAAATCACTGCATGCAAAAACAAAAACAAAGCATCTTGATTAAAATAAAGGCAGCTGGATGGTTTGGTGGATAGAGTCTGGGTCTAGAATCAGGAAGACCCTAGTTCAAATCTTGCCTCTGAAACTCACTAATAGTATGATCTTGGACAAGTCACTTTGCTTAAATCCACTAGAGAAGAAAATGGTTAACCACTCCAATATCTTTCTAAAGAAAACTCCATGGACAGTATAGTCCATGGTGACATGAAGAATCAGATATGACCAAATGAACAAAAACTGTACTATGTATCTTTGTTGCCTCCACTATAAAATGGAGGTAGGTAGATTAAACTATATTTCTCTCTCCTTATGAAGCCCACCATAACCTGGCCCCTCCCTACATTTTATATCTTCTTATATCAGATAGTCTGCCCCCATGCACCACTATATTGTCTAGTATCCAATAACAGGCTCCTTGCTGTTTCTCACACACATTCCATCTCCTTCTGGCGATTTTCATTGGCTGTCCCCCATGCCTGGAATTCTCTTCCTTCTCATCCCTATCTCAAACTTACCCTGAATTCCTTCAAGGCTTATCTAAAGTCCCACCTTCTAAAAGAAGCCTTTTTCAGATCCTCCTTAATGCTAGTGACTTCCCTCTGTTGATTATCTCCAAATTGTCCAAATTTAACTTGTTTGTGCAAAATCTTTGCAATGTTCTCTTTAGCATTAAACTGTCAGATCAATGAGCATGGGAATTATTTTTTTTTGCCTTTTTTGTGTCCTCAATACTTAGAACACTGAATTGTATGCAAGGTGCTTAATAAATGCTGACTGACTGACTGATTGACCCCCATGCAGATGACTATTCCATCCTTCCAGTAACTAAGTTTCATAATCTCTGTGCCATCCTTTACTACTCACTCACTCACACCTCACATATTCAATAGTTGCCAACTCTTGCCATGTCTACAATCACATTTCCTGATCTCCCTGGCTCAAGTCCATCCCATCTCCAGGGAATATTTCATTCAGCTCTCAAATTAATATTTCTAAGAATTCAGGTCTAACCATGTCACTACTAGTCAGTCAGCTCCTGTGGCTTTCTATTACATCCAGAAACAAATGTTAAATCCTTTGTTTGGTCTTTGAAGCCCTTCAAAACCCTATCCTTTCTTATCTTTCCAGGTTTTTTGCATCTTACTCCATCTATTCCCAAATCACTATATACTCTATACCAGAGTGATAATGGCCTCTTTGCATTTCCTCACACAAGCCTTTGACTTCCAGGTATTTCCATTGGCTATCCACCATGCTTCTTTTATCTTCCCTCTTTATCTTCACCTCCTGGTTTCTCTAGCTTCCTTTAGGTCTTAGTTATAGTCATACCTTCTACAAAAAGCCTTACCCAGTCCTCCTGAATATTAGTGTCTCTTCTCTTAAATATTAATAATAATAATAACTATTATTATTATTAGCATTTATATAATGCTTACAATGTACCAGAAATTGCATTCTAACCACTTTATAAATATTATCTCATTTGATCCTCACAACAACCATAGGAAATAACTGCTATTTTTATCCCAAATTTATAGCTGAAGAAATTGAAAGAAATTAAATAACTTGTCTACAGCTACCTGCCTAGTGTCTGAAGCTGGATTTGAAGTCATATCTTCCTGAAGCCCAGCATACTCTCCACTGTACCACCTATCCCCAATTTATACAGACACACACACACACACATACATACAGATACACATATAGATGTATGTCTTATTTATATATAGGGGGTTTTTTGCGGTATCGACCCCATTAGACTACACTTGAGAATAAGTACTGGTTTTTGGTTTTGGTTTTGTCTTTGTTTTGTGCTTTCATTCCCATCCACATTGCTTAGCACAATGTGTGGCATATAGTAAGTATTTACATTTTTATTAACTTGCTGACAAATAAGAGCAAAGACTTGATGCATCATCTGATCCCACTTTTTTTTTTCCAGAGTATACTAGTGAAAGCTTAAATGATTCATGGAAATAAAGCATGCTGCAAGGATAGCATTTCATACCTGGAAGTAACACTTTTGTTTATATACATGTATGTATAACAAGTAGGACTTGAACACAGCTACTCCCAACTCCAAGGTCAGCTCTCTGTATATTACACATTCTCATTATTTTTTACAATTATATAATTCCTCCTCCCCTACTAAAGCTTCCCTACAATCCTTCATCAATGTAACCCTAAACTCAAAGTGGAAAGCAAATTCTTAGGTTCTAACAAACTAAAAAAGACTTCAATTATGAGCTCAGCCTAGGCTAATAAACTCACTAAGCATCAACTCAACAAAGTTTGGAGAGGTTTAGTTACCAGATACTTGGCATTCAGATGCTAGATTATTTCCCATTAGTATTATGTATTTTCATAGATTCGATTATAATACATGTTAATATGTAAAAATTATATGCTATATTATTTGATATTATTTATTAATTCAGGATCATCATATCTAATAAGACATAAAGAAGTTACCAGCAATGTCAGTAAAATGGGTGTCTACAATGATGAAATCACACACCTTTTGTTCACGTAAAATAAATATTATCAAAATTCTAATATATGCTAATAATCACCAAGTACCTAATAGGAATTAAACAGCCTCAAATGGTTACACTTACAGATGTAAATCTATAATTAAAGTGATTACAGAAACATCACTGTCAAATTATCTCTCAATTATCAAAAGGCAGATTATCCAGTAATATTATTTAATTCAACAATCACATATTGTGTTAAAAGCACTATGCTAAGGACTAGGGATAAAAAGACAAAAATAAAATCTTACATTCTGCTAGAAGGATTAGTCATGTACACAAACAAGCCAAGACAAAAGGCAATTTCAAAATAGGAAGAGGGTGGACAACTGGAATTTTAAGCTAGGATTCATGGAGGTGATGAATGAACTAAGGTTCTAGAGAAGATAAAGATTCTTATCATGGAAAAAAGGAGGAAGTAAAACTCATCTTCATGAGTCCAAGTCTGATCTCAGATATTTATTAGCTGTTCGACTCTAGGCAAGTCAATTAAACCTTTTTGCCTCAATTTCTTCATATGTAAAATAAGCTATAGAAGGAAATAGCATACCACTCCAGAATCTTTGCCAAGAAAATCCCAAAAGGTGTCATGAAGAGTTGGACACAACTAAAAAAAGTCAACAATAACAACAAACTACAGACAAAAGAGTTAGTAGATATCATTTAGTAACTTTCTCTGCAAGTACTAAAGTGCCACTTCTTTAAAGCCTCAATTTCTGAATGAAAGCCAAACAAAGAAAACTATCAAAAAAATTTTATTGGACCCATAAAATAGTTTAATAGATGGAAATAACACTAAAGAAGATGCATTATCACTTACTTTGATTGTATACCCTAAAGACTATAATCAATAATCAATTCATTAATAAACTTTTATTAAGCATCTATTATGTACTGTTATAGTGGGATGTGTTAGGGGAAAGAACAAGAAGGAAATAAATAATTAGGCTTATTGTAGAGAAAGTTGAGAGGAAATGAGGGTTAAAGGGTAAGGGAAAATTATTATAACTAATCCCAAAACCTAATTCCTATAAACCTATTTTAATAACTAACTAATCTAAGCTGAATACATTAAATTTCCCCAAACAAAATCTCACAAATGGAGTCCAGTATGTGAGCCAAGATCTTCAGAAGAAAATGTCCAAAGCAGGACCAGTAGAGAAATGGTTCTTTAGTCCTCTGTCCAGCAGCCAGCAGCCAGTCCAAGCAGGATCCCTCTCACTCAAACTGGTATCTCCCAAAGGGCCAGAAACCTGGTAGACAGATAGAAAAACCTCCAATCTCCAAAACTTTCTTCAGGAGAGAGTTTTTCTTCAGTTGGAATCTTGGAATCTTCACCCAGATCTTGACCCAGGCTCCCATGTGACTCTCCATCACATGTCCCTGTCAATCACTTGGAAGTTCACATTGCAAAGCCCTTTTGCAATCTTTCTCTTCCTATTACATTTCCCCCTTTTGCACATAGCATAAATCGTGTTGGAAACATTATTTTTGCATTTGTGCACAATCCAAAACACTTGCCAATTACCCAAACTAAGATATCTACCCAAAATAACAAACAACCTACACTCAACTGTCTTACTCTAACTAATACTAACCTATTCTTGGGAATTTAGCAATGAAAAAGGAAAAGGAATTAAATAATGAACAAGTACAAATGTGAAACAGAAGCAAAAGCAAAACAGCAAATAACATCAAACAAAAGATGAAAATAACTTCCATGTAAATATCAAATTCAAAATACTCTTATCAGCTAAATCAGAACATTGTACTACTATTGCAGTACATTAACACTAAACTTAGAAAGAAAAAATTTTTGAAACTTACAATAAACACAAGATTGCTTAAATTTTACAATGAAAATCAAACCAAACATTAAACTCACTTATGCAAATACATGTAACAATAGATAAAGTGAGCTATGTACATAATTTATATATATATATACATATAGTACATACATACAACATATACATTATGCTATATATATGCACATATATACACATATGTACACTTCATATTTACATATATACATACACTATAATACAATTAATTTCTAATCCTGTTATATATCCTTTTTACATATATTTACAATTTTGTTTAAAATGTTGATCTGTGATATCATATGTTGTTTGTATTGTGTAATGTATAATGTAGTACAAGTCACAATCTAATTTTCTTATCTTATTTACTTAATCCTACCTAATTAATCCCTATCTTCAAAATTCTACCTAGATTTCTATACTTAAACTAAATCTAAGTATCTAGCTACATTTTGTTAGTAACTAACTTATCTGTACCTAATTATAGCACTGTTAGTACCCTAACTATACATTGTTTCACTCATTTAAGTAGTGATTCAATGTAACCTAACCATGTTTATGTTTTGTGTTTATGTTTTGTTATATTGTTACTATTGCTATGTCATGTTGTTTTGCTAGTTGTAAGATAATTTTAGCTTTGTGACTTGAAATCTAAATAAGTGATCACCATGGGAAATTCCCAAATATAAAAAATACCCAAGTCAGCTGGGGATTTATGGAGATTTTAATTAATAAAGAGAGAAGGAATTAAGAGAGAGAGAGAGAGAGAGAGAGAGAGAGAGAGAGAGAGAGAGAGAGAGAGAGAGAGAGAGAGAGAGAGAGAGAGGGAGGGAGAGAGAGAGAGAATTAATTTAAACTGCTCTGGCTCAGGCTAAGCTAAGCCTTGGCCAAAGTGGCCTCCCTGAGCCTAAGGGAGAGGGAGTCAGTCTTATCACTCACCACAAGACCATCTCTAAGCAAGCTCCAGTCCTCCACTGAAAACTACTTCCTGAACTGAGTTCAGAATCCAACTTAATTCAACTCCGAACTGAATTTAATTCTTCACACAATTGCCTGAACTGACTTCTCCTTTTAAAGAAGATTTTCTCTTATGTCACCTCCCCTAAATTTTCACATCTACCAATCACAGTAGATGCTTGTTTTCCAGGACTGCCATTCCTAGTTCTCACCTTCTCTGGTTAGATTATATCTCCTGAGTACTTCACATCTCTTTGTAAAGTTTCCCTTTTGTAAATTACTTGACCTTTTTAGGTACTAATTTAACTTTTACAGGTACTTAACACCTTTTTGTATTAGATCTAAAAGTAGACCTATCTTAAGGTTCTAGCTTTACTATAAGGTATGAGTTAGGGACTTTCATTGTTAAATCAGGAGTTTACAACTTTATCTTCCCCTAAGACACTGTCTGAGTAGGGTGGAATAATTTTTAAAAGTTCCTAATACATGCCTGATTCTTGTTAGACCAAGTATCTCCATTGTTACAGTAAGGGAATAGCTAAACCAAATCTTTTAAGGTACAGTCTGAGTAGTTTTTAAGATTCACATAGTGTAATGTCTGTGTTACTGTTATGTATTATGTTAGTATTATGTTACTGTTGTATGCAATATACTTACCCCTACTTCAAATCTTTCCTTCTCTTCTCCCCTCCTTCGTGAAGAATTCTTCTTCTGCAATTCCATCACAGAAAATATATTTGTGTTTGTATCTGAATAAATGCTATATTATTCTGTACTCTAATACATTACCCCCAAAGTAGTAATTCACTAATCCATTAATCCTATAATCTTCTTCATTGCAAATTTCCCAAAGTCTTTAAATTTATAAGTTTTCAGTCTTTTAACAATGTCCATTAATTCTTCTTTTCATCTGCATTGTCCTCTTCTATCCTCTTCCACAGGGATGGTCCTCTCCTTACTGATCTTTTCGATTGCAGACTCAGTTTGACTGATGATTCTAACTTTCTGCCATCTCTGCTTCATTTTCTTCTTCTTCAATGATTTGTACATTTTCATTATTAATACCATGTGTTAATTTTATATGTGAACAATGAATCTATACCCAAAACTTTTACTGAAGATGGAGAAACTAACACAATAGTGTAAGGACCTAAACAACTTTCTTGAGTTGCTGATGTTTTAGCAAAATTTTTTACATATACCATATCTCCTGGTTTGTAATTATGCAGAGAATAAGCCAAAGGACCATTTTGAATTAATACTCCCATATCATGTAATTCATTTAGTTTTTGTTGTAAAGCACTTAAGTAAGAAGCAAGGAAGAAGTGTAGCTGGATTTAATACACTACATCTCTTCAACTCGATGTTGATGTTTTCACTACCGAGAAGTATAATTTAATACTTAGATATTTGTTGGTCAGAATAAGCTTGAGTATGAAATTTCCTCATAAGTGCTTCTTTTGATGTGAACAAAATACTGTCAATGGACATCTCAAAACTAAATCTGATGACTTCTGAATTAACACAGCTGTAGCAGCTACACCCCTTAAACAAGGAACTGTACCTGCAATCATTGGATGTAGCTGACAACTATTGTAACCAACTGTACAATAAATTTGTCCTAAAGTCTATGTCAGTACACCAGATGCAATTCCTTTGGTGTCATTCACAAATAATTGAAAAGGTTTAGTATAGTCTGGAATTCCAAGAGCTGGTGCAGATAAAAATGCTTCCTTAAGCTTACTTAAGGCTTGCAGATGTTCAGATTTGAGTTTCAGAGGTTCTGGTTCCGTATTCCTGGTTAGATCAGTTAAACATTTAGTAATTTCACTATACCCAGATATCCATTGACTACAAAAAATCAGTGGTTTCCAGCCATAGCACTGCTGGGTTTGTACCCCAAAGAGATAATAAGGAAAAAGACTTGTACAAGAATATTCATAGCTGTGCTCTTTGTGGTGGCAAAAAATTGGAAAATGAGGGGATGCCCTTCAATTGGAAAATGGCTGAACAAATTGTGGTATATGTTGGTAATTGAATACTATTGTAATAATAGGAATAATAATGTGGAGGAATTCCATGGAGTCTGGAACAATCTCCAGGAAGTGCTGCAGAGTGAAAGGAGCAGAACCAGAAAAACATTGTACACAGAGTCTGATACACTGTGGTACAATCGAATGTAATGGACTTCTCCATTAGTGTCAATGCAATGTCCCTGAACAATCTGCAAGGATCTAGAAGAAAAAACACTATCCACAAGCAGAGGACAAGCTGTGGGAGTAAAAACACCAAGGAAAAGCAACTGCTTGACTACAGGAGTTGAAGGAATATGACTGAGGAGAGACTCTAAATGAACACTCTAATGCAAATAAACACAACATGGAAATGGGTTAAAATCAAGGACACATGTGATACCCAGTGGAATCACATGTCGGCTATGGGAGAGGTGGTGAGAAAGGGGGGAGGAAAAGAAACTGATCTTTGTTTCCAATGAATAATGGTTGAAAATGACCAAATAAAGTAATGTTTAAAAAAAAACAGTTGCTCCAAAAACAGCTCTGAGTTGCTTCTTGGTCTTAGGTGCACTCAGTTTCTAGATATTGGCTATTCTTTTTTGAGTGATAGTTCTGGAACCCTCTGACAACACAAGACCAAGATATTCAACGTGAGGCAATACCCACTGAAGTTTTGCCTTAGAGATTTTATGTACATGTTTATATAATTCAATAAAAAAGAATCTTGTTATCCCTTAAACACACTTTATCAGATGGAGATGCTAGGAGGATATCATCAACAAAATGTACTATTTTACTCTCCTTGAACATTATTGTTTTAAGGTCTTTGTTCAAAATTTGTGAGAATTGACTCAGACTATATCAGAATCCTTGTGGAAGTTGTGTCCAAGTCCACTATGTTTCCTCCCATGTAAAAGCAAAGATCTTCTGAGAATCCTCATGAAGGGGAATCGAGAAAAACACTGAACATAACTCTACCATGGTGAAATATCTTGCTTGACTTGGGATGGATGAGATTATAGCAGTTGGGCTGGGTACTATAGGATGTGTCTTTATTACATGATCATTTACAGCTCTCAAATCTTGGATGAATCTGTCAATGTTTTTGCCATCTTGATCTAGCTTTGATCTAACAAAACTGTACTATTAGGATTTTCCAGTTTAGTTACAGTTGAAACTTACTATATGAATTTATTTACCCTATTAAATGTGGTCTCTTTCAATAAAAAACTGCATCAAGTCATACCAGTAAGATCAGGTATGAAGCAAGGATGCCCATTATCATAAATACTATATAACATAGTATTAAAAATGCTAGCAATAACAACAAGAGAATAAAAAGAAATTAAATCAATCAGAATAGCCAAAGAGGTAGTAAAATTATTTATTTGTTGAAAGCATGATGTTATATATGGAAAATCCAAGGGATTCAACTAAAACATTAGTTGAAACTATCAATAAATTTAGCAAAGTGGGAGGTTATGGAATAAACCCACATAAGTAATCAACATTTTTACTAGCAAAGTCCTGGAGGAAGAGATAGAAAAAAGATAGTCCATTTAAAATAGTAACAGATAGAATACAATACATGGAAGTATATTTCCCAAAACAAACCTAGGAACTACATGAACATAATTTACAAAACACTTTTTATAAAAGTAGAGTCAGATCTAAATAATTGGAGAAATATTAATTGTTCATGGAAGGGCAAAGTAAATGATTAAAATGATACACCAAAACTAATCTACTTAATCAATGCCATCTAAATTAAATTACAAAAAATATTTTATTGAACTAGAAAAAACAACAAAAATTCATTTAGAAGAGCAAAAGATCAAGATATCAAAATAATTAATGAAAAAAATGTAAATGAGGGAGATCAAGCAACACCAGATTTTAAATTGTATTATAAAGTAGTAATTATCAAAATTATCCAGTACTAGCTAAGAAATAGAAAGACAAACCAATGGAAGAGAACAGACATAAAACATATAGCAGCAAAAGATCATAGTAACCTTATATGACAAAATCATAGATCCAGGTTTCGGGGACAAGAAATCACTATATGCTAAAAATTCTAGAGACAACTAAAAAAGTAGTTTGGCAGAAACTAGGGATAGACTAATATCTTACACCATTCAGGAAGATAAGATCAAAATGCATGCATGATCTAGGCATTAAAGAAACTATCAAAAGTAAATTAGAGCAGAGAACATTGCCTATCAGGTTTATGGATAGGAGAAGAATTTATGAGTCAACAAGAGATGGAGAACACTGTGAAATGTAAAATGGATAATTTGATACATTAAATTGAAAACGTTTTGTATGAATAAAACAATTGTTGCCAAGATTAGAAGGAAAGCAGAAAATGGGGGTGAGGGGGGGATTTTATAGCCCTCAGATATTTTGTATCTAAAATGTATAGGGAACTTTGTCAAATTTATAAGATACATACCCCAACTGATAAATGGGCAAAATATATGAACAATTTTTTCAGAAGAAGAAATCATAATCATATGTAGGTAAATGAAAAAAAAAAGTTCTAAATCATTACTGATTAGAGAAATGGAAACCAAAACAATTCTTTGATATAATCTTTCACCCATCAGATTGATTAAAATGACAAAAAGGCAAAATGACAAATGAAGAGGATGTAGAAAAATAGGGATACTAATACACTATTTGTGGAGGTATGATCAGATCCAACCATTTTGGATAACAGTTTGGAATTACACCATGGGAATAATAAAAATATGCATTCCCTTAGACCCAACAATTGTTTTCCAAGTAGATCAGGGAAAAAGGGAAATAATCCATGTGTTCTAAAAATATCTGTATCACCTTTCTTTGTAGTGGCAAAGAACTGGATATTGAGGGGACGCCCATCAATAGGGGAATGGCTAAATAAATTGTGGTATATTATTGTGATGGAATACTATTGCTATGTACTAAGTGAGGATCAAGTTAATTAAAAATAAAAACTTGGGGAAAAAAAACCACACAGGATAATGAAGAGTGAAATGAGTAAAACCAAGAGAACAGGTACAGAATTAATACTGGAAGAATAAATTATAAATGTTACTTCCAGAGAGTAGCCTGAAAGGGAAAACAAGAAAGACAATTGTATAAACATAACTGTCTCCCAAACAATACCTTCTGTGATGCAAGGAGGAAGGGAAGGGGCTGAAAAAAGTAAAGAAAATGGACTGCCTCACTTTTTTATTTGTATCCTCAGTGCTTAGTGCAATGCTTTGCACATGGTAAATACTTAAGAAATGCTTCTTGCATTTATTAATGGAAGTGGAAGATGAAATACCATGTTTTAGGGATAAAGAGTAGTACCATTTAACTTAAATATAGGGTACATAAAGGTAAATAATGAGAGATAGGCAGGTAGGTGGTGCAGCAAATTGAGTGCTGGCCCTGGAGTTACAAAGACTCTTCATGGGTTCAAATCTGGCATCAGACACTTACTAGCAGTATGACTCTAGCTATACGACTTAATTCTATTTGCCTCAGATTCCTCATCTGTAAAATAAGCTTAAGAAGAAAATGTCAAACCTCTCTTTGTATCTTTGTCAAGAAAACCTTAATGTGGTCACAAAGAGTTGGACACAGCTGAAATGACTGAACAACAACATTAGATGAGGCTGAGTAGGAAGGGTAGAAGCATATTATGAAGGGGCTTAATAAACTCTTACATAAGAATTCTTTATTTTATCATAGATAAAAATCAGGATCTACTCAAGACTTTGTTTGAGCAGTAGAATGACATTTTCAGACCTGTGCCTTAGGAAAATTTGGCACAATTATGGATTGAGTTGGGGAGAGGCTAGAAGTAGAGAAGCCAATGACAAGGCTATTACAGCAGTATAAGCAAAAGATGGTGAGGGCATGAATTAAGATAGTGGTTTTGTAAGCTGAGATAACATAAGAAATGGAAAGATAATATGGAGGTAGAATTACAAAACATGATAACTAATTACTATGGAGGCAGGGGAGTATTAATGAGATAAAAGAATCAGGGATGATGCCATTATATAATATGATAGTGCCTACCCCTGAGAATCTTGCTTTCAAGTTCTTAAGGAAATAAGCAAATTAAGGGTGTCTTTTTGTTGCTAATCTACCATTTTTATTAACTTATTTTTCCTACCTTCTTATAGCCTGCTCTCCAACAACTGACCTTTAAAATAAAGACACATAAATTATTTCTCAAACACAAAGAATGTTAACTAGAAATCTAGCTAAAAGGAAAGCTTTCTTTAGGGGTGGTACATGGCATTAATTTTCAAGCTGTTATAATTTATCCTGAGCATCATATGGAAAGCAGAGTAAAATTTTAAATAAAGGGACAAGGTAAACAAAAAAGAAAACTTTTGCTTTCTTTTGAATAAGGTTTTTACAACATAGATTTATGATTTCTTTTGAGATAATGTGATTTTCCCAAATGTCAGCCACACCCATATTTAAATACAAAACTATTTTCAGAGAAATAGGAAAGCCAAATATTAATGATTTGAGGACTGTATGTCATTTTGGATTATCCACACCATTGCTCCCAACAATTACAATGTATAATAAAGAGTTTGCTCTAATTGGTTATTTAATGTCCTCTTAAATTCCAGTCCCTAATGCAAAACTTCTTAGTCAGGCAGAGAGCCGTCAACTAAATGACATTTAATATTAGCACTGTAGATACTATACCTTATTCTAAATAAATTGTATTTGTTCTTAGAGAAGTGAAATAAAGAAAATGTAGCTTAGAGTTTGTTTGGGAATGAAGTGGAAAGAAAGAAAGAAAGAAAGAAAGAAAGAAAGAAAGAAAGAAAGAAAGAAAGAAAGAAAGAAAGAAAGAAAGAAAGAAAGAAAGAAAGAAAGAAAGAAAGAAAGAAAGAAAGAAAGAAAGAAAGAAAGAAAGAAAGAAAGAAAGAAAGAAAGAAAGAAAGAAAGAAAGAAAGAAAGAAAGGAAGGAAGGAAGGAAGGGAAGAAGGAAGGAAGGAAGGAAGGAAGGAAGGAAGGAAGGAAGGAAGGAAGGAAGGGAAGAAGGAAGGAAGGAAGGAAGGAAGGAAGGAAGGAAGGAAGGAAGGAAGGAAGGAAGGAAGGAAGGAAGGAAGGAAGGAAGGAAGAAAAAAGAAAGAAGAAAGAGAAGAAAGAAAGAAAGAAAGAAAGAAAGAAAGAAAGAAAGAAAGAAAGAAAGGGAGGAAGGAAGGAAGAAAGAATGTAAGGGAGGAAGGAAGGAAGAAAGAAAGAAAGAAAGAAAGGAAGGAAGGAAGGAAGAATGAAAGGAAGGAAGGATGAAAGAAAGAAAGAAAGAAAGAAAGGAAGGAAGGAAGAAAGAATGAAAGGAAGGAAGGATGAAAGAAAGAAAGAAAGAAAGGGAGGAAGGAAGGAAGAAAGAATGAAAGGAAGGAAGGATGAAAGAAAGGAAGAAAGGATGAAAGAAAGAAAGAAAGAAAGAAAGAAAGAAAGAAAGAAAGAAAGAAAGAAAGAAAGAAAGAAAGAAAGAAAGAAAGAAAGAAAGAAAGAAGAGAAAGAAGGAAGGAAGGAAGGAAGGAAGGAAGGAAGGAAGGAAGGAAGGAAGGAAGGAAGGAAGGAAGGAAGGAAGGAAGGAAGGAAGGAAGGAAGGAAGGAAGGAAGGAACAAAGACAAGGCAAGAAAAGACAAAGGAAAAAAATGTTCCACGTTCCATTTCCTTTCCCTTATGATTTGGGATTAATCATCAACTATATAAAAGTAGCAAGGACATTTGCCTGTTAATATTCTTTATGTGCTGTACCCTTGAGCCTTCAACCAAGTACTTCATAACTATAAATTAATGATACTGGAGCTCTACTTAAAGGAAAATACCATTTCTGTGAGGAAAAAGTGAAGAAGAATTGCATTCAGGGATAGGGGCAGCTTCTTCAAATTCAAGGAAGGAGGAGATAGAATGCCATGCATGGAGAACAAGAAGTTTTATTTAAACATAGAGTTTTAGGAGTGATGTTAGGCCAGGTCAGTCTTAAATTGCCTTCCATGGAAACTCATGTCTCAACAAGAGTGGCTTGAAGAAGCTGGGTACAAATTTTTGACCAAAGGCATTGGTTATGCCTTGTGTAAAGGGAATTCTTTGTTCTCTTTGTCTTTTCGGAGTTTACACTTGTGAAAGGGAATTTTTTATTCCCTTTATCTATTTTGAGTTAATACTTGTTTAACAATAACTTACTTACCCCTACTTAGTACCTCACCAGATTGTGAAGACAGGTTTAACTCTCCTTTGTCTACTTTTGAATTGAATCAACAAAAGCTTGAACACCCTACTGAGCACTATGGATGCTCTCCATCCTTTCAACTTAACCAGCCAGGAAATGAGAATTCACACCCTTAGAAACTCAATCAGCCAGGAATCTGTGAATCCTTTTGATAAGAATTTATAACTCTGAAGGGTGAGAAGTGGATCTCACAGACACTGCCCCATGGATGGTGCTAGACAATTTGGAAACTGATTGGCCCCTGTGAAGATGGGATGGGACAAGAGGTCACCATAAAAGCCATGGAATCCTTTGGCTGGCAGCTGGTATGGTGGAAGCTGGTCTTGAGGAGGCTGGTCTTGGGGAGGCAGTCTGGTGGAGACAGTCTTGTGGAAATTGTCTTCTGAAGATAGTTTTTGAGGGAGCTTTGATGGGGACTTTAGCTTGGATCTCAACTTCAACTTGGTTCAAGCTCCTGGACTGCTTCATGGGTGAGTGAAAAGACCTGACTTATATCCTAGTTTCCGGAAAGACTAGTTTCCATCTTGGAGGAGGCCATGGTGATTACTTACCACCAGCCCACCTGGCTGAGGACTAGTATAGTTATTTTCTCTAACCTCTCACATTTCTCTACTTTATTGTTTCCTTTCTATTTTTGGTAAATAAAACTTCTGAACTGAGATATAATAATTTTGGCAACTATCATAAGTCCAACCATTAAATTTGACCATTATAGCCTATTTCCATTTTTAAGTCAAACATCTTCAATAGAAAGACCAAAGACTGCAGAAAGGAAATAGATTCTATAGAGTCTAAACCTAGAAGGGAACAGAAGTCAACTAGTTCACTCTTTCATTTGACAGGTGAGGAAAATGGAGCTGAAAGAGAAATGACTAACTAGACTAAAGTTCATAGTTAGGATTTCAAACCCAGGTTCTTGGGTACAAACCCAGTGATTTTTTCATTAAACCTTGGCATTTCAAAAACCCCTTGCAGGTGGGCTCCCTAACCTCCCAAATTCCCTCCACCTGCCCATTTGTTTTAGTTCCTTATATCTATCACTCAAATATCCCTGTATTCTGGATTATACCTTCCCTAGACTATTAAAAGAATATACCCAGCAAGGATTTAGTTTTTCTCTTATCTGGAAAATTCCTTTAATACTGGTACCTGTTGAGATTGCCTGGGGCAACCCCTTTAGCTCTCCCTCTTAGAGCCCATAGTTTCTCTCTACCTGCCTCTCTTAGTGAAAATCTATTTGATATCCTCTGAAGCTAAATGGAAAATAAATTTCTGGTAGATGTCTTCTCTCCCTATGTTGGATTTGCAATTTCTCCCAAGCTTTTCTTCAATCCCAGCTAATCATGAAAGGAATAAATCAAGTACTTAGATGTCTTCCTTAGGTACTTAGACATAGTACTCAAACACAATCCATGCTATCATTGGTCTATAGTCCCATCATAATCATATCATCATTAATAAAATCATATTCATCTGATTTATTAGGGAATATAATTTGGTTAAATGGCAGTTTATCAAGCATCATTGGAGTATTTCCAGCCAGGACAGAAAGTGTTGCTGGAAAATTCCATAATTTCCTGGAGTGCATTTACAGAAGGAAGACTCCAAAATAATTAACTTTACATAATGTTTTGAAGTTTGAAACACAATTTATTATGTGTTTAAATTATACAAAAGCCCTTTGAGGTATTGCTATTCCCATTTTACAGATTAGGAAACTGAGGATGAGAAAGATCAAATGATTTATCCAGGTTCTTGTAACTGAACTCTGATGATATTTGAACCAAGGTCTTGCTAACCCCAAGTCTAGTACTCTACTAAACAACATTCCCTCTTTTCCCATGAAATTCCCTGGAGCCATTTGAAAGAGCATGGTATAATACTAATAATAGTATTAAACCTTTGTTAGGCAGCTATGTGGTACAGTGGATACAATGCCAAGACTTGAATCAGGAAAACCAGAGTTCAAAGCAATTAATTTTGTTTGCTTCAGTTTCTTCATCTATAATATGAACTGGAAAGGACAATGGCAAACAACTCCAGTATTTTTAGCAAGAAAATACCAAATGAGGGGTGTGAGGGCACAAAAACTTGATAAAAATTTCCCAGACATATGAGGATATGTGTGTGAATATTTATCCATCTATAGATATAAAGACAGAAATAAATCAAATTCTTAATAAAGGAGTTGACATTCTGTTGGGGAAACAACATGCACGTAGAAAATATATAAGGTAGGCATACACATTTACACACCTCTCAGCATATATGTATACATATATGTGTCTTTATTTGTGCATTATATTTTTGTCATAAATGTAATACTCTTGATCAGTATTCTCCAAAAGACAGCCTTGAAAAGCTGCTTATGATTCTCTCAACCAATCAGAAAAATCAGTGTCATGAGGCTGTTCTTCAGGTCATTCCTTTTCCCCACGTGCCCTTTGGCCAAGAGTATTATATATATGCCACATTTATGTGTATACATATTTATATTGTTCATGCATGCTTATATAAATATATTTGTATACAGATATACATGTATTGCATACATGTATGTATATATGTTGTACTTTTCCTAACTCTTCTAATAATTATAAATAGATGTATAATTGGTGCTTTAAATTTTATAAGAATGTAATTTAAGATCAAAAGACAGGGAAAAACTTGAGCTCTTCTACTTACTAATTATCTGGAATTGATCAAGCCAGAATGTCTTTGGACTCCAGATTTTTTTTTCAAATCTTAAATCAGAGGGTTGATACAGAAGATCTCTAAATTTCTTTCTGTTATAAAATAGCCCTCCAGCTGAGGCTCCTCCAGTGGAAGGTTAACGAGCCCTGCCTGAGTTGAGCCAGCAGACACCAGAGAAATATTTAGGGTGATTAGCTAGACTGCTTACTCTACCCCTCTTTCACATTTCTCTACTTTACTCTTTCCCTCTATTTTGTAAATAAAGCTGCTAAATAGAAAGTCATTTTGACTTGAATTATAATATCTGTGACTACATTCTCTTATATTTAATCAAACCGTATTAATTGTATCCCCTATGTAAGAGAATAAAGCAAAAAGAATATCATTTCTGTTAAAAGATCTTAAATAGGTCTACTCCAAAAATATATTCTATATTTAAAAAGCTGTATAATGTTTTGGTATCTTAGAGAGAGCTGTGAGTCAGTAAAAGTGCACTAGATTTGAAACTTTAAAAAATTTGACTTGTAGTCTCCCCTTTCAAACTTGCTAATGCATGTGTGACCTTGACCCAGTCACAACTTCTAAGCTTCAGTTTCCTCATCTATAAAATTGTCTCTTTTCACTCCCTACCTCATGTAGTTGTAAAGAAAATTAACTCTAAAATACCATTGTGAGAAGACATTGAAGGCAGATACAGTACAAGAAAAAGGAACTGAGAACTTAAATTTGTTCCAATATCTCTCAGTAAGATGGACTGTCTCAAAGCAAACACTGAGAAATAAGCATTGTTTGCTATCAGATCAATAAAAGGAGACTTTTGACTATGTATACACTTAAGGATACATGGGATAAGAAATTCTTCCATTAGAATATATGTGAACCCTTCTGACAGAGCAATGATAATTCAAAAAAATGAGATAAAAGTGTATAGAGCCAGGCATTTGTTATTGATTTTAAAACTCATAGGAACTATTTAATTTTGTCTTTGTCTTTGTCTAGGACTTCACTTGACAAAAAGATGGAACATGATAAATGTTAATTGACTGCCTGGCAGGATGAATCCCTGAATCATTAGAGGTAACTTATTTACAAGCTAGTATTAGGACTGTCTATTCAACCAAAGAATGGTTAAGTTTTTATCTTTGCTGTTGTTCATTTGTTTTAGCTGGGTCCAATTCTTCATGATCCCATTTGGGGTTTTCTTGGCAAAGATACTGGAGTGGTTTGCCATTACTTCTCTAATTCTTTTAACATATGAGGAAACTGAGTCAAACAAGGTCACACAACCAGTAAATATCCAAGGCTGGATTTGAACTCACAAAAATGAGTTTTCCTGACTAGATCCCAGACTCTATTCATGAAACCACCTAGCTCCTCTAAGTTTTCATTTTATCTTAGTTTTTACAGAAAGACATCTGGTGGTACTGAGGGGCATTGAGACTGGATTCATGAAGATTTGAGTTCAAATTTTATCTCAGAACCTTACTAGCTATGGGAGCCTGTTCAAGGCACTTAATCTCTGTTTTCCTCAATTCCAACATCTATAAAATCAGGATAATAATAACAGCAACCTGGCAGGATTTCTGTGAAGATCAAATGAGGTAATATTAGTAAAGGTTCACTTAGCACTATGCCTGGAACATAGTAGGTGTTTCATAAATGCAAATTTCATTTCTTTGTCATGCCCAGAAGTAAGATATAATGCAACTGAGTATAAAACTAAACATATGAGTGATAGTCATTGCCACTAGTTAATCATCTTCTATTACATTCAGCAATGAATGCACTCTGCCTTTAAAACCTACCCTCTGCAAATTGAGTGCAGTCTGGTGCAATAATTTCTTGGCTTTTGAAATAGCGGTCCTCTTGTAATTAGTGTGAAAAAAATACTTGGCATGAGGGAGCTATTAACTACCTGGTCCATATAAGTCAACAACATGGCATGGTTGCCAAAGGGTTCAGTGCAAAGACAAATATTTTGTCCACAACTAAGGAGGAGACAGTTCTACCACATCTGCTCTATTCAGACTACACCTATATTATTATGTTTAGTTCTAGGTGCCACATTTTAGAAAAATAAATTGATCATCTGGAATTTCTGCAATAGAAGATAACTAGAATATAAAGGGGACTGGAAACCACAGCTTCTGAAGATTATTTTATAGAAGAGGCAATTTTCTCCCCTAATTAAGAGAAGGTTCAGGAAAGGTAGGGCAGAGATCTTTAAATCTTTGAAGAGTCATAGACATGAGGAAAAAAGATATTCAGCTTGATCTGCTTGACTTCATGGATCAGTGCTAGTAGGAACAATGGACAAAAGTTACAAGGAATTAGATTTGAGGCCCTATATAAAGTGAAACTTCCTTACAATTAGCACTGTCCAAAAATGAAATGAATTGCTTTAGAATGTAGCAGGTCTACATTTCCTTCACTGAAGATCTTTAAGCTAGATGACTATTTGAAGGATCTGTTGTGTAGCATCCCAGGTATATTCTCATGTTGAAAGTATTATTGATGTATTGATATTGTGACCTAAGTACTCATATACCAGACACATGGTCATGTTACTTATTGATCATTGTATTTCCCAATCTTCAGTCCAAAGGTCAAAAGAATTCCTGGGCAGGACATTAGCTGCCACGGGGTACTAGCTACATCATTTTTAGACCACATTCCTTACAAAGACACATGTTTGATTGACCTCCTCCTCTATGACAACATGATTGTCAATTGAGCCAATATGAAAACCTATGCCATGTCACATGTTCATTAGTTACCTCCCAGTATTCTTCAATAAAAGTTTGGGAACATGTGCAGAACCCTCTCTCTCAGTACCATCAGAGAAGCAAGCACAATGGAGCCCATGTTTTTTAACTCCTTGTCTCCGAGTCTTTCTTCTTTTGACACTTTATCTCTCTCTCTCTCTCTCCCCCCCTCTCTCTCTCCCTCCCTCCCTTACCCATTCTCCCTCAGTTTCCAATCCCCTTTTCATGTGTCCACCCATGAATATATTAATTTGTGGCTGCAGGCACAATAGAGGTTGCAATAGAGATTCTAGGTCAGGCTTTAACAGAAGGACCTCTCATGTGCCTTCTGAGATTCACAGATTTTTTTTTTATTTTTTGAGTAACTCTTCCTCTTAAAACCTTACCTATTGGATAATAGTCAAGGGAATTCAACTATTCAATTCAACAAAAATTTGACAATGTAAGACTCTTCAAAAGAAGAAATAGATATGGTTTTTACTAATAGAAATAGTGCAAAAAATACATTAATATTTTGGTTTGCTACTGTTTCCTAAGGTTCCCTGGGCCTTACCCTCTGAGAAAAGCTAAAAACTTCCTAAATATGTTTTCTTGAGAATATAAGTTTCCTTAAAAGCAAGGACTGTCTTGGTTGTTTTGGCCTTTTCTCCCTCTGTTTTTATCTCCAGTGCTTAACACACTGTTTTACCATTCATTCATTTTATTACGTACTATGCACCAATCACTGGGCTGGCTAAGTCCTAGGAATAGAGAGACAAAAATAGCCCCTATCATCAAGAAAGTTACATCCCACTGGAGTATGATAGAATGTGTCAAAAAATAAATGCAAGATAATTCAAGGAGGAAGAACACTAACTACTCATGGAAACAGGAAAAAAATTATTGTAAAAAGAAGCATTTTGGCTGACTCTTGGAGGAAGCTAAAGATTAAAATCCTTTCTGTGGAGTTTTTAGAGACCTTTGAAGTTATTTGGTCCACCCTCTTCATTTTACAAATGAAGAAACAGAGGTCCCAAGTCAGTTAAGTAATTTGTCCAAGGTAACATCAGGCCTGAGATGGGAAACCCAAAGCCCTGATTCTAATCAGTGCTCTTTCTCTTTTACAAAAGAATTACTTGCCAAGCTTATTTGTTTTGTGAAGATGCCTGAAGGCTTATTATTTTAGATTTCTCCTAGGCAAGAAAAGGAATAGATGTTTCATTACAGTAAAGTATCTTTAAAAAAATTAAAAAGATGATTAAGTTTCCATAGAGTGGCTGACTTAGCCTCATGCTCTAGGCCCATGTTATGTAAAGTATGATAAGTGAATGCAAAGACTTCATCTTCTAGTCACTTAACTTCTACAGTTGAAATGGTTAACATTCATCATTCCCATTTCTCTTTGCACAAAGTTTGTGCTCTTCCTTCTAAGTTTTTGTAATTACTGTCTTTTGCCCTTCTGGATTAATTTGACTTGGGGATTTCAAGTTGGGAGGTTAAAGTAAAGAATGTATTTTCATTTTAAAATTGGAATGGATTAGTAAGTTTTTACTAAACTTCTTAGCAGGCATTATCTTTAAAGTGAATATAAAGTCCAACTTCAATTTAATTAATCTCTTCCCACTAGTTATTTGGAAAGTAACCAGTTTCAATGGCCAGTCAGTAATTTGTTATATCATAACAATTCACATGATTAAATTTCAATTGTGTAGCTGGATTTCCTAGCAGCAGAGAGTAGAGAGTATCCTAGAGTGTACTCTTTTATCAGTTAGGTCTCTATTATTTTTGCTCAAGAAGAATAGCACATCTTTCAAGAATATGAGTGTGACATTGCAGCCAGCTCAGCATCAACCCAGAGCAAGCACAGAGTAAAGCTTCCTGATCATATGCAAGATTTGGACTGGATTTTATCCTCTAATTCCCCTTGGGAATCATTTTATCCAATGACAAGCCAAATTTGGTCACAATGAAATCAGGAGGTCCTGGAGGACCTCCAGCCTTATATCACTGCCCTGCCTGCAGTCTACCTCCACAGACTGATCATGGTATAACCTAAGGTTAGTCATAGAACCTGCTGACACACAACAGATGCTAGAGCTTCTAGCACTTGAATATCAGTGGCAGAGTGACTCATTCTGAACCAATACATCTTTCAGACTGAGAGCCACAGTACATGTGACCCAGTTATTCACAGACTGTCCAGAGAAGTTGGTTGATGCCACATGGTATACAAAGGAGGAAAGGTAGATCTTAAAAAAAAATTAAAATAGAGAATAAATTTGGGAATTTTCCTCTGATCTCTCTCTTCGATAATCACCTCATCCAGTGTTGCCTGACAAATTTATTATCACAGTTATAAGTGGGAATGGGAATAGTAGCAACTTATATGCCCAAAAGCTGGTGGCTGGATTCAATGACCTGGTAAGGTTCCTTGCAACCTTCACTAGACCCTATCATCTTCCCAAGCTATTACCCTAAATCTTTCCTCCCTTCCTTAGCCAAACTCCTAGAAAAATCCATTTTAATCCTTGTTTCTACATTCTCTCCTCTCAGTCATTTCTTAAACTTTTGAAATATGATTTCTGAGCTCATCCTTCAGAAGGATGTAGGAGAGAGAGCAGAAGATGAGTGATGAAAGGCCTTCAAGGCTCAGCTAAAGTCTCACCTCTATAAAGAGCCTTTTTTGATCCCCCTTAATGCCAGTGACTTTCTTTTGCTGATCATTTCCAGTTTAATCTCTATGTACAATTTACTTGTACATAGTTATGTGTATGCTCCCTCTTCCATTAGAGGATTCGTTCCTTGAGAAAAGAGACTGGATTTTTTTTTTTGCTTTTATTTGTATTTTCACTGTTTAGGCACAATGTAGGTGCTTAATAAATGCTAGTTTACTGACTGACTGACATCTGTGATGACAACACTCAGATCTATATATGTGGCCATAATCTTTCTCAAGCTCCAGTGCTACAACACCAACTTCTAATTAGGAATTTTGAAGTGGATATTGTTGTATACATGACTCTCAAAGCTGTACCCATTCCATCTAGGCTTTATGTTGGGACAAAATAAAAACTCTCAAGGCACTGAACTTTTACCAAAGAAGGCTTATTTTACCCTAACACAGCAAAAATCTACAGCAAGGATTCAGTAACACAACTTCTCTTTACACGACACCAGCACTCGCCAATTCCATCTAGAAACACATCTGCTAAGTCATCAGAGTATAGCTACTTGTGAAATCTCAGGCACTAACCAAGTCTGAGAAGCAGTGGCCACATGAGTTTGAGATGTTTGATGCCCCTAGATTAGGAAGTTGCATCAAGGAATCTAAGACAAAGCAGCTTGTGGGGGTAAAAGAAGATGTCAGGGTAAGGTAACTATGTTAGGATTTTGCTATTCTACCATTGACATCCCATAGGCATTTTAAACTTGATATATCTTTCACAGAACTCATTATCTTCCCATGAAAATCCACCCATGTTAAGAATTCCTCTGTTTCTCACAATTCTTCCAGTTTCCAAGTTTCATAATCTCAAAGTGACCTTTATTCCTTGTTCTCACCTGAGATATTCAACTATTTACCAAATCTGATCAGTGCCTTCCTCTCCACTCATACAATCACCACCCCAGTTCAAACTCATTACTTCTCCCTAGGATTACTGCAGTAGTCTTCTAATTGATGTAATTGACTTAGGTCTTTCCCCACTCTAATCCATCATCTATAAAATTACCACAAATTTTCCTAAAGTTCAGGTTCTACTTGTGACAGATGAAATATGAAATAAGTGAGGAAACGAAGATTTGAGCTTCCAAATATATTGATTTTTTAAGCAAAGCATACCAATTATCTAACAAATTTGTACCAGGTCAATCAAAGAAAAAAAAAAGAAAGAGTAACTGATTGGACAGTACAGAGCCAGTTTTTAAGTAAGACATGTGAGCTTTATGAGATATGTAAATGTGAGAAAACTCCTTCCATCAATCATTGGTTTCTGGTCAACATAAACTTAGGTCTTTAGTTAAAGGTTGCTAAGCAAAGGAGACAGTTGGTCTAGCTTCTCAGCCATGCACACCCAGCTTGAAACAATGCAATCAAGTTTTCTTCCAAATTCCATAATTGAATAAACTTTTCTCACAAGATGATTTAGATTAGATCCATAATTGAAGGGAAAGAGAATTGAACTAGATCCAGAACTGAGTCACAAGATGGAATCAATGCAGTTCACTCAATTCCCACAATTCCCTCATAGTATGCCATTGTCGTCAGAAAACTCAAGTGCATCCTTAACCTTTAAGATTAAATATTAACTCATATTTGGCATTTAAAGTCCAATTACAACCTGGCCATAACTTATCTTTCCAGCCTAATTACAAGTTGCTCTCTTTTACACACTTTAAAGCTTTGTCAAATTGGTTTTCTTACTATTCTTCATTCAAGAAATTCTATTTCACATCTCTCTGCCATTATACTGGCTGTCTGCAATAATTGAGTGTTTTCCCTCCCTTCTTTCACCTCTTACAGTCTAAACTGCCTTTAAGACTAAGCTCAAATGCCATTTGAAGCCTTCCAGTTTATGTCTGTTTTGCACAAACCTACGCATGTACATTTTTTTCCTCTTATTCAATATAAATTCTTTGAAGGAGATAACCATGGCATTTTTCTCTCTACATCCCCAATACTTAGTAAAGAACCCAACATATAGCAGGCACTTAATAAATGTTTCTTGCCTGACTAATCAAATCTGTGATCTCTGATTTTATGAATCATTCAATCAACACATTTTTAAAGGCCTATTATGTACCTGAACTGTGTTAAGCACTGAAGGAACAACAAAGAAGAATGGAACAATCCCTCTTCTCAAGTAGTAAAGAACAACAACAAAAAAGGTTGGGAAGCATTAGACTATGGCATAAGATTAAGTCTCTTAAGCATTTATTTACTGAGTTCTTTTTTAAAAAGTTAACTTTCTTCTTTGCATGGCTCCTGAGTCAAGTTCTCTGTGAGATGTGCTAGCTATTTGTTTGGGTTTTTTTACATCAAATTGTACAAGATCATTTCATATTTGCTTTGAGATTAGTCATTTTCTATTCCTAATTAATTTAGTCTTTATAATTGTAATATTTTTGATCATCAAATTAAATAGGCAAATTTTGTTTAGGAAACTTTTTATTCACTCTTTAGCATCAGCCCAAAAGATGCAAGACCCAACTGTTCTTTTCTCCTCACTCCTTCTGTTAGCTCTTCCCCCTGTTTCCAGAGTTTACTGTTGTATTGTGATGCATTAGCACTGAAGGACAGAGATTCTGCCCTGAACATTATTCTTTCATAGAATTTACTCTCAACCATCCAAACTTATCTCTCCTATAGATCTCATTGTACTCAGGGCCTTTTTCATTACTTGGATTATAGAAACTCCAAATTGTAAGAGATCTCAGGGACAATCTAGTCCTATGATGGTGAACCTATGACACACATGTTAGCACTGACACATGTAGCTATTTTTGATGATATGTGGCTGCATGCAGGCTCAGCACACCTTGGGCCTGGGAGCTGCCCAGGGAGCCATGTCCCTGCAGCCTTGGCCATGGCTGTGACCATGCTCTGGCCTGGCCTGGGGGGGAAGGGCTTCTCCACATGCTGATCAAGGGAGTGGAGGACAAGCAGTGGATGGCATGCACCAGGAGGCTGGGGCAAGTGGGGCTCCTGTAGGGGTAGGGAGTAGTAGCACCATGTTTGAGCAGACAGGCTGGTGGCAGCATCTGCTGCTCTTGTGGTGCCCTCAGGTCAGCCAGTTGGGGAGGGGTGGGGTGGCGCTGGCCTACTTGCAAAGGAGGAGTGCCTGGAACTGATTACCAGACACTTTTAGCACCCTGAAAAATATAGCAATGGCTTCACTCACAATTTTTTCCTCTACATACTTTTGTGAGACCTTATTCTCAGTGTTAAATAATATTGTAAACCTCAAAATTTCTTAGACTTATAAATGTTGGAAATTTCACCATTGGGAAATTTCATACTTGAAAAATTTCCTATTGATAGTGGGTCTTGACTATTGGAATGTGAACCCCATTGGCATGGGAGGTTCCTTCTCTTCCCTTAAGATTACTTTAGGACAGAAACCTTTTGCTGAACAATGGAAAGGACTTTGACCTATGCTTAAGCATAGAACAGGAATTTCTTTGAGTCATGATTGATTTTAGAATTGATACAATGGAGATACTTGGAATCAATCTCCACCCTATTCAGTCCTAACAGGATTGAGTAAGGGCTGCAGCCTAGATCAAAATTTAATTATTCCAATCTCTACCCTACTCAGGTTAACAGGATTTAGAAAGGGCTGTAGCAAAGGAGCAAAGATTTAATTATTTGAAAATATGACCTTCAACAGACATGTGCAAAGCCTCTGGGCAGTCCTGGGTTAAGCTAGAGCCTCCATTGGCACAGGGAAATTGATGGACAGTGATTGGTACATGTGAGAACTGATGGGAGGCAACTTGGATGGTGTCCTTAAAGATCAGGGGGGTCTGAAGACTCGAGGTGGTTGAGGAATTGGCCGGAGTGGTTGCGGTGTGCTCTGAGAAGCTTGCTCTGAAGGAAGCTGAAGGTGGGGGCCTCTGAGACTGTTTCTCCATTTTGGTCACGTGAGTAATAGGGACTGATCTCTTTTCTTTTCCCCAGCTATCTAAGGGCTTGGGCCTTTTGGCCCAGCCTAAACAGAGGGGGTATTTAAGCCCTATTTCCTTCTCTCCCCTTTTCTCTCTTTCTCTCTCTAATTACTTCCTCCTATTGTAATTAAACTCCATAAAAGATTGACTGCTGACTTGAGTTTTCATTTAGGAATTACATAGCTGAATTCCTTGGTGACCTTAAATTAATATATATCAGTCTTTTAAAGTGATTTCCTTGTCACAATATCAAAACCAACAAAAGAAAAAGATTGACAGATGAAGTTAGTAGCTCTTGCTTGGGCTTGAAGTGTACAAAATACCAACCTTCATTTGAAGATTTAACTAATGAAAACTAGCTGGGAAGGTTCATTTCAAGTACTGTGAACCACTCCAGCATCTATCAGAATGGGAGAAAAGGACTCAGATTCATTGCTCACATATAAAATGGCAACTTCTATTGACACTGAGTGATTCTATCCTGTCACATATATGGTATTTGCTGCTTGTTGTTTTTAGATTTAGATTTTTAGATTTAATTTTGTTTTTAAGTTTATATATTAATCTAATCTAAAACGTTCCATTTTACAATGTCACTTTCAGTTAGTATGTTTTGGCTATTAACTATATGTTCTGTTACATTGTCTTTATTTGTACCCTCTTTCTATGACTGGACTAGAAATATTACCCTTATAAAAGTCCATAGACAAGTTGGACAAACTCATTTCCATGGCAAAGGCATTGGACCTTATGGATACTAGGTTTGTCACCAGATCCATTAGAGCTCTGTTTTATCATGGACAACAGTTCCAGTCCACAGAAATGTGATGTTACCCCAGCTTGCAACACAAAGAGGTCATACATAACCTAAATGGCCTTTTGCTCCTTTTGCCCATATCAATGACCTTTGAAGAATTTAATGAGCTAAAAATCTGAATTGATTTTAATGGGTCTTCAAAAGTCATTTTTAGATATGTAGGAGCACCAAGAACACTGACTGATCATTTGCCTACTTTTGACTTGTGTGTGACAAGAGATAAGGGTCCACTAAGTAGTAGTAAGTACATGGGTGACAAAATGAAGTGCAACCACAACATTCCATTCCCTACCTCCACATTTATCTGTGCTAAGGTATAGCTTAGAAATCCAATGGATGGGGCATATAAATACACACCTTTTATGACTGTTACAATCTCATCATTGAGGAGGAAGGATTTCCCATGGGGCCTTAGTGACCCCTGGAAAATTCTATGTTTACTCTACCCTTCCACCAGGATGGTATGGTACTTATGTTTTAGCCTGTTATTTCACCTGTATCAGCACATGTTCACTTTATTTTCTGGGTAGACAAGTTCACAGCCAGAGATCTAGGTTCTTGGTGGCATTCTAGATCAAAGAGGTCAAGGCCAAATTCAGTAGCATCTTCATCAGCAGTTCAGAGATTTTTCTGGGCACTCCTGCCCAATTTTGGAATGATGGCAGTGATAGCCTCTATTAAAAATATCTCAGTTGAAGATGAGAGATTGGCTCAAGACATAGCTCAAGCCATCTCCCAAACTACTAATGCCATTTCTTGCATAGAGGAAAAGATTGACTCCTTAGCAAAAATAATTCTACAAAATTAGATGGCCCTTGACATGCTCACAACCTTATCAGGAGGTGCACATGCCTTTATTAATCAATATTGTTCTTATGTAAATAGATATGGAGAAATTGTGACAAACATCCATGAGTTTCAAAGAATTTTAAATGACATACAACAAGTGACTATAGAGACTTATGTGACTCCTAATGATAACTGGTGGAATCTCTCATGGCTAGAGGGAACTGGTTTGCTTGTAGTTATTATCAGATGGGCTCTTATAAGTTTGGGGATTATAGTACTACTTAGAATCTGTATTACCTATTGTACTACTATTTATAATAAGCTTTTACCTGGTGAAAAAAATATAGACACTCACACAGTGGATCATGGCCAAGTTAGAAAGGAAATAGAGCTCACTTTTGAGTGAGAAATTTTTGTGTTGTGCCTCTGTTTGGCTGACACATTGTCACATAGAATGTGAACTATGAATTTTTGAAATTTTTAAATTATTTTTTATATTACAATAGGATATTTGATTTTTTTCTATTTTTTGTACTTGAATACATGGAGTCAGTATTAATGTTTTTGATTTTGAAGGATAAATTTACAATATCTATTATCCCTAAAACCATGGATACCCAAAAGCTATAGAGTATGGATTCCCAAAATTTTTATACAGGGAGCCAGTTCACTGTCCCTCAGACCATTGGAGGGCCAGACTATTAACAAAAAAACAAAACAAAACAAAACAAAACTATGAACAAATCCCTATGCACAGTACACATATCTTATTTTAAAGTTTAAAAAAAATGGGAACAATTTATATTTAAAATAAAGAACAAGTAAATTTAAATCAACAAACTGACCAGCATTTCAATGGGAACTGTGGTCATCCTGTGCTCCTCTCACTGATCACCAATGAAAGAGGTGCCCCTTCCAGAAGTGTGGTGGGGGCTGGATAAATGACCTCAGGGGGCCTCATGTTTCCCGTGGGCCGTAATTTGGGGACCCTTGCTATAGAGTATGGAAACCTGCCATTGACTGTTAAGTATTATGGGACTTTAACTAGTAATTGTGTCTGACTTCAAAATAAAGGATCACATCAGAGCCACTGCACAGTGCAAAGAAGTACAAGGTCGAGGAAACCAACAATCTCTGTGGGGTTGATGAGGATCTATGCCAAGACAGAGAACTTGTTTTGTGATTTGAGAAAGCATCTGTTGGCCTAATTTAGACATTGAACTTCCCTGTACCAGGTTTCTACAGGTACTTTAATTTGGCTTTCATTTTAGCTCCCCTATCACTGAGATTGAAGGTAAAATCAGACCAGGGAATCATATTTTCCTTTAACTTCAGAGTTTTGTCCCCCTCTAATTAAAATATGGCATTTTTCTATAGTCCTGGCTGGAGATGTGTGAGCATAATATTGCTACAATTGTCCTGCCTGCTCATAGGTCATATGCCGCTTTAATTGGGCCTTACTGGTGATTCAAGGATCTGTTATGGTTTTGTTTTGTTTTTTTATAAGCATAGGATTTTGATATTTTTTATACATAATTTAAATTTTTCTCTTGTTCTTGGGCTTTTTTTGGGGGGGAGGTTGAAAACTGATTCATGTACCCCATAACTCAGCCATGTGTCCCAGGGTGATTCTAGTGCTGATCAACACCCTCCTAAGGGGGGATTGAATAATTATCCTAAATTCCAAAGTTTAAGATCTTTTAGGAAAAGAAAATCACCAACACTCTGAATCAAGAGAAGATGTTATAAGGATGCCTACAGAAACCACACATTACATCATGAGATCCAGAGTGAACTTTGGGATATAATGAACTGAACCAAAGGAGTCTGAATATATGATTTATTCTGAATGTAAACTATTATGCCAAAGGGAGTGCCCCCAATTGACTTTTTGTCAAACCATCTATCAATCATTTTTGTTTTCTTTCTCCTTTTATTTCTTTCCCTCTTATCCCTAAATTATTTTAATTCTTTCTTTTTAAAAGTGCAACATTTTATATACCTCTAGTAAGAAAAACTATAGAAGTGTAAGTTAAATGTGTGGGATTATTCATTGGGGAGACTTGATATGGTAATCTCCAAAAAAACCCAAATGAGGAGATTTAACATGCTGTTCTCCAAAAGAATCAAAGGAGGGTTGGTATGAAGAAAACCCCCTTCTAGGACCACACAAGTCCCTGTACTCCGACATGGGTCATGAAAGAGTGACCTAGGAACATGACCCAGAAAGGAGTGGGATATTGATCTGGGGTAAAAGGGAAGAAATAAAAGAGGGAGTTCCAGAAAGTAGACTCCCTCCATTCACTCAGGTGAGTGGTGAAAGGAAGTATGCTGAGAGAGCCATGTGGAGAAGCACTCACTTGGCTTATTAGAAATGACCATTTCTCTTTATCTGTCTGCCTTCTCTTATTCAAGTAAGTATTAATAAACTCTATGGAAATTAAAGATCTTCCATAGTTCTCCAATTAAAATTTTAATATTAGTGGTTCATTTTATATAAACAGCAAATCTTATATATTATCTTAATAAATGTTCTAGACTTGTGAGTAACTTAGTGTATTGTTACAAAACCATTTTACAGATAAAGTAACTGAAACCCCACAGGTGAATAATGATTTACCTAGGTCTTGGATAGAATAAGAAGAGGATTCAAACCTGGATCTTCTGACTCCAAGGTACCCTTTACTGTATACTCATACAAAACTCCTATACCTAGTATACAAAGATTTTAGGACACAGTTTGCATATGTCAATAAAAGTTTTTTGAATTGTGAAAATGGCCCAAAAGACATGGCTACAAGTCTGCTGCTACTATGCCATTGAAACCAGGTGAACTCCTTCAAAAGCAGAGGTAAAAATGGAAAACTAATAGAACACAACTTCCTTCCCAGAGGTTCATAAAAGAAAACAGAGTTAATTAAATGATCCAAAGGATTGTTACTTCCTTTTTGACTTCCATGAATTCTCATCTTTTTTAATGCACTCTTAGGTACAAAATTCTTTCAAACTGTATCAGCTTACTTTTGCTTCTGCTGCAGGACCCCAGAGAAGTATTATTCTTCCTACTATGTCCTCAGAGAGCAAATAGGAAAATCTATTTCTGTTCAACATCTAAAAGGGTTCAAGCAAAACCAATCCCTATAGTTGAGGATCCAACTAGCCCATCTATTTCTGGAGGCAATTGTTGTGGAATCCAGCACAGAAGCATCCATAGTCTTCTACCACTACATCAATCAAATAATAGAATTTTAGACTATAGGCAATACCCAGGACCATCATGAAAAGAGGACTAAACCTGTTAGCAAGTTTGTTAGCATAAAAACAAGCAGCATCCAGAGAGCTATCCTCCTGCTGATGATGACAAATGATCCATCTTTCATGCAAATGGAGCCGCCAATTTCTCACTATTTTGTCCTAAACATAGTCTATCCAATAAACTGGGAAGCATTAATTAAATTACCTTTAAAATGATTTATCTTAGCAAGAAAAATATATACATTTGAGTTGGTTCAGCTTTGGAACCATGAAGTCTTGGGTTCAAGTCTTGACCTTGACACATAATAGTCATTGGACTACGGTACAATGTCCTCAGACAACCATCCAAGACTATAGATTGCATACAAAGTGCTCAACTACATCAGTGGTAGGGAGATCCTGGGAGGGAAGTTGGGGTTAGGGGGAGGAGGGGAACTTGCTCTATGCCCTCTGCAACTTAGACTTTTGGAGTTGCCTTGGGGACTGAGAGATTAAGTCATTTGCCCAAGGTCACATAATCTGTATGTGCAGAAATAGACCTTGAACTCAGGTCTTCTCAGCTCCACGACTGGCACTCTATTTCCTCCATTAGATTGCTTTTATTTTAGAGAGAAAATGATAGAGATGGCCAGGCAAACAGAGTCAGGGAAAGGTAGAAACAGAAAGACAGATAGAAACAGAGAAGGTGTTTGGGGGACAATGTCACAATTCAATATTTCCAACACGTGTAATTACATTACTACAGGCATACTGTGCCCCTCCCATGTAGCATGAATTTTTGAGGCTTGCTATCACTGAAAAACTTCATTTCCCTTTGGTTAACCAGGTGATGGACCTCCCTAACCTTAGCCAGGCTGGCAGTTGAACCAAAGGCAAATAGGGAATCATAGACTCTGCTCTCAAAGTATCTCCAGACGGGAATTGATCTGTCCCAGTTTGTAGTCACCTCAAGATCAACTCTCAGCCACATTGAGGAATAAAAGATAAGGACATAAGTGAAGGTGGGGGGTTGGAGTGGTCTATATTTTAATCAACATGATCATTTATTGATTGCTCTGTCCTCTTTAAGACAGTCAACACATAATGGAACGGTAGTATTCTCATCCCATGAACAGCAACAGTATTGTTGGGTGGATTTGTTGGTTATTTTTGGTTTTTGTTTCATTTTGTTTTGTTTTTCAGATAATCCTTTTCAGGACACTTACTAGCAAAAACAATCACTTCATACACAAGCAAATTAGTCAAAAATGCCATCACTGGGCTAAACAAATTGATAGATGAAAGCTACGGAAGATTATCATATAATACAAAATGACAAATGTAAAGAATTTAGAGAAATTTGGGGCAATTTATGAGAACTAATATTAGGTAAAGTAAGCAAAACTGAAAGAATAGTCTTCACAAATGGGGACACTGTCTCTTCAAGTGATGTGAAACCCAAATAGAAACAGATCCCTGTGACAGTGTATTAACTTAAAAATGCATTATCTAAGTTGCATTTTTTAAAATTTTGTTAAGCATTTCACAATTGGAGTATGATACCTCTACAATGGCCAAGTTAATGTAAAGGAAACCAAGGCCAAAAATGTCCAAACCCAGATCAATTCAATTCATTTGGAAGACTGATGATGAAACATATTTCCTTCATCTTACTATAAGATAGATACTTTCCTTTCCTTCATTTATACTATTACTCCAAAGGTGGTAGTCTAAGATTATAGATCTAGGTCAGGAAGGGGCCTTAAAGGTCATCTAGTTCACCCCCTTCATTTTATTTTATTTTAAACCTTATCTTCCATCTTAGAATCAGTACTGTGTATTGGTTCCAAGGCAGAAGAACAGTAAGGGCTAGGCAGTGGGGGTTAAGTGACCTGCCCAAGGTCAAACAGCTGGGAAGTGTCTGAGGTCAGATTTGAACCTAGGACCTCCAGTCTCTAGGCCTGGCTCTACCTCCTTTCATGTTAAACATGAAGAGTTTAAGATACAGAAAGAGTCAGTGACTTCCCAACATTAAAAAGTTGTGAGTAACAGAACTGACAGTCAAACCCAGGACCCAGGACTATAAAATCAGAATGAAGAATATGCTGTCAAACATGGCTAATAGATGACTTCATTGTAAAAACTGTCTTTATTATGAAGTGGGTTACATCAATGAGCAGAGAAAGTGATTTGAGGAAGATGCCAGTGATATAAGATATTCCAAGTCTTTTTTAAAACTCCCCCTCAGGGCTTTAGGATGCTTCAAACCTGAGGCTTTAAATGGGCCCATTCTGGAGTGGAATGAACTTCCTTGCCTTGACCTTGTTACAAAATACATTTATCATGACTGCCTCTCAACACCTCCACACCAATTCCAAAATGCTATGAGTCGGGGCACTTCAATAGCCATTTTAAGTTCTGTGGTATGACGGTATGCTCCCCGAGTTTCACAATTGAAGTCTAGTTTTTCGTTTTACCCAGCATAGCTTAGTTAACCATTATGGACCATTAAAAAACACATTTTTCCTTGTCTTCCTTAGCTCCTAAGGTAATTATTTCAAAATGTTCAAAACTGCTGAGGTTTGTCTTTATTTCATTTTTGTTTGGTTTTCATTACGGTAACAGAAAACATGTTTCAGGTGGAGAGGAGAATACTAAACAGCCGTGGAGCAGAAGTCATTTAGTTTCTCAAGACCTCTGTTTCCTACTCCATCAAAAAGGGGTAATAATGACTGCCTTGCCTATTTCACAGATTTTTTGTGATGATTAAATAAGGTGATAGACAAGAAACGCCTATTGAAAATGGTAAAATGTTGCACAAGCATTTTGTGCAATGCCTTCAGGAGTGATCCCAAGAAATAGATGCTTATAGATCTTATCCATCCCAGCCTGTCCCTTAATTATCTAATCTCTTCCTCTTAAAATTCGAAGCGTATCCTTCACTTGCCCAAAGAGCAAGCGTGGATTGGCATACATTGAGCTATTGGAGGATTTCTGTCTCAAATGCGAAGTCCCTGACCTCAGAGGTACCATGGGTAATTATGATGAGGGAGAATCGACCCCAGGGCCCCAGCGGATGGGAAATTTTGTCCAGCGTGTGGTTAAGTCGAGCTAGTTAAATGAGTAAGCTCAGAATTGTGCAGTCACAGAGGGTGACAACCTGGCTAAGTCTCCTGCTCCCTTGGTGGCTATATATAGTCTAATCTCCTAATGAAAGGATTTGTGATTTAAAATTTCATTTTGACCCTGCCTACAATATACTATTTCCACAATGGCTTTAGATGGCAAAGCTGAAAACGAAAAACCATTTTGATCATTCTCTCTTGGTCTCTTTCTCTCTCCCTCCTCCAGTGAAGCTCTCCCTGGGAACATTGTAGCCTCTAGCACTCATCACAAGTAATTACCCTGGAGAGGGAGGGAACACAGCCTAAGAAAGTGAGCCCATTACTATTATTGCTTTTTGGGATTAAATAATAAATATTTAAAAGAGCAAAGTTAGACTACATAGAATGACAAATGGAGGGGTGGGGAGGGAAGAGAAATGAGGGAGGAGGGAAGTCACCAGCCCTCCTGAGAGCTCCTCCTAATCAAAATAAACAAAAATGTTATTTCTTTGTTCCCTTGATGGTTTCTCTTAGCTTCAGCTGAGAATTAAATCCCCTCTCAGAGTTAACCTCTAGCCTGTCCCAGCACTGAATCTTCGATGGTTTGCATTGAATATAGCAAAAGCCAAGGTTTACAAAGGCACAAGTAGGGGAAACCCAAGAAGGGAACTATAAGCTTTGATGAGGCCTTCTAGACTCTAATTCTTTCTAACACCCCAATTATCTTTGTCATGAAAGGAATTTCTATTGCAGTGAGTAGTTCTACACACAAAAGATAAAAAACAGGACATAGGGAGGGATAATACTAAAGTGCATATGAACAGTGGTAGAGGAAGGCTTTGTTAATTGAGTGGGGAAAGTATAGTCATGATGTTCTAAATCATTTTTCTAAAACCTGTGAAATATGGGAATGGTCACTCTCATGACCCCGAGCGTATTATTCTCTATCTCCATTGGGGTCAAGATAAGACTCGGGTCCAAAATACAAAGAGATTGGGCTTAATGTCATTGATTGGCCACGACAAAACAGGATATTAGGTGAAACAACACTGTAGAAGGCAGTTAGTTCCATATGGGGAAAATGTGATAAATGGGAACTACCTGCTTCGACTATCAAATCTGACCTATCTATAAAAGCTTCAGAATTGGCCTTTACAGATAGCTGACCCCATAATAAGTAACCAATTGGCTAGACTCAGCTGAATGGGACTGAATGGAGAAATACAAAGGAAAGGGGTAAAGGGAGCAGAGGTTGTTCCTTTCATCTTCAAAGAAGGACCAGATTCTCCCAGAATCCCAGAATCAAAAAGAAAAAGTGAAAAAAGGAAAAGACTATATTGGAGGATGAGGGCTTTGCTTACAACCTTTGTTCTGACAAGAAAAACTTAGAGGCCCAGAAGTCAAGCTCAGAGGGCCATTTTATAGGGAGAAAAAATGGAGACACTTATGTACCTTTGATACCCACTTGAAATGCAGAATACCCAGAAGGAGGTCAATTGCATAAATCCAGAAAGGAAGAAAAAGTGGTAGAGAATGTGGAAAGAATCTACCAAAGTAGGCATGAGGGCATCCAGCTCCATCACTCAACTTCATGGCAGGATGTATCTAAGAGAAATGTAGAAGTACTTTGCAAAAAGAAGCCATCAGGGAACCCCTTCCTCTAAGGATTGTGAACTTTCTGCTCATCTGAGCCCCACCCCCATTAGTGACCCAGAACTAGGGGTTATGGGTCCAGGTCAGAGAGACTTTGATTGGTTCCTGAGATGTGTTAGAGCAATGCAAAGGGGAAGGATGTGACATGGAGGAGGAGGACTTTAAAAATGACTGTAGAGGAGACTGGGCTTTTTCTCTGGAGAATTTTGGCTGGGAGCTTGTCTGAGATTTGGCATTGGTGGCTAAGGTAGAAAATACTCTTGTAGGCTAGTAAGATTAGGGTGGTGGGCTAGGAAATATTTTTACTCTTTCTTTCCCTCCTTATTTCTTTCTTACACATTAAAATTAAATTGTTAAAAGTTAGTTATCATCCTTGTGACTTAAGGGTTAATTATTTTTATAAACAGCAACCACAATAATATTTTAACTAATATTATATCTCCAAACAAATTTCTAAATCTTACATTGAGCATATTACATTTGGTATAATATTAATTTTTCAATATTTTAGCTATCTTATTACAAAATGACATTTGTGTGGGAAAAGAGCTAATTTAAGAGTCTGGAGGTTCAAATTCTTCCTATGACCCATCTTTATTGTGTGACTGTTTAACCTTTCTTTGCTTGCATCCAAGAAACTCTTTAAGAGTGTAATTTACAGAGAAGGAGTTGCTCTGCATTAGTCAAAAACATCCTTCTCTGGGAACTCTACACCTATTAAATAACACATCCAGTTTTTTTTTTTTAATGACTTTGGTCAAGAATACACTAATATGCCAGGTCAGTGGGAACCAAGGGCCAAGGAGAAGGCTGCCTGATAGATAAGTATATCAATCTACTGTAGGAATATACTTAGGGGTAAGACTGTTAGTTGAAAGAAGGGAATTTTGTGATACATGCTTGGAAAGGTTTCTGGGTAAGAAAGCAATTGTGGGAGCCTAAAACTGAAAATAACTGAACTTCACTTCCTTCTTGGATTTCATCTGAGCTGGAAGTAAGTCTTGTCTCTGTCTACATTTCCTTCAAGCTGACATGAGGGGTTTTGCTCTAAGAGAATCTCTCTGGACAGTCAGGATTTAATGGAGAAATCTTTGACATCTAGGTAGAGGATTATTTTGGAGAAAATCAATTTTTCCCTGAGTCCAAAGATCATCTGCCAGTAGTCCAGCTGCCAGAGTTCCTCTTGGCTAAGGTAATCCAAAGCTTTCCATCTACAACTTTGGGTTACTTAGTACAGCAGCCAAACCCAGTGATTTTCCCCTTTATTAATTACTGGTGGGAAGATTAGAATAAGTCAGCTTGGGAAATGGTTTCAGGTAGGACAGGGAGCTATAGACAGAGCCCAGAGAAGAAACAGAAGGTTACCCTTAAGCAGGGGACTTGGGAGTTGGGTGGAAGTAATTTGAAGAATGGTAGGGTCATACCTACCAATTTCCCTTTTTTCTTTTATTAAAATAAACTTTGTTTCCATAAGCCAAGGGTTTGGTGCTTGACTGGTCCTGAGGAGTTCCTAGGTGGGTTGTAACATCTAACATCCCTCTAGGACAGTTCCTCATTACACTACATTGGCATGGATTTTATACCTATAATATGTAGGTGATAGAGAATAAGCCCTGAAGCCAGAAATACCTGGATTCCAGGCCTGCCTCTGACACATATTGGCTGTGGGACATTATGCAAGTGCCCCTGTGCAATTCTTCAAGACTGTAGGTAGCAGAGAAGGTGCTGACCTCATTAACAAAGGGAGTTTCCTCACAAAGGTGATCCCTATACTAATAAAATCATAGATTCAGTTACTACCCTATCCTTAATGCCCTCCTCCTATTCTCTTCCCTACATTCCCCTGCTGCAATCTTGACTGCTCATCAAGAACCAACTGAAATGTCTTCCATAAAGCCCTTTCTTAACATCTGTTAGAAAGGATCTTTCCACCTTTGGCTTGTAGCATTTTTTTATGTAACTATTATATACCTATAATGCATCATTGGGTGTTATAATTAGTAAGATCTGACATTTATTGAGTAATTTAGACTTGTAAAAAGGTTTCATATTGTTGTACTTGATTCTCACAAAGGCCCTGAGTGGTAGATTCTATTATCTCCATTTTACAGATGAGGAAACTGAATGGAGGCTCAGAAATATTGGATGTCTTGAAAGAACACAGATCTAGTAAGTATCTGATGAGGGATGTTGACTCAGCTCCGCCTAACCACACATCCAAAATTCTATACATACTATTATAATATGCTCTTCATACTGTATCCCACCCCTAGTACAATGACAATTACTGCAGGTGAGAATGAGGATACTAGCCCCAGAAACACCCCCTCCCCAATCATGTCCTTGATTATGAAGCTTGTCACTCATTATAGTTTAACAGCTTATGTCTCTGATTTTCTAGGGTACAGAAATTGCTCCTAGCTGGATACTGACCTCCTTCCTTCAGGCTTAGTGGAGTGCCACACAGCAAAGCACTCCCTAAACACCATACCTATACAATGTCCTGTTCCATTCATTCTGTTCCTCAGTTCTTTGGTCAAGTGCTTTAAAATGCAGCCACACTGGTGCCATTGGAGCTGGAGTCGATTTCTGTCCTTTAGAGTTTGGGAGAGAATGAGTGTGACAGTGAGCTCTATTTCAAGAAATGGGTCTTTCCCTTCTACCTCTGTTTGATAATGAAAAAAAATTAGGGGGCAACAAAATATGCTGCTACAATCCTGGCCAAAATGTTTGTCCCAGGGACCTGGAGCGAGAATCTTAATGGCCCTGAAGTTGGAGTGAATGTAGTTAGATTTTTTTCAAAGCCTAAAAGTTCAGATCAAGTACAGTATAGATACATGATGGGGACAGTGGAAGAAGAGGTACTGTGCAAACCTTTGTAGGTGTTAGCTAATTTTTTTAGCCTTTCATCATCTGAGACTATAGAGGCAGCAAAAGTTTGTTTGGTTGTTTTTTTTTTCCTCTCAGGAAAATAATTTCTGATAGGACAAGATTTGAGAGGCTGCTCAGTTGAGAAAAAAAAGGTTTATGTCTCCATTTAATTGGTCATATAACCTGGAAATCCACACTGTATGAATTCAAACAGTTCCAGGCCTACCATTTTAGACAATTTTTGGACTCAAAAATGCTAAAAATAGGTGGTGACTAATACTATTTCTACAAGGTTTAATTGAACCAAAATAGTTGCCATAATAAAGTGACACAAAGAGCTTGTAAATCATCTTGGGCAGCAAAAACTTGATGCTTTTGAAGCAAAGCAACATGGAAGTTAAGGACAACACTAGTTTCATATATGAACTTATTTTTGAAAAATTATAGAGGATAAGTAGAGTATATGCTTTTATTCCTAATAAAGACATCTAGACAGCTATGCAGCATCAGAAAGGATGGCATCTAGACAGGATGGTGTTCAGATGACTAGACAGTGATTAGAAAGAGGGCATCTAGACAGAATGGCATCTAGATGGCTAGAGACAGCTAGAAGACTCTAAACAGCTAGACATCTAGACAGCTCTAGATGGCATCTAAACGGAATGGCTTCTAGACAGCATCTAGAGAAATGGATAGACGGCTAGATCTAGATGACTAGATAGAGCCCAGAGAACTAGATGAGTAGGTGGGAAAATGGCAGCTAGACAGCTGCCAGACAGCTAAATGACTAGATGACATGGCTAGATGGTCAGACAGATAGACTTTTTTTTGTTGCTAGTTCAAAGAGGGAACTCTGAAAACAGATTCATCAATTTTATTATTTGCAATAATAGGAATGTTCACTTTGAAGTTGAATGTGATCCCACCAGATTTCAAGGAAAAGACTAGAACTATACTTAATTGTAAATGTATTATAACCTCTAAATAGAATATGAGTCCTTTGAAAACAAGGAATATTTGTATTTATATTGAAACTTTTGTAAAGTGAAACATAGGTACTATACAAATAAACACTTTTCTTCAATGTATTACAATTTATGTGTGCAGATATTATATTCCCCTATTAGATTCATGAGGGCAAGATCTGAATATTAATATTTATCTTTGTATTAGTACCTGGCACAACACCCTTAAATTTTATAATAGTAGCTAATGTCTTTATGATATTTTTAAGTTCTTGCAGAAGATAGACTGCTGAGCCTAGAATAAGGAAAACCTGAGGTTAAATGCAACCTCAGATTCTTAGTAGCTATGTGACGTGGGCAAGTCACTAAATTGTATTTCCTGAGTTTCTTCATCTGTAAAACTAATTGTAGAAGGAAATGGCAGACCATTCCAGTATCTTTGCCAAAGAAAGGGAGAAAAAATCCCCTACTTATATGAGGATTAGATTCTAATGTTAGCAATAGTTTTGAATTAATCATAATTGTGATTTAAAGATAAGGTAACTAAAAACATCATAAGTGATAATATTAATAAGTTCATGATTATTTTAGTATAAGTATTAAGGTTTTGAATTAAGTAAATGACAGCTTGAACAAATGCCTTAATGTCAGCCTCACTTTCAGCCTTTACCTTCAAATTTGCTATATCATTCACCCTCAGTACTAATCATAGTCTTGAAACTTGTGATCCACTCTACATCACCGTGCCTGATCCTGGTTTCAGAAGCTGGTACCACCGAACACCACCCATTTTTATCTTTTGCATCACTAGCCCAGGCACCACTGCTCCCCTCTTTCCATGAAGTAATTCTTAAGTAATTTTCAAATGATTCCTTTTACCAATAAGAAACACTTCCTACTTGTCCTAACCAATGAACATTGCTTCTGGGTGTCTCTATTTTTAGATGGGAATAACTATTGTCATGGACTGTTTTTAGACTATTTTTGTACAAATAAAATTTGTCTAATTTGGGGGGGGGCATACAAGAAGGTCTCTCATAGTCCTCAGGGTCTTCTGGTCTTGAGCAGGGGTCCAGCTTTATTGGGAGACTCAGCCCTCTCTGAATAAACCTATTTTATATAATATATTTATATTATATATAAATAAACCTATAGACTTTGCTTATCATTTGTGTTCCTGTGGTTAGAAATTACACAACAAACGCCCCAAAGGGAATCACAAAGAGTCAGACATGACCAAGACAACTAAAAGAAGCACTAAAATAGATAGAAATGGGATCAGAAAGACCTGTGTTTAAATTCAAATCTTGTTAGACACTAGTGACATGACTCCAGGCAAGTCATTTACCCTTTCTAGGCCTATTTCTCCTTGTATAAAATGAGGTTGGTTGAACTTGAAGACCTTAAGTTTCCTTCTATCTCTAAATCTAGAAAAAAACTCTATGATCTTCAGTGCCCCTTCCCTTTTTCATATAGTACTACAGAAATTGGATTATAATTTTTTGTTTTCTTTTTGCACATGATAAAACTGAAGCTCAAAGGGACTAAATAATTTACCCAGAGTAATAGAGCTAGTAAGGACCAGAGATGGAATTTGAAACCAAATCTTCCTGATTCTACCCAATGCTTTTCCCAACACACCATCTGCTTAATAAATGTCAAAATTCCAAATGTTAAAAATTGAATTGAGTTGAATTTAATCAATTGAAATAATTAAGGAGGAATGGTTGGTTCTAAGATGCTGGCTGTAAAAACTGAGATAGATAGCTCTATGTTTACAATGACTCAGAAATAGAAATGTTATTCAGCAGTGGAATGGACTACTATATATACCTGCAATCTGTATGAGATGCACAATTTAAAGTGTATATTATATAGGGAAAAAAGACCCTCACCATCTCCAGAACCTTAATTAGTTCCTAAAGATTCAACAATTCAATTATTTAATTAGTTGCTCCAGAGCAGGAAAGCCAAGCCCAAGTTAATGGTCCCCTAAGAGACAAAGAGAAGAACTATCAGAAATGGGGTTAAAGGGAGCCTGACACTGGCTCCACCCATACCTGTATTAGAAAAAAGAAAGTCTTGAAGCAAAATTCATGTTATAGGACAGAGATAGTAAATCTTTTAGAGATAAAGTGTTGGCCCCACCCCCATCCCACCCACCATCCTGAGTGTGCCCTGGCTGCTGCTGGGTCCCTCCTAGCAACCCCACCAAATGCCATGCATGCCCTTCCCCCTCCTTACCCCACACAGGAGAGGGATGAAGTGCTCCCATTGGGCTGCAGGCAGAGGGGCAGATGAAGGGAGGAATGCCCTCCTCCAGTGTAGAGAGGGGGAAAGGGAGTGGTCTGAACTCTACTCCCCTCCAGCTCTGCCACCTGTGAGTCATCTCTCATCCCCTGTGCACTCCCACTGGCTGCTGGACAGAGGGGCAGGGATGTAAAAAAAATGTCCTCAGGCTTGTGGGATAGGGGGAGGGTAGCAGCTCCACTCAAATCCCTCTGCCCTTCTAGTAACCAACTCTTGGGGAGGGGGGAGTGACCACATGCCCACAGAGAGCACTCTGTGTGCCACCTTTGTCTCTGTGCCATAGGTTCTCCATCACTGTTATAGCATCATAGATCTGGAGTTGGAAACCACTTCAAAGGTCACCTGGTCCAATTCCTTCATTTTACAAATGAGGAAACTCTTGGTTTAGGGAGGGCAAATCATTTCCCCACGCTCACACAGGAAGTATCAGAATCAGGATATGAACCCAGGCCCCTTAATTCCAGGGCCAGAGTTCTTTACACTATACAATGTTGCCTTTACACCTTATTGTACAAGTGAGAAGAATAATGTAATATGTCAGAGACATATACCAGGTTTAGAGGAGAAAACTTGGGGTGGCTAAATTGTATGTCTGATATTATTCCATCTTTGTTCCAGTATTGTGTGTAGCACCCTGAGATTTTCCAGGAGAGATCAATGTACATAAGGTATATATGTCACTTTTTCCTAATTATCTACATAGAGGTAAATCAGATTTGAGATACAAAGGAAGGTAGTAGTTAAAGAAAAAATGAACAGTCTTCCAGATATGGGAGACCACTGAACAAAATTATAATTCCATATCCAGTAAATCTGACCTCAAGGCATGTAGATAATCTATAATGAACTGAGCCTGCTATTTGATGAAGGGGTGGGAGAGGAAGTTATCTGGGCATTATGATATAAATAGTCACTTTGAAATCATTAGAGTTTGGAGAATGATGGGATACCTGTTCCTGTAATTTCATTGGCAAATCCTTTTAAGGAGTTCCCTTTAATAATGAAAATCAATAATTGCTTTAAAACTTACAGAGAGTTGTCCAAGAGCAAGAAAAATTAACTGACTTACCCTGAGATATACAGTCTCTAAATATGTAAGAGGCAGGTGTTGAACCTAGGTTTTCCTGACTCCAAAATGGGCTCTCTATCCACTGTAAAAATCCAGTTTCCAATAAGCAGATAATTAAAATGCTCCTGGCACTGTCTCTCTTCTTTTAAAAGAGAGCCAAAGGAAAAATAGGGTTCAAAGTCCAGGGATTCATTCTCCTGTTAAAAGAAACCAGATGGGAAGTATAATTAAGAATTAAACAGTAAAACTATAGATTCTGGACAATCTACCTTGAGAAAATAACTGTTTTTAAAATAGGAAATTAAATCTGATAGCCATAAGAGACTTAAGTAGAATGAATCACAAGCTAAGGCTAATCACATATCCAGGCAATTTCCAAGCCTTGTTGATTTTTTACCTACACATCATCTCTTGATTCTGTACCCTTTTCTCCATTCACTCATCCCCTAACACAAGCTCTTATCTCCACTTACCTGGCTATAATCTCCTATTTGGTATCTCTCTCCCTTCCAATTTATTCTCCACACTAGTGGCATCAAATATTCAAATAGAAAGGGCCACCAAACCATATAAAAAAGTGCCAACAGATCCTTATTGACTTAGAAAAGCCCATATTAATATCTATTTTATATTTTTATTTATTCTGTTAAATATTTTCCAATTATATTTCCATCAGATTTGGCTGCACTAGGAGTATTGTGTATCTCAAAGGGCAAAGGCTGCCTGTTAGACAGCTGTGCTCCACAGTGCTCACAGCTGTTTGACCCTAGACAAGTCATTTAAAAATAACACCTACCTCACAGCATTGTGAAGATCAAATGAGATAATATATGTAAATTGACTTGAAAACCTTAAAGTGCCATTTTATGTTAGCTTTCTCTCTCTTGAAGTTATTTACTTTTGTGTGTGTTGTTTGTTTTTGTTTTTGTTTTGTTTTGTTTTCTTTTGTTTTTAGGGGAAAAGGCAAAGTTTCACACTGAAGTGAAAGCAAGATAAAAGCCAAGGGTTTTTTGTTTTTGTTGCTGCTGACAGTTTTTGTTTGTTTTTTCTAGTTTGGGATCCAGTTCGTGATTTTATCAGAATAGAGAATTCTGTATGAGTAACTTCCTCTACCAGTTCTCTGTAATTCAGAGTTTTAAAGGTAGACAAAAACAGAGAGTTCATAGATGGTCTGGGAAGATCTGAGACCCAGGATTATTGCAGGAAGAAGCTCCACAACCAGAAGGATTCACAAGGTAACCAAGGGGAAAAAAACAAAAACTGATGTCCCACAAAGAGAGAACATGTCAAGAGAAAGCAGAAATGCAGTGTCCAGCAGGACGCAGCAGATGACATGATGTATTAACAATACTGCAGCAGTATAAAGTACTCTAACCACAAGTGTATTCTAGAAGACACAGCACATACGTGTGTGCCATTCACAGAGGTTAATGCACATCCCCTGGCCATGTAGTCCTCTTTGCTTGTCCCCTTTTCCTTCCTTGTCTTACAAGTATGTGCCCTCTCCCCTCACTGGCATCCATGAGCACATGAGGTAATCTTTCCTTGTCACTTTATTTACTGGGTTGTTAAATTAAATGTCTTGTTTTGACTAATAGATATCCTGGCTGGTTGGGGAAACTAGGAGCACTGATTTTCAGCACAAACTTGAGAAGTACCTACAGCCTGGAGGAGGGGGCTTTTAGGGGAACCATGCATGAGAAGGTGCCCTGTGTGCTAAATGTGTGCTTATTGATCGGTTGCTATGTCATACAATGTAGGTTCCTTGACAGCAAATTTTGTCTTGTTTTTGTATTTCTACTACCAGGACTTTACATACTCTTAAATGTCGCTAAATTGAGTTCATTTGAAATAAGTTTCATAGCCTGATGATAAAAAAAAATTTTTTTTTAATAAACAAGTATCCCACACATTCTCTCCTGAGCCTTTTTGGTTTCTCTTTTTATACAACATTCAGTTGTTACATTCACTAACTCCTTAACCTTTTTGACTTCAACACCCCATTGAAACTGCTCTCTCTAAAGAAACTGATGATTTTTGTAGTTAACAAATGTGATCTTTCCTCAGACTTATCCTATCAACTTATACTGCATTTGACACCATTCACCACCTTCTCCTGGGTAATCTTTCCTCTCTGGACTTCAATGACATTATTCTCTAGTGACTCTCCAACTTCCTGTGTCACCATTTTTCTTCTTTTTTTTGCTCATCTTCCATACCATGACATAGGCGAATATTCTTTTAATCAATCCATTGTGACAAGGAAATCACTTTAAAAGACTGATATATATTAATTTAAGGTCGCCCAGGAATCAGCTATGTAATTCCTAAATGAAAAACTCAAGTCAGCCGTCAGCCTTTTTTGGAGTTTAATTATAAACAGGAGGAAGAAAGGAATTAGAGGTAGAGAGAGAGGGAGAGAGAGAAAGAGGAGAGAAGGGAATAGGGCTTAAATACCCCTTCTGTTTAGGCTGGGCCAAAAGGCCCAAGCCCTTAGATAGCTGGGGCAAAGAAAAGAGATCAGTCCCTATTACTCACGTGAACAAAATGGAGAAACAGTCTCAGAGACCCCCACCTTCAGCTTCCTTCAGAGCAAGCTTCTCAGAGCACACTCCAACCACTCAGACAAACTCCTCAACCACCACCCCTGAGTCTTCAGACCCCTCTCTCTGTAAGGAAACCATCCAAGTTCCCTCCCCTCAGTTCTCACATCTACCAATCACTGTCCATGTCTTCCCTGTGCCAATGGTGGCTCTAGCTTAACCCAGGACTGCCCAGAGGTCTCTGGCTTTGCACATGTCTGTTGAAGGTCATATTTTCAAATAATTAAATCTTTGATCCTTTGCTACAGCCCTTCCTAAATCCTGTTAACCTGAGTAGGGTAGAGATTGGAATAATTAAATTTTGATCTATGCTGCAGCCCTTCCTCAATCCTGTTAGGACTGAGTAGGGTGGAGATTGATTCCAAGTATCTCCATTGTATCAATTCTAAAATCAATCATGACTCAAAGAAATTCCTGTTCTATGCTTAAGCATAGGTCAAAGTCCTTTCCATTGTTCAGCAAAAGGTTTCTGTCCTAAAGTACTCTTAAGAAGGGAGGAGGAGGAACCTCCCATGCCAATGGGGTTCACATTCCAATAGACTATCAGTAAGAAATTTTCCAAGTATGAAATTTCCCAATGGTGAAATTTCCAACATTTATAAGTCTAAGGAATTTTAAGGTTTACACCATCCATCAATCAATCTATATTTCTTAAGCAACTACTAAGTGCCAGGCACTGTGCTTAGTACTAGGGTTACAAAAAGAGATAAAAGACAGTCCCTTCCTCAAGAAATTTAGATTCTAAGGTTTCTTCAAGGTCTCTAAAAGGGTGGGAAAACAAATAACAAGAGCTCCAAGAAGTGACAACCATGCCAACTTTTGACAGTGGCCAAAATAGACAAGAAGTAAAGTCTTATTCCTCGTACTTGACCCAGCACAGAAGTGGAATAAAAACAAAACAAAAAACAATAGCAATAGCAATTCATCTATCAACATGCCACATCTGGAAGTAAATCTTGAAGGGTGAATATTTTGTAGAAGCTATACTTTATCCTTTCCAAAGACCAAGCTGGTGTGAGGGAGTGTACCCCCAGATGTAGAGGAGGAAATATATCTTTTCTTCCTATTATATCTTCTCCATAAATATCTCTTTAAAAAACTAATTATTGTTAGTAGGTTAAATGATACCACAATCTAATGACTAGAGGTAATAACCTCTAGTTATGTAAAATAGATACTAACTTTAAATGGTGGTTAATGTTGGGTAGCTAGGTGTCTCAATGGATAGAGTGTTAGGCCTGGAGTCAGGAAGTCCTGAGTCTAAATCTGTCCTCAGACACTTATTAGCTGTGTGACCTTAGGCAAGTCACTTAACTTCCATTTGCTGTAGAATGAAATGGCAAACCACTCTAGAATCTTTGCCAAGAAAACCAGACAGTATAGTATGTTCCATAGGATTGAGAAGAGTCAGACACAATTGACGTAACTGAACAGCAATAAAAAATGTTGGGGAGTACTCAAAGGAATAGAGACTTAAATAATATCATTAATATATTTGACCCCCATTGTCCATACTGTCCCTCAGCTATGTACCCAGAAGCTAGAAGAAGAGATGTAGACAAGCCAGGGTATGGGAATACAAAGATACAAAGAAAGGTCAAAACAGTCTCAACCTTCAAAGAATTTAGATTCTAATCTGGGAAGCAACACATGAGCAGGGAGACCCAAGATATGAAAAGAGCAGATAAGATAAACTGAGGGAAAGGAAGACATTAAATTGGGAAAAGGGAAAAAAAAGTTGTTTAAAAATACTTGACATGACAAGCACTAAACAATTTCATGAGCATACACACACTTGACTTTATATTAAAACAAGAAATGTCTAATTACAGATATGTGAGCCATTTCACTGTTCTGTATGTAATGAGACCATTGAATGTTTAGAAAATAAAGGTCAAAATTAACACCAACAAGAAGAAAAGATAAAAATGAGAAAGCATTGTACATATTATAAGTAACAGATTGTAGGAATTTTTTTCTTATTTAATCTGTGAATTTATTTAAACTTTTCATATTTAAAGTTATGAGCATTCAGTTTATTTTTTACTTCATTTACCACTAATACTGATTTTTCAAGTTATGATTTTCCCCTCTTCCCTTGTGACTACAGCAGTATGTCTTCAGTTATTTCAGCTTCTTTTTTTTTTTGACATGACCCAATTCTCTGTGGTTCTCGTTCCTTCACCAGTGACCTCCTCTTCCTTTTACTTACTCCTTTCTCTTTAGAATTTTGTTTAATAATCCCTATTTTTTTCTTCCTAGTGTTTGATTATTTAATTCTTCCTTTTTTTACCCCTACTTAATCAAATAAATTTCCCCTTCTATTTAGCCCTTCAATTAGTGCTGTCTATTTAATTTTTAAATTTATTTTTGTGCCGCTTTCCAAAGAAGAATTCTCTCATTCTCTCCATTCTCTCTATTCTCTTTCCCTGCACTCTAGATTTTCTTCCTCTGGTTCATTATCCCTTTAAATATCTATTCTTTGTATTCTTCATAGAATTAAAATATCTAATATATCCATCTTCTAAGCAATTTCTGCTACAGCCTTTCAGATCTTTCTGGGTGAATTCCCCTTACTTCATACCTAGAACAATGCAAATGAAAAAAAGGATACTGGGCCCCCAGTAGCACCCCATCCCCAATCATGTTCCTGAATATGAAGTTTGTCACTCATCATAGTTTAACAGTTTACATCTCTGCCCCAAATTATTTTCTAGGGAACAGAATTGCTCCTAGCTTGATACTGACCTCTTTCCCTCAGGCTTAGTAGAGTACCACACAGCAAAGCACTCCCTAAACACCATACCCACACAATGTCCTTCCGGTTCCATTCATCCTTTCCCTCAGTTCTCTGGCCAAGCACTTTAAAATGCTGCCCCACTGGTGCCACTAGATTGATTTGACTGGTGCCACTGGTGATTTCTGTCCTTTAGAGTTAGGGTTTCAGAAGGAGAGAATGAGGGTGAGAGTGAGCTCTATTTCAAGACATTTGTCTTTCCCTTCTACCTCTGTTCCATAACAATTTTTTTTTTTGCAGCAAAGTATGTTGCCACAGTCCTGGCCAAAAAGTTTGCCCCAGTGACCTGGAGCAAGAATCTTTATGGCCCTGAAGTTGGAGGAGTAAGGAATGGAGTTAGGTTTTTTTTAAGTCTTTGTGGACTTCCAGGGGCAGAGCCAAGATGACAGAATAGAGCAGGAAGCTCCAGGTCACCACAAGAATCCTTTCCAACCAATATGTGTTGAGTGTGGAAAATCCTTTAGTCAAAGTTCAAGCCTCATTCAGCATCAGAGCATTGACACTAACAGTGAGACCCTACCTATGTATTCAGTGTAATAAAAGTTGCCATCAAAGCTCAAACAATATTTTATATCAGAGAATACAAACAGGAAAGAAACTTTACAAATGTGATAAGGTGGGAAAGCCTTCAGTCATAATACAAACCTCATTAAACATCAGAGATGTCACAGTAGAGAAAATATCAGTCACGAGTGTGACTGAAGTCCCTGTTACGGATAGAAAAATAAAACACTGGAGACAAAATCCTATATATAATCACTGTAGTTAAAACATCAGCCTTGGATTTCCTATTTGAACAGCAAGAAGCTACTCCAGACAGAAGATCCATTAGCATAAAAAAATTAAAGAATTAAAAAAAAAGCATTGAAACCTTCTCTAACAATCTTAGTGATGGTTTGAGAGTCAACAAATATTGACTTGGTTTCACTTTATGTAAATTTCAATATATATACAAAGTTTGCTTGTTTTCAAAGGATATAACAAGTTTACAGTGAAGTACAGCCCTTGTCTTTTCCTTGAAATCAAGGGCAATCACATTCTACTTCCAAATATACATATATTATTGCCAATAATAAAATTGATGGCTCTGTTATCAGAGTTCCTTCTTTGAACCAACAACAACAACAACAAAAAGTGTAGCTGTCTAGCCATTGTCTAACTGCCACCTAGCTGTCTATATATCTAGCTGCTGTCTAGATACCATCTAGATATCTGGCTGCTATCTAGATGTCATCTAGACAGATAGACATCTGGTGTATGTATCAAAATAATGGCCCTGTTCTCATATTAAATGAAAAGAATTATAAAAATAAAGGGTAACAAAATAAAATGGTGATAGGAAAATTAAATTATTTCTATGTATGTATACTTATATATAATATTTGAAATGTTGTACAGCATTGTTCACTAACAATAAATTATAGTTACCAAAGGGCAACTTCTTTTAATCATGCATCCTTTGGAGTTGTCTTGGATCATTGTATTACTGAGAATAACTAAGTCATTCATAGTTGATCATCATACAATATTGCTGTCACTCGACTTACTCCACTCTGCATTGGTTCACACAAGTCTTCCCAGTTTTTTCTGAGAGCTTCCTGTTTGTCATTTCTTTTATAACTAGTATTCCATTACAATTATATAGTATAACTTGTTTATCCATTTCCTAATCAATGGGTATTCCCTCATTTTCCAGTTCTTTGCCACCACAAAAGAGTAGCTATAAATATTTTTGTGTATATGAATCCTTTTCCTTTTAAAAAAATCTCTTTGGCTTATGGTATTGCTAGATCAAAGGTCATAGCCCCTTGGGCATAGTTCCAAATATCTTCATTTTTAAAAATAAATCTTGCTTTTACATTTCATTCTTGTTTCCTGTGAACCTTTTCTACCAACCTACAGTGGGGTTTTCTTGTGGTCAGGAATCAAGGTCAGAAAGTATAATTCCTTCCCTATAGAACTTAGATAAGTATAAGAGTTGCTTAAATGAATATTCTTTCCTCCCCAATGAAAGTGATTTAATCATAGTCTTTTCTTCTAATTTCTTCTCATTGCCTTTTTCTGAAACCCAAGTCATCAGTGAAAGAGGGAGCTATATAAAGGCCCCTTAGGCTAATATGAGCTACATGCAAGTTGTATATTGGCAAATAGTTGGCTGAGGAAAAAAAATGTAAACATACTGAACATTTAATTTAAATTTAATCTGAATTATTAATATTTTCTCTATTACTCTTTTTAAGTCTAGACAATTAACAGAATAATGAATTAAGTCCTAATATATAGTATTTTTCTATTTCCTAGGTGTAAATGCTCACACTGTAAATTTAAATAATCAGCTTTTACATGAACTGGCCCCAGCACACCCATAAATATCTATTGATTTTAGATTCAATCTGTATACAATTACTTAAGATGTCCTAAAAATCTTAGTGCAGTTTTTTTTATTTTAATTTAATTTAATTTTTTTTTTGGTTACAATATTCACTTTATTTCCCTTTCTCCCTTCCACCCACCCATCCCACAGCAGATGCGCAATTTCATTGGGTATTACTTGTGTCCTTGATCAGAACCTATTTCAATGATGTTGTGTGCATTAGGATGTTCATTTAGAGTCTACATCCCCAAACCTATCCCTTTGACCCATTATTTAAGCAGTTGCTTTTCTTCTATGTTTTTACTCCCACAGTGTTTCCTCTGAATGTGGATAGTGGTTTTTCTCATAGATTCCTCCAAGTTGTTCAGGATTGCAGTTTTAAGATTGAATAACTTAAGGAGTATAAATGCTAGAAACTTAAAAAAGGATTTCATTTGAAGGATTAATCATATAAATTCCTTTTATAGTTATTCAATTTTGTGAATTTTGAATAATCAAATTGTAATTTTGACAAGATTGGGTACTCTGTCATTACGCATTTTTTATGTGACAGTTCATGGATGACACTTTCTCTGACTAGTGAACAGAAAAAGAAGTCCTCTGACTTGGCCACCTCAGTTACCTGATGTATCTTCTTAAACATCTTTTTAAGATATTAAACCAAATTGTCTTGTATGCATTAAAACCACACATTTTGGATAATCTTAAGACTTGCATTCTAAATTCAGTCTTTTCGGTGACTCAGTAGCAGCTAATGAAAAGTTTTTACAAAGTTCAAAAACTGAATAAAGTGATAAATATTACAAGAAAGTGATTACATTGAGTTTTAATAAAAATCATATCAATATTTTAAAGTTGTAAATAATTAACCTTTCAAATATTTTTCTAAGATTGTATCTCTTGGGCTTCTGAAATTATTAAACCATAAAAGTTCACTGAGACTTTGAGGATAACCTGTATTACTGTACCTATTCTTTCTTCCATAAGAATATAAGCTCTTTGGCAGGACTGATTGTTTCATTTTTTTGTACTTACATCCCCAATTTCTAGCAAAGTGCCAGGCATTCAGTAAGCACTTAATTAATGTTTGTTAAATCTCAGAAGTATGAGATTAAGCCAATTGCTTCCTATCATTTACCGATAAATGTTCTTAATTTCACTGGATCTCACTTAATCTCACTACAAATAGTGAATGAGAACCCAGATGTCCTGAAACCCAAATCTGTTTTTCTATCATATCTATCATATTGTTTCAGTTTTCTTTTTTATAAAATGGATATTTTAATTCTAATATCTTCCCTTACAACTACACAAGATTATTGTTAAGAGTCAAATAATATTGTGCATATGTAAGCATTGTTAATGGTTTGTATGGCACATAGAACAGAATGTTGGATTTGGAATGAAATAGATTGCATTTAAAACCCATCTCTGCTTCTATCTCTGGGAGATTTTTCCTCCCTAAGCCTCAATTTTTGCATCCATAAGACAAGGATAATAATTCCTCATAAAACAGTTGTGAGTCTCAAATGAGATAATATATGTGAAGTTCTTCACATACTTTGAACAACTATCTAAATATTAATTATTATTCCAATAAAAATGCAAGGCAATGAAACACTTATTTCCAATCCACTTCACAGGGTATTGGCTTCTTTTCTGAGTTCCTTCTTTCACTGTCTTGTTCTTATTCAAAATACTTTCAGACCTTTCCGTGTCTACAAATAAGAATTCCTAGAGGCCCCTCAAGCTTCAAAATAGATTTATTCCCTTAATCTCTTCATTCAACTCATTTAAATATTTTGCTAATATTGAAGACTTAGTAATAAATAAGACTAAGATTAGTGCTTAATAAGGTTTAAGCTTTCATTTTAACTAAGAAAAGGAGATTCATGCCTTGATTAAGAAGACATGACTGAGGTAGTATTGTCAGAGGCACTGGGTCTTTCAAAATAAAAGAAGACTCTTAAATTTCTATTGACAAGACACTAAAAGCAAGAAATATGACTAAACATGATTAAGGGGGAAAATTACCTAACATCTAAATTATTTCTGACATTTGCCAAAAATCTAATAAAAATATTTGACCTGCAAAAAATCTCTAGCATTCTCTCAAGGATAAATGCAAAGTAGTTGTTCTCATAATAGCCCTTATCTCCTAAATTTAAATTAAACAACATTTAATTCATGGGTTAATCCATGACTTTTTTTCCCCTCCATAGCTCTGAACTAGGGGTAAAGATAATTCTCAGACACTGAAAATAATGGAGAAAACTGACTACAGGTCTCCCTAAAGAAGAAGAAAAATAAAAATAAAAACCCAGGGTGGTCTTCCTTCGTGGAACGGAGTTTATGTCTTAGAGAAGTTTCAGAGTCTACAGAGTTTTCACACAATATTTATTGAGTCAGTGGCAATAAAATGAGAAATATAGCCTTTGGTGAGGTGATGAAGTAGGAAAAGGAGAAATCAGAGACTGGATTCATAACAATTGAATACATATACACAAAACTAAGAAATACAGAATAATTCTCATCATTCTGGTGATACAAATTTTTTTAAAAGGGAGTTCAATACATTATGGTACTGAAAGGGTCTTCCAGGGTTGACCATATTCATTCTTCTTTCTTTACAAAGGGATGAATGTTGACATCATTCCAAAAGAATGGACATACCCATTTCATCTCCAACTCTTCTATTTTTAACCTAAAAACAAAAAGTAAGGGCTAGTGAAAGAAGATGTAAATTTCATCTTCTTGGTCCAATTCTCCACTTAAGGGAAATGAAGTTTGAAATGCCTCTCGGCCAGGATTCTTGTGAAACTGAAAGCAAGAAAAAGAGGAAATGATACAAAGTATTACAAAAGTGATGTTTATCATTACTGTTGTCATTTCTTTTCAAATTTCAGGTCAGTAGTAATAGAGGAGGAAAAATCAGGCAGATGCTTCATGTAACTCCAACTTCAATCGTTTCCAGAATGGATCAGGCTCTACATTCTTGCCAAACCTGCCAGCACTTTCAACTCTCTGCCAGTCAATCTCTTTGCAAAAATTGAAGGAGGTAAGAGGTAGCCAGGTAAGAAGGAAGTGGAGAGAGCAGTATCTGGGCTAGGGTAAAGGAATGAGTGTTGAATTTTTCTCCTTTCCCTACCCCAGCCAGAGGCAGGAAGCCAGGTGCTCATTTAATTAAACTTTTTGTCTGCCTGGCAAGGACAAAACACATTCTACTATATTCCAAAAGTGTTCCCTAAAGAAAGTCCTCTGCCTCCAGCTGTGAAACTGATTGATGTTCTTAAAGCCCAGAGAAGCTGTGATTGCTCTTTCAAGGCAGAAAAAAATTCCACTGGGTGTGGTGTGTGTGTATGTGTATGTGTGTTTATATGTCTGTGGTGGGAGAGAGCAAATTAAACTAAACACTTTTATTGATCGTTTTTCTCAAATTAGGAAGGAGGTAAGGAGATAGACAAATAAATGTGTTCAGATGACTATGAAGGAAGGAAATTCCACAATTTCAACTGAAATTTCTTATTTGTAGATTTGTAGATGGTCTTTCAAATTCTTGTTTTTATGTTGTGAGAATGTGAACAAGCTGATTTTAAGTTCCTAAATTGTGCTATGACTATGGACACAAATCTCCACAGAAGTTCATGAAGTATATTCTAAGGTCCTATGGATTACCCAGGAACCTTTGGGAGAGAGGAAGAAAGCATTTATTAAGCACCTACTGAGTTCCAGACACTGTTCCAAGTGCTTTACACATATTATCTCATTTGATTGTAACTGATCTTACAATAACCCTGGGATGGCGGTATTATCATTATTTCCATTTTACAGTTGAAACTGAAGCAGGCAGAAGTTAAGGAGTTTGCCCAGGATCACTTGCAAGTTTCTGAGGCAAAATATGAACTGATTCCAGAACCTATCCCCTGCACCACTTAAATACCTTTGTGAAAAAGATCAAAATTATTTCAATGAAAAAATATCAAGATATTATTCACCTTTTATAAATATTAGTCTCTTTTCCAACTATGGTATCTTCTTGAGACCACATTTTGTTCATATATGACAACCCAAGCAACATAGTCCAGCATACTGAATGCAGAAAGAGATACAAGAAACAAATTATCAACTATTATTTCAGATATCAAAGAAATTTACAAAAATTAGTAAAATAATTCTCCTTGCTACTTTTTATTTTGGAAAATATAGTTATTTTTTATTTTAAATGTTATTTTGTTAGCATGTAATGTAATTGTTATCATTATTTTAAAATTATCTGTTTTCTAAAATTTACATTAAATTTTCTAATGTACAAAAATTGATAAATATAACCTATACAAAGAAAAGTTCTTTGAGATGCTTAATAATTTTTAAGAGTGTAAAGTGGGGAGCCAAGATGGCAGAGTAGAAGTAAGGAAGCTGAAAACCACCATGAGAATCCTTTCCAGCCACAAAACAAATACAGGAGTGAAAGAACCAACAAGGAGACAGAGTGATTCAACTTTCAAGAAAAGAAATACCTAAAATCTAGGCAGAGAATATATGGGACACTGGGGTGAGAGGAGGGCACAGCCAGGAGGAGGTTACAGCGAGGAGGAGGAGTACACCAAGAATAAGCCACACACCCCCACCCCTCATCTGCTGTGCCAAAATCCAAATCCAGGTCAAAATCTCAACCCTGAAAACCTGTCTGGGTAAATAGAGGTCCAAGCCAACACACAACCCTTAAAATTCTAAGCAAACCTGCAGTGAAGTAAAGAATTCCAGCCCAAAGTAGTCTATGCAGAAGCAGCCTAACTGTGTGAGCCCAGAGAGAAGCTAGGAGTCTCAGTCTGGACCTGTGATGAGGACATAGATCCCAGTTTGGGGTAGTTGGGAGACCCACAGCTGAGGATCCCTGATCATCAAGCTGAAAACTCAGGGCAGAGTCCCAGGGCAAGTCAATCTACTGTGTTCCTGACCAAATAAAGCCCAGAGTGAGACCAAAAGTCTACATATACCTAAGCTTGAAACTAGAATTTGAACTATCAGCAGTCTCAAGGGTTAGATGAAACAGCAATGGGAAGTGGTTCTCAGAGCTCCCAGTCCTCAGGTGATCATACCATCTTGGAAGAATTGAAAATAGAAGAACCCAGAAACAAAGCTAAGAGTAACATCAAGAAAGGACTGAAGTTTAAGAAGTACCCTTACCTCCTGGAGATCAGAGCCTGCCTATAAAACGGTTGGAAAAATGAGTGGACAACATAAAAGCACCTAACTATAGAGAAATTTTAAAGAGACAAAGAGCAAGGTACAGACCCAGAAGGGGACAGTGAAAACAAAACAAACACACAAAGTCCAAAAGAAAATTATGAATTGGACACAGATCCTGGAAGAGCTCAAAAAGAACTCCAAAAACCAATTAAGAGAGGAAGAGAGAAAAGGGGGAAGAAAAATGAAAGCAATGCAAGGAGAAATGAAAAATGAGACTCAAAAGCTGATGGAAGAAAATCAGGCCTTGAAAATTGGAACTGAACAACTAGAAACTAATGATTACATGAGACATCAAGAAACAATTAAACAAAATCAAAAGAATAACAAAAAAAAAAACAGAAGAAAACATGAAATATCTCATTGTAAAAACAAGTGACTTAGAAAATAGATCCAGGAGAGACAATTAAGGAATGCTTGGTCTATGCGATAGGCATGATCAAACAAAAAAAGCTTGTACATGATAATAGAAGAAATTATCAAAGAAAACCACTGAGATATTCTTGAACAAGAAAATAAAATAGAAGTTGAAAGAATTCACAGATCATCTCCAGAAAGAAATCTTCAAATGACAAATTCCAGAAATATAATAGCTAAATTTAAGAACCCCAAAATTAAGGAGAAAATACCGCAAACAGCCACAAAGAAACCATTCAAATACCATGGAACAACAATCAGGATCACATAAGACTTGGCAGCTTCCATATTAAAGGATTAGAAGACATGGAATATGATATTTAGGAAGACGAAAGAGCTTTGTTTACAACACAGTCATCTATCCAAGAGTGTAAAGTGATCCTAAGAACAAATAGTTGGAAAACCACTGTCTTAGGAAGCTACAGTTCCAGTTTCACCTATTATTTGATCACTACTAGCAATTTCCTTAGCTTCACATTCTTCACCCTTAACCTAGGAAATTCACACATCAGTGTAGACAATGCCTCCACACTCCCTTTTCCTTAGGCTTAAGAAGACTTCAGTTCTTCCCTTATACCATCTACTTAGAGGAACATACTCTTAACATTGTACTTTTCCAAAACAGACCTGCTTCTTGCCCCTATTGTATCATCATATAGGCAGCTTCAAAGAAGCTAAGTGGACTTTAGCCAAGCCTAAAGTCAAGGAAGACATCTTCCTGAGTTCAAATCCTTCCTCAGACATTTATTAGCTCTGTGATTCTGATCATTACTTATCTCTTTTTTCCTCAGTTCTTCATCTGTAAAATGAGCTGGAAAAGGAGACAGCAAATCACTCCAGTATTTTGCCAAGAAAACCCCAAATGGGATTGTGAAGAGATGGACACAACTGAAACAACTGAAAAACAAAAATCGTCAATGAAATGGAACAATTGTCAGGACTGTGAACCTGTAGTCAGGAGTACATGAGTTCAAATGTGACCTCAGATATTTTCCTGATGTATGACCATGGGCAAGTCATGTAACTTCACCCCAGTTTTCTCATCTGCAAAATAATGTCAATAATAGCACTTAATTCTGATGGTCACCATAAAGATCAAGTGAGATAGTATTTGTAAAGTATTTTATAAATTTTAAAGTACTATATAAATGCTAGCTATTATTATTATGTCCTGTGTTTTTTATTCCCATACACCATGGTTTCACTTTCCATCATAATCTTACCTCAACATCTGTACTGCATTCCCTGTTCTGTGTCTAATCCCCCTCATTACAACCAGTGCTAGACTCTGACTACTATACAATAACAATAAAAAACCAACCATTTATTTATGCACTGTCAGTGGAACTTCCTGTTTTTTCTGATCTAAACCCTGTAAATGAGACCTGATAAATCCCAATCATGTATTATTTTATTCACAATATCTTCTGCCTTTTCTTCAGAGTCCAAGTTGAATGTAAGCAAGAAGGCCAGTTGCTGAGCTGATTTACCACTAGAGGCTCCTGTTGACCTTTTTCAGATCAGCAATGGCACTAACTAACCTGGCCTATCAGGAGTAATATCATTAGCCATCAACAAAAGCACAGAATGTTAGAGCTTTAAGTGTACTTAGCAATCCTACTATAAAGGGCATGAGAGATGATAGTGTCTCCAAATACTTAAAAGGCTATTGTGTAGCAAGAAGAGTAGATTTTTTTTAGGTAAGGAAGAACTAGAAAGGAAAGGAATGAGGCAAATTTTGGTTTGACATCAACAAAAAAAATATACTTCCTCATAATCTAAACTCTCCAAATTGGAATGACCTGCCTTAGGTGCTAATCGATTGCTTCTCATGGGAGATCTTCCAGCAAAAGCTTAATGAGCATAAAGGAATAAAAATGGCCTCTGTGGTCCTTCTCAACTCTGAAATTATGTCATTTATTATGAAATAATGTCCACCTCTCTCTCTCCATCTCTCTCTCTTTTCTCTGTTTCTGTCTCTCAAACACACACACACACACACACACACACACACACACACACACACACACACACACAGCGTTTATAAATGAGGCAAATGAGGTTAAGAGATATGACTTAACCAAAGTCACAGAACTATTAAGTCACAGAGCTACAATTCTGTCTTTTGAGTCCCAATTTAAGCATTCTTCTTCCTGGTTTTCAGCTGTGTTTCAGTTGACATTAATAGATAAGGGATTCATTATTACAGCACTTTTCTTTGAGTCATTAATAATGCTAGTACATGTTCATCAAAGGTGCCTATATTCATCGTAGGTATATTTATTATTTAAAGGCATCGTCCACTGACTCAAAGCAAAATTATGAAGAAACTGGGTACTTAAATATTATTGATAGAGCTTTTTTCACAAGAATTAAATACTTGAATGTGTTTTTTTTTTAACATGGACAAATGAAAATCATGAAACTCTAGGCAAGGGAATCTTCAAGCCTCCAAGGGAGAATGTATTAGCTATTGGTTTGTCAGTTTTCATTAATAAGAGATACTAGAGAATAAATGAAAATAGTGTTAGAATCTTTATCACCTTCTATTTTCATTAGATCCTTTCACTTTCATTATTTTAAGTGGATTAAGTTATTGGATTAAATTTCATTGATATTTCACTCTTTTCCAACCCACCAACTTGCCTTAGGAGAAGACAAGAGAATAAGAATATGTTTTATCTATTTTTTTATTTAAAAATTTTTTAGTTCCAAATTCTTTTTCTCACTCCAGTCCTCTACTACTCATTGAGAAGGTAAGAAATACATTATTCATTATCCATATGAAGTCATGTATTTCTCTATTAGTTGTTGGGGAGGGGGTAAAATACTTGAATCTCTATTCAGAATCTTATCAGTTCTCTCTGTGAAGATGAATAGCATTTTTAAATATTAATCTTTGGAATTGTCATGGCTTATTGTACTGATCAGTGTTGCTATCTTTCACAATTAATTATCATTACAATATTGTTACTACATATGTTGTCCTCCTGGTTTTGCTCAATTTACTTTGTATCAATTCATATGTCTTCCCAAGTTTTTCTGAAACCATCCCCTTCATCATTTCTTACAGCAGAAATAAACATTTATAAACTACCTACTATATACCAAACACTTTGTTAAGCACTTTATAAATATTTATCTCTTAATCTTTACCCAGGGAGGTAAGTTCTATTATTATCCTAGACCTATTTTACAATTGAAGAAACTTAGACAGTGTTTATGTGGCATTTTGAGTGTCACACAGCTACTTAATGTCTGAATAAGAATTTGAACTCAGGTCTTCCTGACTTCAGGCTCAGTTCTCACTCTATCAATGCTGCCTTCTAAGTACTTGGAGAAACCTCTGCCCTGAAGCCCCTGCCTCATAAGTAAACTGCCTGCCAAGACCTCTGTTTAGAAGGGGCCCCAACTCTGTAATATTTTACATATGATGACTCTGGGCTATTTTGCCTCTGCCTCTTCACCAGCTGCCTTGCTTCCATTAATGTATTTTTCCTTCCCACCCACCCCCATCCCCTCCATACATAACGGCTGGCTTTGCAGATTCTCTTTTTGTATTGTATTTCACCATTAAAATGTAAAGTCCTTGAGAGCATGGGCTCTATTCCTTGATTATATTTGAAATCCCACACATTCAGCAACTACCTAGCAAATAGTAAAGGCAATAAATTATCTATCAATCCATCCATCCATCTATCCATCCATCTATTCATCTACCTATCTATCTATGTATCTATCTATCTATCCTCCCCAATGTCATTCAGTAAAATGACCACACTTTGTGATCCTTCTTAGAGAGCCAAGTTTTCCTAATCTCCTTCACCAAACTTCTTTAGATATAAATCTCCTACCTTATTCCCTTTATCATCTTCCTTTTTAACTCTCCACACTCTGTTCATCCCTTCACCTTGGAAATCTGATGGATCTCATCAGCAGAGGTATTGCTTTCTTTGATACAGTTCACCAACCATCCATACCTTTTTGATTTTGCACAATTTATGTCCTTATGTTCCCCATAGATCCCATGTAAAAGAGGCACAAGAGCCCTTCCAAAAGTTGTTTTAATGTTTCGTGGATATCAATGTAGAGCTCCAGTTTTCCATCTATTAATTGTGATTTTTCCATGTACTCAACCTACCCCCTTATCAAGTCATGTCCTTGACAATATCTCTTACACGATTTCTTCTGCAAAAGTCAGTCAGCAAATATGTTCTAGTGACATCTAACATTGGTTCCATTTATAACTTCCAACTAAACACTTCTTTGCTTCTATTCCACATTTTGGGTGAAGTCCCTGACGGCTGTTTCATTCTTTGATCATTTCTTTCTCCATGCTCAAGTATCAGCATAGTTGATGTAGATCATGAAAGACCCACATGCTCCCAGTCCAAAAGACAAACGTCTATTCTCCACTGTCTTTGACATGCAGCCACCTCTGATTTTTTAATCTAGATTAGAATGCCAGACATCCAGAATACAGTCTGAATGTGTGATCTTATATGTCTCTGTTACAATTTCTGTAGTCTCTCCTTCAAAAGTTGTCCTGTACACTAGCCATCCCTCAGGAATCAATCCTTAATCTCCTTACTCCTTAGTATCCTTATGACACCATAACAATGTTATCATCTGATTAAAGCCTGAAAGGATGAAGTCAACTCAACATTTAACCTGCTCTATTGGTGGATGCGAAAACTGAAGCCCAGGGGGGTTGTCAGTCAGTTAACATGCATTTATTAAGTGCTTTCTATGTGCCAGGTACTGTGTTACACACTAAGAGATTCAAAGAAAAGCAAAAAACAATCTCTGCCCTAGCAGATCTCCCACCCTGCAAGTGTGTTTTGCACAAATAAAAATATGTACAAACAAATTATATATAGGGTAAATTGCAGGTATTCTCAAAGTTAATATACTAAGATTTAGGAGAATATAGAGCTTGACTAGGACTTGAACAAAGTCAGGAGGTAGAAATGAAGAGTTTGAGAATCTCAGACATGAGATAGATGATAACGTGAGCATCAAGTGGAAGCAATAACAAGGAGGCCAGTGTCACTGAACCACAATGTGGTGGATAGAGGGTATTAAGTATAAGAAGGCTGGAAAGATAGGTAGGGGTCTTCATGGAGGCCTTTAAAAACTCCCTATATCATAATATCACATCCTATAAAAATCATCATGAATTTATTTTTTGTTCAGAGCCTAGATGAAATTAGGGAGGAATGATCTTAATGATGGGTGGTTCTTGTATGGTATAGTTGGGAGTCTATATCTTATGTCAGAGATCTGAATTCAAATTTCTACTCTATTTCCTATGTGAGTGATCTTGAGTGAGTCACTCCCTCTCTGGCCCCCACTTTCCTCCTCTATGAACAAAGAGGAAACATACTTTGAAAATAGAATTTTATAAGCTAATACTCAGAAAATCAAATGACTTGCCAGTGTATATTATTAATGTGTCACAAGATGTAGCTACTCAATGAATAGAATACCAGGCTTGGACATAGGATGTCCTGGTTCAAATCTAGTCCCAGGTCCATCTTAACTATATGACCCTGGGCAAGTCACTTAACCCCCATTGCCTATCCCTTACTGTTCTTCTGCCTTTGCATCTATACTCAGTATTGATTCTAAGACAGAAGGTAAGGGTTTAAATAAATAAATAAGCTTAGCAGCTTGAAATTGAATGCAAGTCTCTTGACTCCAGGTCATAGGCTTGGAGATTTAGAGCCAGAAGGTACTTGAGATGTCATCAAATTTCAACCTTTTATTTTACATACAAACCCAGAGAAGTTAAGGGATTTTCCCAGGTTCACACAGCTTGGTCTTCTTGATTCTAAGTCTAGAGAATACTATGCTGTCTTGCTCAGTCCTCTCAGTATTCTTTCCACTACATGAGATTCTTCCTTAGAAAACAATAAAGATCAAGTCTAGACTTGCTAAAAAGTCCCATCTACTCTGGTATTTCCAGGTTCATTTTCCTGTGAAGAGACATTATCAACCTCATCATTACATTTATGTAACACTTAACATGTGCAAGGATTGTACTAAGTCCATTCCAATTATTATCTCATTTGATTCTACTATCACCCTTGGAAGTAGGTGCTATTCTTTCTTATCCCCATTTTACAGACTAGCAGAGGTTAAATGTTTTGCCCTGGATCAGATCTGGGGCTGAATTTGAACTCAGGTCCTCTAGCTTCCAGGCCCAGGGCTTGATCCATGCATCATTTAGCTGCCTTTAAGCATGTTTTATTTTTCTTTCTGGGTGACATCCTCCCTACCCCAATACAAAAACTAAACTTTCAAATCCCTGAGTTCTGCTATCATTCTATGGCCAAGAGTTGAAGCAAAACTCCATAAGCTTCCTATGCCCACCCACAGGCCTTTATTCAGTTTGATACAAGTAATTGTTGAATGTCTACTTGAATTTGACATACATATGTTAAGTGCTAGGGATAGGAAGAGAAAAATAAAACAGTTCCTATCCTCAAGAAGTTTCCATTCTATTGAATTTATCAATTATTAATTCTCTCTCTCCTTATTAGTTTCTATCACCCCAATCTGTCTTGTCCATCTAGTTTTGCAAAGCTCTTCAGGCCTTCTACAAAAATGTCATCTTATATGCCCAAAGTATGCTTTTTCCTACCACTTGCCAAGTGGTGTCTTCCTTATAAAGAAGTTCTTGAAAATCCTTCCCCTACAAAGCCCTCTTGGATTGAACACAAACAAGCTCACAAATTCCCTCTCTCCTGCCTAATCTAAACATGATACTTATGTGGCTATTCATAGATCAAGCAGATCATGTAGACAGAGCTAAAAAGATTATAGACCATTTAGTCCAACTCATATTTTGCAGATGAGGAAACTGAGGCCCAAAAATCTTGAGAGACTCCCTACAAGGTCACCCAGATCAGGAAGAATTGAGTCAGAATTTGAAATCAGATCTTGTGATTCTAAGTCTCCTTCCCTAATCTTCTACCATTTCCATTGTAATTTTAATATTTCCCTTAAATGACACAGACCATAGCCCTTCTTCTTTATCCTAGAGGTTGCTTCTCTGTGACCATCCTTTTGGTGAATAGCCTCTCCACATTTAGCTCATTTATTTCTTGGATGACAGTTTGTCACTAGCCCTGTAACCAAGGTCTTTGCAACTTTGCAGGATCAGCTAACACTTAGATTCTACAGATATTAAATCTTTGAAAAGCTAGAGTTACTTCTAAGCTTGGATAAGGATTTTAGGAGAGCATGAATAGAGATTTACACAAAATATAACAAAGAATATAGCAAACAAAAATCAGCTATGTCTGATATACACAAGGTCCTTGGAAATACTGAGAGAAAGAAAGAGAGAGAGAGAGAGAGAGAGAGAGAGAGAGAGAGAGAGAGAGAGAGAGAGAGAGAGAGAGAGAGAGAGAGAAGAAAGAAAGAAAGAAAGAAAGAAAGAAAGAAAGAAAGAAAGAAAGAAAGAAAGAAAGAAAGAAAGAAAGAAAGAAAGAAAGAAAGAAAGAAAGAAAGAAAGAAAGAAAGAAAGAAAGAAAGAAAGAAAGAAAGAAAGAAAGAAAGAAAGAGAGAGAAGAGAGAAAGAAAGGAAGGGAGAAAGAAAGAGAGAAAGAGAGAGAGAAAGGAAGAAAGGAAGGAAGGAAGGAAGGAAGGAAGGAAGGAAGGAAGGAAGGAAGGAAGGAAGGAAGGAAAGAAGGAAGGAAGGAAGGAAGGAAGAAGGAAGGAAGGAAGACGGAAAGAAGGAAGAAATTTGCATTAAGTAATAAGAGAGAAAAATTGACCTGCATTGTAATAAAAGAACATGAAACCCCAAATTAGCCTGGGCCCCTCATGTTATAAGCTAGTAAAAGGATAGTTGGAGATAAAGAATTTTTTTATGATTCTTCTAGACTATAGTAATAAAAACCTTTTTTAAAAAATTCTTTATGGCTTTACAAACTTATTTCATTTGAGTCTCACAACAACCTTATGACATAATTACTGTTCTTTCCCCCTCATTTTACAGATGAAAAAAACTGTGGATCAGAGTGATTAACTGATGCGTTCAACATCACCCAGATAGTGTCATAGGCAAAATTTAAAGCCATGTTTTCCTGATTCCAAATCCAGCAGGGTACCCATTCAAAGATGGGATTTACCTGCCACCATGTAGGATAAAAAGCACTCTAATCACTTAAATAACTTTTCTGTTTGAAAAGTATTGCTATTAAAATTACTGTTATTATAAATTATATAATATACATGTTATATATAGGTGTAAGTTACTATTATTATAAAATAGAAAAGGAAAACTAAACTCTACTTTAGCTCAATGAAAATATCTACTAAAGCAATAAAACTTTCTTTACTTTCCTTATTATTAACCTAGAAACCTTATCTTGTAACTTGTTTTCCTTAGTAAACTTACCTACAAAAGAAGAGACAGTCAGCCTGAGTTAAAAACTCTTTGGATTTGGAGTCAAAGGCTTTGTATAAAATATGGTTCTGACATTTCCCACCAGTGATACTTTGAGAAAGTCTCTCAACTTCCCCAAGATTCATTTTCCTCATCTGTCAAAGTGTTTGAGGTAACAAGACATTCAGTATATACCTCACAGGTTTCTTCTGAGAAGCAAATGAAATGATGGTGCACAAAGGAGCATTTTAAACAATAAAGCTGACACAAATGTAAGCTATTATTATCCAGGAAAACTGGGCACCTGGGTTCTTAGGTTAGGCATATCTACATTGTAAATTAACAAATTTGCATTCAGTTTCAGATTCAGCTTCCTGTTACTCTGGTTGGCAAAATTCTATTCCCTAGGGGCTAATCATTCTTGGGTGAGTAGACAAAAATCAATTAAATGCAATATAGAAAACCAAGCCTAGACCAACAACTTTCCCTGCTAACTACAAATAACTAAATAGATGCAATGGTTCACTCACACAGTTCTAATGCTCTTTCCCTTTTAATTGTATGTGTGTATTAGACTGAAAACTTTTTGGAGATTAGTTAGTCTATATAATTCTTTATTGTACAATGTACAGGTCCACATACAATTAGGTCTTCCATAAATGCTGCTACTGCTGATGATACTAGAATGTACTTATCACTCAAATATAGAATAATAGTCTATTATATTTTAAGACCAAGTATTCTTTCCTGAAGTCAGACTCCTTATCTCGTACTTTTTTTTCCTCCAAACATCTAAGTTCTGCATACCTCCAAAGAGCCTTTAACTCTGAAGGCTATGCCATTGAAGAGCTAAGGATGCTCATCTTCAGTATATTTATTAGCCCAAGATATTTTGGCCCACAGTTCAAATCCAGTCTGTAAGAGGCCTTCCAATTCTCATCCAGAGGCAACAAACTCAAAGGATCATATCAACTCAAATGTGTGGCAAACACTCACCCAGCCTTCACTTGAAGATTTCTGTTCATTGACTTACAGATGGGAAGGATTTTAATTTTTTATTGAATTTTTTTATTTAATTAATTAATTTAGAATATTTTTCCATGGTTACGTGATTCCTGTTCTTGCCCTCCCCTCCTCCCCCCCCCCATAGCCAATGAGCAATTCCACTGGGCTTTACATGTTTCATTGATCAAGACCTATTTCTATATTATTAATATTTGTATTAGGGTGATTGCTTAGAGTCTACATCCTCAATAATATCCCCATCAATCCCATGTGATCAAGCAATTGTTTTTCTTCTGTGTTTCTACTCCCACAGTTCTTCCTCTGGATGTGGATAGGGTTCTTTCTCCCAAGTACCTCTGGATTCATCCTGCATCATTGCATTGCTGCTAGTACAGAAATCCATTATATTCTATTTTACCACAGTGTATCTGTCTCTGTATCAACATTCTCCTGGTTCTGTTCCTTTCACTTTGCAACAATTCCTGGAGGTCATTCCAGTTCACATGGAATTCCTCCACTTTATTATTCCTTTTAGCACAATAGTATTCCATCACCAACATATACCACAATTAGTTCAGCCATGCCCCAACTGAATGGCATCCCCTCATTTTCCTATTTTTTGCCACCACAAAGAGCGCAGCTATGAATATTCTTGTACAAGTCTTTTTGGGAAGGACTTTAGATGGTCAGTAAAGTCATTTCCTTCATTATGTAGTAGTAGTTTCTCGGTGACCGAAGATGACAATTGTCTTTGTGCGTTTTCATCTATGATAGATGAGTGTGCACAAAGACACTTGTGCGTGAAGGAGATTTAAGTGGAAAAGTTGATGCACAGAGACAGTCCCACTCTCTCGGCATTGGAAGCCTGGGTCCAGTGGCACGAAAAATCATTACACCTGGAGACGTCCTCAGCTGCATTGGATGGCCATGTTGTCTTTTGTGCTCCAACACGCCCTGAGCACTCCACAGTGCTTTGCTGTGTCGCCCTCTCAGCCTTTGAACCTTTATTATAGTGATAAGAAAACTACAACCCAGAAGGGTTAAAAATAGGACCAAGATCATGGAGGTATTAAATGGTAGAACAAGGATTTGAATTCATTTTCTTAGGCTACAGGTCTAGCATTCTTCCACTGTGCCCTGTGGCCTTAATGTCACTGGCAGGAACCTCTGTGTTTTTTCAAGATCTCTGTGTATCCATTTAGTGAAAAACCACATCAGTATACCCCTATTTTAGTCATACAGTAGTTTATGGAAATGAGGATATTTAACCTGGAAAAGTGATAGCAGCTTTTTGCCTCAATTTCCCCATCTGTAAAACAGAAATAATAATAGTACCTGTCTCCCAGATTGTTGTGAGGACTGATTGACATAATATTTATGAAGCACTTAGCACATTTCCTAGCACATAGTGCATGCTATAAAATGTTAATTATCATTATTGTTAATACTATTAACATTATCTCAAAGGTAATCTGGTATAAGAAATATTAGAATTATTCTATTTTACACAGAAGGAAGACTAGAAATAATGGATAGGGATTATAAAGTGGAAACTTTAAACCTGATTTTAGGAAAAATATCTTCATATTTAGAAAAGTCCAAAAGTAGAATGGGCTGCCTTGAGATTTCGGAGCTTTGGCTTTATTGGAGGTCTCCAAGCAGAGGCTAGATGAGTTACACGAAATGGTAAAGGAAGCACATTCCAACTCTCAATTTGTTACTTTCTAAAGTAATTTATGATGGCCATACAGCCATACATCTAACATTCACTTTTCCTACAAGTTGACTAATACACAATCGGTTGATTTCTCATCTCACTCCACACCCAGGGGTGCTAACCCAAGGGCTACCAAGGGCTTAAAGAGTACCAAAAGTGAGAACTTTACTAAATTGATTCTATTCAGACTTGCTGGAGCAAGCTGACTAAAAGAACCTCTCTGAATTCCCTTCTGCAACAAGTCTTCATTGGTGTGATATCCCTAGTCCCTGACAGTGACAATACTGGTTGGAATTATATGTTCTCAGAGTCTGTGCTATCACAGCCCTGTGGAACTAGCAATAACTTAGCAAGTGGAACAAACTGAAACAAGAGGGAAGGTTGACACAATTCCAGGAGGCAGCTACCAGAAATCACATGCCAAGTAAACTCTCTTGGTGCATTTGTCTAATTGCAAGGTATTATACAAGCCTATCCAACTCAGTGCAGTGCAACCAACAAACACAGCTTTTCGGAAGCAACTATCACTTTTTTATGTATTTTATTGGGCTACAGAATTTCCTCGAGGATCAGTTACTGATGTTTATTGTTTTTTATCTTGCCCATCTTTCTACAAATGAGGGAGAGAGAACCCAAATGGATTCATCCCATAGTGGCTTGCTTATTGCCTATGTGTACCATTTAAACAAGAACAACAAGACATTTGTGTTGAAAAGCTTTGGTTTGGAGGATTTTGGCATGGGCTCTGGAAAACCTCAGGCTTCATTCCCAGGGCATAAATCTCAATCAGGCTGCTCTATAATTTCAATCAAAGAAGAGAGAGAAGAGAAGGAGGGAAAGGTAGGGGGTAGAAGTAGAAGAGCCAAGGAAAGGAGAATCAAGAGAAAAGAAAGGTTAAGAAGTAAGGAGGGGATAAACAGAGTTTGCTTTGCATACTTGTAATTGCCAAGATCAAGTTCTATTGCACTCTTTAGTCCTTTTTTTCCACCCATTTTCTGATCAGTAAAATCTTGGAATCAAAAGAGAAAGGAGCTCTTGAAGACCATTAGGAATGGATCTCTCATAAAAGGGTCTGCTTTGGGTAAATTGGAAATGCTTATTTTTCTTATCTTGGAAGTTATACACACTTTTACATTAAGAGAGCAAGATTCTCAGCTGGCCAGAATATAAAACAGACATCAAGGAATTTTTTGTTGTGCTGACATAAGCACATAGTAAAGGAAAGAAAATAGTCCAGGATAATGAAATATAGAGATCTCACCTTCTTCATTACCCTTCCTCCCCCACCCCCTTGTTTGGATTTTCAGATGAGGTCAATGCAAAGTAGAACTTCTTAGCACCAGTATCCATAAAAAACCCATGGGGCTTCTAACGCTATGCTTTAGCATTAGATTGCCCTAAAATGTGTTTTGTGGCACAGAATTATCCCTGGGATTAAATTGAAGTTACAAAGTATTTCTTCTCCTATCATTAGCTGTTTGAAACAGCTGATTTTGTCCAGCTCCACACAAAGGGATCCAAACAAAACTAAGCTGCCACTGAATCTTTGCCTGCTCTTTCTTTAATTAGACTGACTGATTATGATTAAAATGTTATTAGTCTGCCTTATTCAAACATAGGAACCAAAATGGCCAAAGGTGGCTCCAGAGAGACCAAATAGCGGTGAAAACTTCAGACACCTTAAGGCCAACAGAGTCTGCCAAAACTAGGAATCACAGATGGATAGGGAGCCCACTAAAGTATTGACTTATTGGACAAACACTAAAAATGGAAATAAAATGGCCCTGGAATTGATGAGGCCAAAGAGATTTGGTGGAATGGATTTGTGCAGTTGTTTATTATTTTTATTTTTTTTACAAAAGTCATCAACAAAAAGCAAGGTAGACAGACCAACAGATAGACAGACAGATAGATAGATAGATAGATAGATAGATAGATAGATAGATAGATAGATAGATAGATAGATAGATAGATGGATGGATGAATGGATAGATGGATAGGTAGGTAGGTAGGTAGGTAGGTAGGTAAGTAGATAGATTGATCTCTTACACATCAAGAAATTGTATGTGAAGAGGTAGTCTACTATAAAAAATTACAAAATCTATTCCTTTCTCGTATTTTTATTTTTTTCTTTTATTTTTTAAACCCTTACCTTACTATGTATTGTTTCCAAGGCAAAAGAGTGTTAAAGGATAGGCAATGGAAGTTAAATGCCTTGCCCAGGGTCACACAGCAGGGAAGTGTCTGAGGTCATATTTGAACCCAGGACCTCCCATCTCTAGGCCTGGCTCTCAATCCACTGAGCTACCCAGATGCTTCTCCCTATCCTTTCTCGTATTTTTAACAAGAATATTTGTAACAAATTTTAATACAAGTGCTATAAAAAATTTAAGGAGTTATAAAGTAGTCAAATGAATAGTTATTGAACACATTTTTGTTGTTGTTAATAATATTGTATGTTCTACACCGTTTTGTTTTGTTTTTTCTGTGTAAGCCCAGATCACATAACATGGAAACATCAACATCTGTGAGAAAACATTTTACATTCTCCTGCCGCATGAACTTCTTGACTGGCCACACAGTCAGAGCAGGCTATAATGCTTAAATTGCTATTCTGGGACAATGTTCTTCATTTTCACCCTTGAGAGGTCTAACTAAGGTACTGTGCAGGTGCCATGTACTATACTGGTGAAGACAAAAGTTTCTTTTCCTCCACCCACCTTTTATACCATGGCTCTGATAAATGATCTTAGAATTTTTGTTCTAGTTTGTTTCATTTGTCCTCAATTTTATGAGAAGAGGGATGAATCCCTAGTGAACCCAGGATAGATCCATAGTGAACTTGAAACCAGGATTCCACATTCCAATGTGGTAGGCAGCTCTATAAAACCAGGATGCTTGACTCCTTCTCTAGCAGTGAATAGTTTGTTTATTTTTTTCATAATGAGTAACTTAGAGTTGTCCTGGACCCTTGCATTGCTGATAACAGTTAATTCATTCACAATTTATCATCATATTTTATTAAGTACTGTCTTGTACATATTATGTACAAAGTTATCCTGGTTCTCATTTTACTTTGCATCAATTCATATAAGCTTTTCCAGGTTTTCTTGTGATCATCTTTTTTTGTCATTTCTAATAATGGGGTACCATTATAATTATATACCACAATTTGCTTAGCCATTTCCCAGCTGGCAGACATCCCTTCAGTGTCCAGTTCACTGTTATCACAAAAAGCTGCTATAAGTATTATTATTTGAGTAAATTTATTTTATTTATTTTCCTCCTAAAAATTCTTTCCCCCTAAACTTCAATCTCTTTAGGATATGAATGCTGGGTATACACAGTTTTATGACCCTTTGTGAATAGTTCCAAATTGCTCTCCAGAATGGTTATTTTAGTTCACAACTCCACCAATGGTATATTTGTGTCTCAATTTTTCTACATCCTGTACAACACTTATCATTTTTCTTTTTTATCATATTAGCCAGTCTTATAGATATGAGATGTGACATCATAGTTGTTTAATTTATATTTCTCTAATTAATAGTGATTTTGGAGCATTTTTTCATACGAGTAGAGATACTTTTAATTTCCTCATCTGACAATTGCCTGTTCATATCCTTTGACCACTTGACAATTGAGGAATACTTTGTATTCTTATGAATATGCCACAATTCTCTGTTTGTCTGAGAAATTAAGTCTTTGTCAGAGATGCTTATTATAAATTTTTCCCCAGTTTGTTGTTTCCCTTCTAATCTTTGCTGCATTGGTTTTCTTTGTGCAAAAAGTTATCTATTTAATACCTCACAACATTCTCTATGTCTCATTGGGACATAACTTTTTCTCATCCATAGATATGACAAGTAAACTCTTTTATGCTCCCCTAATTTGTTTAGGGTTTCACACTTTATGTCTAAATCAAGTATCTATTTTTACTTTGGAATGTGAGATATTGGTCTGTACCTAGTTTCTGCCGTACTGTTTTCCACTCTTCCTAGTAGGTTTTGTTGAAGAGTTCTTCTTCTAAAAGCTTAGGTCTCTGGGTTTGTCAATTGGAAGTTACTGCATATTGAGTACCTAATCTATTTAGTTGATCCACTACTCTTACTTCTTATCCAGTATGTTGTTTTGATGTTTACCTCTTTATAATATGGTTTGAGATCTGATATAGCTAAGCCATCTTCCTTGAATTTTTTTTCATTAATTTTCTAGGTATAGGGTGCTTGAATCTTGAGCCCAAATGGGACTTTGAATTTAGAATTTTGGATTAGGTTATAGGAAAAAAGTTAAATTGTGAATCTAATTTCATCTCTCTCCACAAAGTATGAGGCCCTATAATGAGGTTATGTACCAGGGGTTTGAAAAGGAGTAGGGAGGATATTTGGATATTTATATGTTTATTCTTTCTATACTTTTTAGATAAATATTCCTTTGTAAAAACACAATCTTATTGTTAAGTGACTAGATGGAACTAGGATGCAGGAAACATAACTTGTGAAGATTGGCTTTAGCTATCTCCTGATTGTAACAATGAAGGTACTTAGCTCTTCCTTTATTGGAAAGATTGAATTGCAATCCACAATTTATTTTTAGATTTTAATCTACAAAAATGTGGTAAGAGTATTTTAAGTAGATCTACCCATTTTAACTACAAAAAGGTGTTAAGTAACTACAAAAGGTGAACTAAACAAAAAAGGTGTTATATAACCCAAAAGAAGATGTAATCTAACCAAAGAACGTATGAACTAAAGAGTGGGACGTCCTGGAAAAAAGCATCTGCTGTGATTGGTAGATGTGAAATTTAGGGGAGGTGACACAAGAGAAAAAAAGATCTTTAAAAAGAGGATCAGAGGCCAGAAGAAGATATTCGATTCAAGATTCGAGTTGGATAGAAGATTCTCTGACTCTGAGTTGGACTGGAGGAACTGGATCCCTGGAGGAATTCGTGCAGGAGACCTCAGACTGCTTTTGCATTTTAGATGGTCACCATTGGTGAGTGAAAGGCTAACTTAGTGAAAGATTGACTTAGTGACCCTGCCTTTTCTTGGAGGTGTAAACCTCAGAGAAAGGTCCATCATCTTGAGACTCTCTTCCCTGGCTGGGGCTTAGAAATTCTAACTGATATCAGAAGAAACCAGAGATCTCTCTCTCTCTCCCCTTTTCTCTCTTCCTTAATATCTTCCCTCTATTATAAATAGACTACCATAAATTCCATTTACTTTAGTAATTCATTTTGGGATTTAGAAATTAAATTCCTGGAGACCACCTATATAAATATTCAGAGTCAAACCACAATTAAATTTAACAAACTGAGGGGAATACCACTAATGATGGATGGAGCCAATAGCAGAGACCTGAGATACTTCCAAAGACCATTAATGATGTTGAAAAACCCTGAAGGAGTGGTAAAATGGCCCACTCAGTGGAGGTCAGAGTAAAATCGTTGTTACATATGTAATATTTTCCAGTCATTTATTATTTTCCCATTTTCATTATCTAGAGAATTGATTCCCTCAAAATTGTCTTGCCTTCAGCATTAATTTCCTTTATGTATACATGGTCTGGTCTTGTTGATCTATCAAATGTCATTTTTAAATGATATTTTTTATTTCTTCACATAAAAAATTAGTATGTTAGAGTATAAATATCAGTGTTTCAGTGTTATAAATGGTAGAAACAGAATACTGTGGAGACCCTGGCAGATCTCTCCTACTGTCTTTTATTTGTTATTTTCTTTCTAGTTTTATCTGTGCACTTAGGCCTGATTTCCTTGGGTCTTCCACCAAACTATCTATAGATTAATTTTTCTAGCATAACATTGCTCTTACTTTGATGTAGCAATACTGCTAATATTCCTTTACCAACCTTCCCAACAACATTTTACAAATGAAGTTATAATTTAAACATGCATTAAACTTAACTGTCATGATTTTTACCTCAGTAAGCAAATTATGTTCTGCTAAGGAACTGTATGGGCTCTTGGAAATTACTTCAGTTAAACATTGGTAAAAAATAGTGATAATCAGAATCCATGCAATTTTAGTTTAAGAGACTAGTTTAAATAGATTAATGAAGCAAGTCAAACCTTTAAACCTCTTAAAACTATTCAGTTTGTGTTCTTATTCTTTCTTCTAGTTTCATGTTGATTTTTACCTTTGTGCTGCTATTGTTTACTCGTTTTCAGTCATGTCTGAACTCAGGAGCTCCTATCCCCAGGTCTCATCTGTACCTACTGAACCACATGTAACTTCCTCTGCAAATTAAATTCTTAAAGAAAAATTTCATGATATCTAAGCAAATTGACAATAAGTAGTCAACATATCTTTGGCCACATTTGTCTCTAAATCTATTATTCTATTTCCCAACATGTTTTGATTTGATAATAAATCCAATGAGGTAGTGTGCTTTTCAAACAGTTAGTGAACACTAAACTACACAATGGAATAAGAAACTGAAAAAAATTTCATGGTCTAGCTCTAGATGAAGGGAAGGGTAGAAACTCACCATCAAAAGGAGATAAATCAGAAAGCTGGTGACTATGAAATAAATATAATGGGAAACAGTAAAAACACCATAAATTTCAAAGTGAAAAAAAAAATTAGCTAAAAACCCAGTTCAGAAACAGATATATCAACAAGAAAAAATACAAAAAGGGAAGATATGTAGCAAAGCATATAAATGATTATAATTTTCTTTATATAAATATTTCAAGACAAAGGAAATTTAAACAATATATGTGGGTTCACAAGAGAGCACTAAAGTACATAGAACATTCCAGAATGGCACAAGAGAAATTATCATCTTGAGAGAATTTACAAGGGAACAAATGGAAGAAACGATGGCTTATGTAGCAGAAATAGTAAGCAGAATAGAAAAATTTAAATCTATAGTGGTCTTTCCAAGGAAGTGAGAAAACAATTAATTAGTAATACAAATAGATTAGAAGTGAAGGAAAATACTTAAGAAGGGAAACCCAAAACAATTACACTGGAAAACATTCTCTTCTTCATATAAACAAAACCCATTGATCCCAAAGGTATGATATCTATTGAAAACTGTATGATTATAAACCTTGCAAAATAATATAACAATCCAAAATATCTTGAATGTAAAAAATAATGCAAGAAAACTTCTCAGAACATTGAATGGGGAGAGGAGAGAAGCACCAGTCAAAAGACTCTACATGTCACCTCCAAGAAGAAAAAGAAAAACACCATACTTTAAATTACAAGATACATAGTGATAAAAATTAATAGTTCTAATGACTAAAAACAAATTCTGCAAGTGACTAGGAGAAATATCTTCAAGAATAAATACAAAAGATATGTTTTCTCTTCCATAAGGAATATAAATTCCCCTTTTAATTTGGGTCAACTTTCTCTTCCTCCAAATTAAGAAGTACTGGGCAGGGTGAAATTGGAAATAATAGAATAGCTAATTTACCTCAGTGTTATTTTGGATATAGTAACTTATATACATATTTCTTCCTCTCATTATTTTATTCTATCTATTAATAGTATCAAGGTATACTTTAAATATGAATGTTTGATGTACATTTATATTATAAATACTATATATTAAAATTTTAATACATGTCCATACAAATACTATGAAATGAGATTGCAGTGAAATTATTTCTCTCTAAAGGAATCAGGATGGGCTTCATGGATGAGGTAGCTCCTGAATTTGATCTTGAAAAATGATTAGCTTGTCAATAAGCAAAGGTATAGATTTCAATACAATTGAATGTAGAGATTGTATTTTTTTCTTGCTTTTCTAACCTGTATATGGAGTGAGCATGAGATGATGGAATAAACCCTAGACTTTGAGACAGATTCCCAGCTCCATCAAGACCCAGCTGTGAATGTATGGCAAAGTCATTTAATTTCTTTAAGCTTCAAACTCTTCATGTGGATCCTGAATAACTCGTAGTCTTATGTCTTAGTGGGGATGAAGGAGAGTGTTTTCTGGAGCTGTGTTTTCCTTGATTTAAGAAACTACCATTGAGGAAATTCCCTCAATGTAGATTCATTCCAAGTGTTCAATTTATAACCTTAAAGTTGCCTAGGGCACTTGCCCAGGGTCACATAAGAAATACGTGTTAAAAGGAGGACTTGAGCCCACATAATCATGATTCCAAGGTCAAAGCTGTCTTTCTCTTCACTGTACCAAGCCAAGTCTCAATCAAATAAGAGGCAATATTTCACTGACTATAAAGTATTTTATAAAGAAGGTATGTTTTAGTTATTGTCTATGATAAAAAATCTTTCATGACTCAGATTTATATTCTGTTTTTACTCTTAAGTTTAATCATCACAAGTTCTTTTTTTTTAATTTTATAATATTTTATTTGATCATTTCCATGCATTATTCATTAAAGACAAAGATAATTTTCTTTTCCTTCCACCCCCATAGCTAACGCATGATTCCACTGGGTATCACATGTGTTCTTGATTCAAACCCATTGCCATGTTGTTAATATTTGCATCAGAGTGTTCGTTTAGAGTCTCTCCTCTGTCATGTCCCGTCAACCACTGTAGTTAGACTGTTGATTTTCCTCGGTGTTTCTACTCCCACAGTTTATCCTCTACTTATGAAAAGTGTTTTTTCTCCTAGATCCCTGCAGATTGTTCAGGGACATTACAACGCCACTAGTGGAGAAGTCCATTACGTTCGATGATACCACAATGTATTAGTCTCTGTGTACAATGTTCTCCTGGTTCTGCTCCTCTCGCTCTACATCACTTCCTGGAGGTCATTCCAGTCTCCATGGAATTCCTCCACTTTATTATTCCTTTGAGCACAATAGTATTCCATCACCATGTAAACCTTAAAATTTCTTAGACTTATGAATGTTGGAAATTTCCCTATTGGGAAATTCCATACTTGAAAATTTTTTTTCTGATAGTAAGAACTCTATTGGAATGTGAAACTCCTTGGCATGGGAGGATCCTTCTCCTCCCTACTTAAGACTACTTTAGGACAGAAACCTTTTGCTAAACAATGGAAAGGGCTTTGACCTATGCTTAAGCATAGAACAGGAATTTCTTTGAGTCATGATTGATTTTAGAATTGATATAATAGAGATACTTGGAATGACAGAACCAGGTCTTGGAATTTACAATCTCCACCCTATTCAGAGTAACAGGATTTAGGAAGGGCTGCAGCAAAGATCAAGATTTAATTATTTGAGAATATGACCTTCAACAGACATGTGCAAAGGAAGCAGACCTCTGGGTGGTCCTGGGTTAAGCTAGAGCCACCATTGGCACAGGGGAGACATCAACAGTGATTGGTAGATGTGAGAACTGAGGGGACGGAATTTAGATGGTTTCCTTAAAGATAGCAGGGTCTGAGGGCTGGAGGGAGGTTGCTCAGAAAGAGGGAGAGGAGGTTTTGCTCTGAGAGGTTTTGCTCTGAAGGAGTCTGAGAGGAGAGAGGTCCTGGAAGGAGAGCTCCTGGAGAGGTCTGAGAGGAGAGAGGTCCAGGAAGGAGAGCTCCTGGAGAGGTCTGAGAGGAGGGCTTGCTCTGAAGGAGGCTGGAGGTGGAGGCCCCTGAGACTGTTTCTCCATTTTGGTCACGTGAGTGATAGTGACTAATCACTTTTCTTTGCCTCAGTTATCTAAGGGCTTGGGCCTTTGGCCCAGCCTAAGCAGAGGGGATATTTAAGCCCTATTCCCTTCTCTCCCCTTTCTCTCTCTCTCTCTCTCTCTCTCTCTCTCTCTCTCTCTCTCTCTCTCTCTCTCTCTCTCTCTCTCTCTGTCTCTTTCTCTGTCTCTGTCTCTCTGTCTCTGTCTCTGTCTCTCTCTCTCTGTCTCTTTCTCTCTCTGTCTCTGTCTCTCTCTCTCTGTCTCTGTCTCTGTCTCTCTCTCTGTCTCTGTCTCTCTCTCTGCCTCTCTCTCTGTCTCTGTCTCTCTGTCTCTGTCTCTGTCTCTGTCTCTCTCTCTCTCTGTCTCTGTCTGTCTCTCTCTCTCTCTCTCTCTCTCTCTCTATCTATCTATCTATCTATCTATCTATCTATCTCTAATACCTTTCTTCCTCCTGTTTGTAATTAAAAACTCCATAAAAGGTTGACTGCTGACTTGAGTTTTCATTTAGGAATTACATAGCTGAATTCCTTGGCGACCTTAAATTAATATATATCAGTCTTTTAAAGTGATTTCCATAACACAACCAACATATACCACAATTTGTTCAGCCATTCCCCAATTTATGGGCATCCCCTCGTTTTCCAATTTTTGGCCACCACAAAGAGCACAGCTATGAATATTCTTGTACAAGACTTTTTCTCCATTATCTCTTTGGGTTACAGACCCAGCACTGCTATGGCTGGATCAAAGGGTAGACGTTCTTTTATCGCCCTTTGGGCATAGTTCGAAATTACCCTCCAGAATGGTTGGATCAGTTCACAACTCCACCAGCAATGAATTAATGTCCCTACTTTAGCACATCCCCTCCAGCATTCATAACTTTCCTTTGCTATCATGTTAGCCAATCTGCTAGGTGTGAGGTGATACCTCAGAGTTGTTTTGATTTGAATCTCTCTGATTATAAGAGATTTAGAACACTTCTTCATGTGCTTATTAATAGTTTTGATTTCTTTATCTGAAAACTGCCTATCCATGTCCCTTGCCCATTTATCAATTGGAGAATGGCTTGGTTTTTTGTACAATTGATTTAGCTCTTTATAAATTTGAGTAATTAAACCTTTGTCAGAGGTTTTTATGAAGATTTTTTCCCAATTTGTTGTTTCCCTTCTGATTTTAGTTACATTGGTTTTGTTTGTACAAAAACTTTTTAATTTGATGTAGTCAAAATTATTTATTTTACATTTTGTGATTCTTTCTATGTCTTGCTTGGTTTTAAAGTCTTTCCCCTCCCAAAGCTCGGACATGTATACTATTCTGTGTTTACCCAATTTACTTATGGTTTCCTTCTTTATGTTTAAGTCATTCACCCATTTTGAATTTATCTTGGTGTAGGGTGTGAGGTGTTGATCAATTCCTAATCTCTCCCACACTGTCTTCCAATTTTCCCAGCAGTTTTTATGAAATAGTGGATTTTTGTCCCAAAAGCTGGGATCTTTGGGTTTATCATATACTCTCTTGCTGAGGTCACTTGCCCCCAGTCTATTCCACTGATCCTCCTTTCTGTCCCTTAGCCAGTACCAAATTGTTTTGATGACTGCTGCTTTGTAATATAGTTTGAGGTCTGGGATTGCAAGGCCCCCCTCATTTGTGTTTTTTTTTTCATTATTTCCTTGGATATCCTTGATCTTTTGTTATTCCAAATGAACTTTGTTATGTTTTTTTCTAAATCAGTAAAGAAAATTTTTGGGAGTTCCATGGCTATGGCACTAAATAGATAAATAAGTTTGGGTAGCATGGTCATTTTTATTATATTGGCTTGTCCTATCCATGAGCAGTTAAAGTTTTTCCAATTGCTCAAATCTAGTTTTAGTTGTGTGGCGAATGTATTGTAGTTGTGTTCATATAGTTCCTGTGTTTGTCTCAGGAGATAGATTCCTAGGTATTTTATTTTGTCTAAGGTGATTTTGAATGGGATTTCTCTTTCTAGTTTTTGCTGCTGAGCTGTGTTGGAGATATATAGAAATGCTGATGACTTATGTGGGTTTATTTTGTATCCTGCAACTTTGCTAAAGTTGTTGATTATTTCAATTAGCTTTTTGGTTGAATCTCTAGGATTCTATAAGTAGACCATCATGTCATCTGCAAAGAGTGATTACTTGGTCTCTTCCTTGCCTATTTTGATGCCTTCAATTTCTTTTTCTTCTCTAATTGCTACTGCTAGTGTTTCTAGTACAATGTCAAATAGTAGAGATGATAATGGGCATCCTTGTTTCACTCCTGATCTTATTGGGAATGCATCTAGTTTATCCCCATTGCAGATGATATTAGCTGATGGTTTTAGATATATACTGTTTATTATTTTTAGGAATGACCCTTCTATTCCTATGCTTTCTAGTGTTTTTAATAGGAATGGGTGTTGTATTTTATCAAAGGCTTTTTCTGCATCTATTGAGATAATCATGTGGTTCCTGTTGGTTTGCTTATTGATGTGGTCAATTATGTGGATGGTTTTCCTAATATTGAACCAGCCCTGCATCCCTGGTATAAATCCTACTAGATCATGGTGGATGACCTTTCTGATCACCTGCTGGAGTCTTTTTGCTAGTATCCTATTTAAGATTTTTGCATCTATATTCATTAGGAAGATTGGTCTATAGTTTTCTTTCTCTGTTTTTGACCTGCCTGGTTTTGGAATCAGTACCATGTTTGTGTCATAAAAGGAGTTTGGTAGAACTCCCTCTTTGCTTATTATGTCAAATAGTTTGTATAGTATTGGGATTAACTGTTCTCTGAATGTTTGGTAGAATTCACTGGTGAATTCATCAGGCCTTGGGGATTTTTTCTTAGGAAGTTCTTTGATGGCCTGTTGGATTTCATTTTCTGATATGGGATTATTTAAGAATTCTATTTCTTCTTCTGTTAAACTAGGCAGTTTGTATTTTTGTATATATTCATCCATATCACCTAAATTGGTGTATTTATTGCCATATAATTGGGCAAAGTACTTTTAATGATTGCCTTAATTTCCTCTTCATCAGAGGTGGTGTCCCCCTTTTCATCTTTGATGCAGTTAATTTGCTTTTCTTCCTTCCTTTTTTTAATTAGATTGACCAGTACTTTGTCTATCTTTTTTGTTTTTTCAAAGTACCAGCTTCTTGTCTTATTTATTAAACCAATAGTTCTATCACTTTCTCTTTTATTAATTTCTCCCTTAATTTTTAGGATTTCTAGTTTGGTTTTCTGCTGGTGGGTTTTAATTTGGTCTCTTTCGAGTTTTTTTATTTGCATTTCCAATTGATTGATCTCTGCTCTCCCTAGTTTGTTAATATATGCACTCAGGGATACGAATTTACCTCTGATTACCACTTGTTACAAGGGAATCACTTTAAAAGACTGATATATATTAATTTAAGGTCGCCAAGGAATCAGCTATGTAATTCCTAAATGAAAACTCAAGTCAGCCGTCAGCCTTTTTTGGAGTTTAATTACAATAGGAGTAAGAAAGGAATTAGAGATATATATAGAGAGAGAGAAAAGGGAGAGAAGGGAATAGGGCTTAAATACCCCTTCTGTTTAGGCTGGGCCAAAAGGCCCAAGCCCTTAGATATCTGGGGCAAAGAAAAGAGATCAGTCCCTATTACTCACGTGTCCAAAATGGAGAAACAGTCTCAGAGGCCCCCACCTTCAGCTTCCTTCAGAGCAAGCTTCCTCAGAGCCCAGGAACCACACCGACCACAAAGAAAAACAACCACCCCTCCATGAGTCTCCAGACCCTCCTATCTTTAAGGAAACCATCCAAGTTGCCTCCCCTCAGTCCTCACATCTACCAATCACTCTTCATCAATTTCCCGGTCAATGGAGGCTCTCGCTTAACCCAGGACCGCCCAGAGGTTTCTGGCTTTTGCACATGTCTGTTGAAGGTCATATTTTCAAATGATTAAATCTATACTCCTTTGCTACAGCCCTTTCTAAATCCTGTTAACTTGAGTATGGTAGAGATTGGAATAATTAAATTTTGATCTAGGCTGCAGCCCTTACTCAATCCTATTAGGACTGAATAGGGTGGAGATTTATTCCAAGTATCTCCATTGTATCAATTCTAAAATCAATCAAGACTCAAAGAAATTCCTGTTCTATGCTTAAGCATAGGTCAAAGTCCTTTCCATTGTTCAGCAAAGGGTCTCTGTCCTAAAGTAATCTTAAGAAGGGAAGAGAAAGAACCTCCCATGCCAATGGGGTTCCCATTCCAATAGACTATCAGTAAGAAATTTTCCAAGTATGAAATATCCCAATGGTGAAATTTCCAACATTTATAAGTCTAAGGAATTTTGAGGTTTACACACTTTGGCTGCATCCCAAAAGGTTTGAAAGGATGTCTCGCCATTGTCATTTTCCTCAATGAAATTATTAATTGTTTCTATGATTTCTTCTCTAACTAAACGATTTTGGAGTATCATATTGTTTAATTTCCAATTAGTTTTTCATTTGGTTTTCCATGTACCATTACTGATCATTATTTTTATTGCCTTATGGTCTGAAAAGGCTGCATTTATTATTTCTGCTTTTCTGCATTTGTGTGCCAAGTTTCTGTGGCCTAATGTATGGTCAATCTTTGTGAATGTGCCATGTGGTGCTGAGGTGTATTCCTTTTCATCCCTATTTATTTTTCTCCATATGTCTATTAATTCTAATTTTTCTAAGATTTAATTCACTTCTTTTACCTCTTTCTTATTTATTTTTTGGTTTGATTTATCTACATTTGATAATGGTTGGTTCAAGTCTCCCACTAATATGGTTTTACTGTCTATTTCTTCCTTCAATTCTCCTAGTTTCTCCATTAGAAATTTGGGTGCTATATTATTTGGTGCATACATGTTAATTAATGATATTTCCTCATTATCTAAAGTCCCTTTTAACAAAATATAATTACCTTCCCTATCCCTTTTGATCAGGTCTAGTTTTGCTTTGGCTTTATCATATATCATGATTGCCACTCCTGCCTTCTTTCTGTCAGTTGAGGCCCAGAAGGTCTTACTCCATCCTTTAATTCTGACCTTGTGGGTGTCTACCCACCTCATGTGTGTTTCTTGAAGACAACATATGGTAGGATTTGGGATTCTAATCCATTCTGCTATTCGTCTATGTTTTATGGGTGAGTTCATCCCATTCATGTTCAAAGTTATGACTGTCACTTGTGGACTCCCTGACATTTTGATATCCTTCCCTAATTCTAACCTTTCTTCTTCAGCTCTACCTTTTAGTTCAATGATTTACTTTAAATCAGTCCCCCTTGTATTTCCCTTTCTACCCCCCTCCCTTCTTATTCCCTCCCTTATTTTCCCCTGTAGTCTTTTTAAAAAATTCCCCCCCCACCCTCTCCCTCCCTTGTACTGCGTCCCTCCCCACCAGTCTGTTTTTTACCCTTCTACTCCCCTATAGGGCGCAAATCTATTCTCTTCCCCAATGGATTGGATTGTTCTTCCCTCTTTGGGTCAGTTTCAAAGTACGTAAGAGTTGAGTATTTCCTATCTCCAACCTCTTTACCCTTCCAGTGTATCAATGTTCTCCCCCCTCCCACCATGAGCTTCTTTGTGACATATAAATTTACCCCCATTTGTTTTTTTTTTCCCATTTCTTTTAGTCATAACCTCTTTTCTTTTTTAGCTTTAGTCGTGTATATATATATATATACATACACATGTATATGTATTTATGCATGCATATATCTATATACCTATTTATGTCTCGTCCTTTCATCCTATACAGTTTGTCACTGTTCCCTCTGAGTGTAGTTCTTCTAGCTGCCTAGGTGATAGCAACAGTTTTTAAGAGATGCCAATGACCTCTTTTCTAATAGGGATACATATCATTTTAACTTATTGAGTCTCTTAAAAATTTGTTGTTGTTGTTGTTGTTGTTGTTGTTTCCCCTCTTTTTTAATTACTTTTTGATGATTTTCTTGAGTTCTGTGGTTGGACTTCAAATTTTCTGATCAGGTCTGGTCTTTTATTTATGAATGCTTGGAACTCTTCTGTTATGTTAAATGACCATAATTTCCCCTGTAAGAATATAGTCAGTTTTGATGGGTATTTTATTCTTGGCTGTAGACCTAGTTCCCTTGCTTCCCGGAATATCATATTCCATGCCTTTCGGTCCTTCAGTGTGGATGCAGACAGATCCTGTGTTATCCTCACCATGTTTCCATGGTATCTGAATGGCTTCTTCTTGGCAGCTTGTAATGTCTGTTCTTATATCTGATTGTTTTTGAATTTGGCTATAACATTTCTTGGTGTTGTCATTTGGGGATTAAATACAGGGGATGATCTGTGGATTATTTCAGTCTCCACTTTCCCCTCTTGTTCTAGGATCTCGGGACAGTTTTCCTGGATAATTTCCTCTAGTATTATGTCCAGGCTTTTTCTTTTGTCGTGGTCTTCTGGTAGTCCAATGATTCTTAAATTGTCTCTTCTTGAAAGATTTTCTAAATCGTCTGTTTTGTGAATGAGATGCTTCACATTTTCCTCAATGTTTTCATTCTTTTTGTTTTGTTTTATAGTGTCCTGCTGCCTTGTGAGGTCACTTGATTCTAGTTGTTTTACTCTGGTTCTTAAAGATTGGATTTCATCTCTGGCTTTTTGGTCGTCTTTTTCCTTCTGGTCTGATTTTCTTTGAAGATCGTCTTTCATCCTCCTTACCTCGTCTTTCATCTCCTTTGCCTCATCTTTCATCTCCTTTGCCTCATTTTCCAGCTGGTTGATTTTGGCTTTCAGGACACTATTTTCTTGTTTTAGTTCAAGTACCTCTGTTTCCAGATGACTTATCTTAATTTTTAAGTTCTTTTCCCAATTGTCTTCAGCCTCTCTTAGTTGTGTTTTGAGTTCTTCCACAGCCTGTATCCAATTCGCTGGGATTTCTGGTTTATCGTTTGCTGATCTCTCCCCCTCTGTTCCATTTGCTGAGTAGTAGCTGTCTATTGTAGTTTCTTTCTTCTGTTTCTGTTGTTTGTTCACATTCACCCCCTCTTTACTCCCCGTATTTGTCTGTGCTCTTGTTCCTCTCATTTTTTTTGGTTTTTTGGGGACTTCTATAGGTCTCCACTCTTGGAGCTTTAACAAAAGATCTCTTGGTGTAATCTCTGGGGGAGGGTTGTTGGGGGTTTGAGATTTCCTGTCTTCTGGAGGCTTTTGATTGGCTTAAAGTCCAGCAGTCAATGAGGATGGATGGGGAGCCTGGGCTTCCCTGTGTTCTGGAGACTTTTGATGGGATTGAGTTCAGCTTAGTTGGGCTGGGTTTACTCTGAGTTTTAAACTTCCTGGACAGCTAGAGCAAATAGGAGGATCTCCAAATCTCTGGCCAGGCTGCCAGGTCTATGCTCCTTCTAAGCTGCCATCTTGACTTCGCCTCTAGGTTTCTGTTTTTTCAGAAGACCCTGCTCTCTAAGTGGGGAGGTGTGTGGCCTCCCTGGGCTCTGAGGGCTCCTGATGGGATTAGGTTCAGCTGGTTCTTTCAGAAGACCCTGCTCTCTAAGGGGGGAGGGGTCGTGGCTTGCCTGGGCTATGAGGGCTCCTGATGGGATTAGGTTCACCTGGTTTGGGCCAAATGAGCCCTGAAGCAAAAAACCTCCTCCTCCACAATCTGTGTTGAATGTCTGGAGACTGGCCCTGGTTGTTTTCAAGGTAAGCCCTTCACCGGCACTGAGGTTTTTGTTCTTTCAGAAGCTCTGAGGGCTCTTGATGGGATTAGGTTCAGGTGGTATGGGTCGAATGATCCCCGAGCCAAAAACAGGAAGAAAAAAACAACAACCTCCTCCTCCACAGTCTGTGTTGAATTCCTGGAGACTGGCCCGGGTTACTTTCAAAGTAAGCTCTTCAGAGCAACCCCTTTGCCAGCCCTGAGTTTTCTGTCCTTTCAGTAGCTCTGAGGGCTCCTGATGGGACTGGGTTCAGCTGGTGCCCTAAAGCTGGGACCTCCCTTGAGCCTCAGATGGAAGGACCCAGCCAGGGGGCTACAGGCTTCCCCCTTCTCTCTATGTTTCCCTGCCATCTGTGTTGGGCACCCCGGAGACTGGCTCAGGTTGCTTTCAAGGTGAGTCCTCAGAGCCCTGAGTTTCCCGCTGCTCCCGTGGGCTCAGCACTCTGGGTTGGGGGGATGGGTCCTGGGACCTTCCTTCTGCCTACCCCTTAGATCCAAGTGATCTAGGGTTCTGGCTTTTGGGGTGCAGTACCTTTTGATCCAGGCCCAGGAGGAGGGTTCCCCAGGTCTATCCTGTTGTTCAGCTTGAATTTCGGTGTCCTAGGAGCACTCTGTTTGCGATCGGTAAGGAAGGGTTTCCGAGGTCTGAACTTTTGCTGCTTCTATGCCGCCATCCTGACCAGAAGTCTAGTCAATCATCACAAGTTCTAAATTACACTAGAGATGGATTATTGATGAAATATCATGTTTTTATTATCTCTGTATACTTTACTGCATCGATATATGTTACCAAATTGGGAGAATATAACATGATCAATGGTTTCCCTAAATTTATGGTATAATAGCAATAATTTGGTTTGATAGAATGATATCTAATGTTATAGATAATAATAATAGGTAATATTTAAATAGTACCAACTTTATGCCAGTTACTATGCTAAGCACTTTGCAAATATTATCTCATTTCATCCTTATAACAACCCTCTGAGGTAAATGCTATTGTAATCCCCATTTTACATATGAGGAAACTGAGGCAAATAGAAGTCACACAGCAAGTAAGTGCCTGAGGCCCTATTTGAACTCAGGTCTTCCCAAATCCCAGTCCATGCTCTCTTCACTGTGCCACCCTAAGAAAGAAGTGTAAGTATTAGTTCAATATTACAAGGAGCTATGATGCTGTCCATTTGGGTACTCCCATCTTTTTAGTTTAATTTTCTTTGAGCTTTGCCATGACCAAAATATATATATATATATATATATACATATATATATATAACCTTGCCTTTAGTTTACTAAAGAGACCATCTGAACTGGACTCTTAGGTGATATGCAGGGAGATTAGGAGGATATCATCAGAATCAGTCCAGATATGTTGACACCCTGAACTGGATGATGACTGTATAAATAGAGATGCCATGTCCTTAAAATTCTCATTCAGGATGTTAGAATCTTTGAGTATTAGGCAGATCTCTTCACTAGGACTCAGTTTCTTGTCCTACAAATTGTAGAGATATGTCCTAAGATCCTACTATGCCCCAAAATTCTGAGACTATGAAGACAAATATAATTTGAAAATACAGTATGTGCTTGTTAAACTGAATTAGAAACTGCATTCTGATATAAAAGATCTCTTCATTCAACATTCCTCTCCTTGATTGTCATCATCCTCTTGAGTCCTTTGAACCTCAGCAGTTAAGGCCAGTGTGAGAAACACAACCTTGAGCTCCCCTGTCATTCCCTTGTGCCCTTATAGTTATTTATTGCTGGGGGAACTTCTGTTTTTACCTAAAATAATAAGCCATAAAATTAGCAATGGACATCTTACCTTAACAATTATTTCCCTGAAAACAAAAGTGTGTTGGTCTATTTTCAGAATTAATGAGCTGAAGGGGAAGCTAAATTCACCTTCTCCTACATTTCAAGTTGCAGGTTGGAAAAGTAATAGGACACCAAGCTGTATGGTATTTGTGAAGATGAAGAGACAAACATACACCATCCCTCTTCTCCCCACCCTGTCACAGCTTATCAGACAGCAAAGCCAAGCTTTCTTATTAAAAATAAAACAAAACTTCTGCAATAAGTTAAAATTTATTTTGCTATCATTGGCAAAGCACAAGTAGGAGGTCAGAGGTACTGACTAGGATGACAGGCTCATGGCTTCCCCACCACCATGGAATTCTCACAACTTAATGAGGTGACTTGAAGCTGTCCTTCCTAGTGAAGAGGTTAGGGAGACTGTCTGCATTGCAGTCTGGCAAAACCCCAGGGCCTGACACTGTCATCGTATGAGTTTCTTTGTCTGGACAGTGGCCCTCGTGATCAAACGGGCTCTCTTTTCTCTCTGAAATCATTACCTTCTCCCTTATCCTTATACTGTAAAGACCCCCTAATACTCTAACACAGAGACCCTGCATGGACCAGACTGCCATGAAGCCTATCCCACCATATATTTCAGTGAGTCTTAAGAGTTTGTGCTGATTTTTGCAGACCTTTATTGAGAACATTATCATCCTGCTACCAGGTGAATTCCAATCAGATTGCCTAGAGCTAGGACAGTGTGATCCTTTATTCATGAAAATCTTCAATAAAGGGGAGAGGGAATCACCATGACTCTGGTAGTGTTCTTGATGACAACCATCCAAATTTCACTTGTTTTCTAGAATTTGGTTTGCATCTTCAACGATATCAATGGCATCTTTCTAATAAGCCTGCTTGAAATTGCCATTCTACTTCAGGAGCTTGATTTTTTTCCCATTACAATCAGTTAGTTTAAAGGATATTTCTTCATGAAGATTTTTGCCATCCAATCTATAAAGGACCTAAAATGAAGAGGTTTCCCTCCTGCTCACACTAAATCAAACTGTTTCTGTGATCGCTAGTGCTGCTCATTACTCTGGTTTTCCAAGTTGGAATTCAGGATAAATGTCAGCCAGGGAGCAGTGAACCATGGGGCTGTGCTCTCTGGAGCCAAGGTCAGAGCAGAAATGGAATCCCAGGAAGCTTTCCCTGATCATCTCCCCACCACCACCACCTTGCTATTTGTTGATGCTCTCTACCTTACAGCACCTGTATATACTTGTCCACTGACCTTCCAGTAAAATTCAATTTAATTAACTGGATGATCATTTGCTAAGGACTTTGCAGAGGGAATTTCTGTTCCAATATCTTCAGGGCTAAAGAAGGTCTCAGAAGCCCTCTGTAACTTGGAGATTCTATGAGAGTAAAAACAGAGGCTGCGAGATACGCTTTCTTACTTTCTTTCTAGCACTGTAATACCCCTCCAAGCCACCATTCCTCTCTTTATGGGTTGTCTTCTCCTAACAGAATGTAAGCACTTTAAGGGCAGGAATTGTTTGCTTTTTGTGTTTGTATAGCCAACACATGACACAGTGAATGGCAAATAGTGCTTAATAAGTGTTGCTGGTTTTTTCCATTCAGTTCCATTCAACAAACATCATCTACCAATGGTGTCTATCAACACCAACATCAACAATTGTCTACCAATCACTCAATAAGCAGTAAACAAATATTTAGCACCTTCTATGTGCCAGGCATATAGGGATAAAAAGAAGAGGCAAAAGACAGTTTTTGCCTCAAGGAGCATACAGATTAACAGGAGACATGTAAATCAATTCCTACAAAGCAAGATATATACAGAATAAATAAGAAGGAAAATGGCTATAATTAAAAGGGTCTGGGAATGTTTCTTGAAGAAGGTAGGATCTTCATTGGAACTTAAAGGAAGCCAGGGAGGTGAGATGTCAGAATAGAGAAGGACCAATTTTTCAAGCTTGAGAAACAACCAGAGAAAAAACAGGAGCTGACATGTACCTTCTTGTTTATGGAACAGCCAAGAGTCCAGTGTCACAGGATTAATGAGGACATAAGAGGGAGTAAGTTATAAGACTCTGGAGGTAGAAGGAGACTAGGTGATAAAGAGTCCTGAATGTCAAACAGAGAATTTTATATTTGACCCTAGAAGCAATAGGAAACCACTGGAATTTACTGAGTAGGGGAGAGACAAGATTGGACCCACACCTCATGAAAATCACTTTAATGGCTTAATGGAGGATGGATTGGAGGGAGAGAGACATGAGACAGGCAGATCCACCAGCAGGCTATTGCAATAATCCAAGCATGAAGTGGCAAGAGCCTGCACCAGAGTTGTGGCAGTGATGATGGAGGGAAGGAGAACAAGAGATATTGCAAAGGTGAAACCCACAAGCCATGTCAACAGATTTGATATGGGGGTGATATGAAGTGGAGGGATATAGTGAAGAATCTAGGATGACTCGTAAACTTTGAGCCTCAGGGACTGAAAGGATGGCATTGCCCTCTATATATGTAGGAGGAAAGGAAAGTTTAGGAGAAAGGGTAATAAATTCATTTTAAGCTTTAAATGCCTATTGAACATCCAGTTCCAGGTGTCTGATAGGTGTTTGGAGATGTGAGATTAGAATGAGTAGAGTTTGAGATGGGATAGGTAGATTTAAGAATAATCATCATCATAGAAATGGTAATTAAATAGCTGGGAGCTAGGGGCAGCTAGGTGTCTCAGTGGATAGAGAATCTGGCCTGGAATCTGGAGGTCATGAGTTAAAATCTGACCTCAGACATTTCCTAATGGTATGACCCTAGGCAAGTCACTTGACTCTTACCTCTCTTTCTGCCTTGGAACCAATATTTAGTATCAATCCTAAGACAGAAGGTAAGAGTTTTTTTAAATACCCGGGAGCTGATGTGGTCACCAAGTGAAGTAATATTGAAGGGGAAGCTTAAGAGGGCTTTAGGGCAGAAACTTGGGAGAAATCTATGGTTAGAGTATGTGATATGTGATCTGGAAGAGGAGGAGCAATCATATAGGTGGAAAGAGAACCAGGAAAGAATGTCTCAAGACATTCTTGGTGCCTCAAGAGCCTGGTGAGAGGCAAATATCAGGAAGAGAGAGTGATTAGCAAAGTTAAAGGCTACAGAGATGTCAAGGAGGATGAGGATAGAGAAAGTGTCAAAGATTTGGCAACTAAGAGATAATCAGTAACTTTAGAAAGTGTGGTTTCAGTGGTGTGATATTGTTAGAAACTAATGGCAAGGGGTTAAAAAGAGAGTAAGAAGAGAGAAAACAGAGGCATCTATTATAGATGATTCTTGGTCTTTTTAAGGAGTTTAGGTACAAAGGGTAGAAAAGATATAGGGCAGTTGTGGGGGATGGAAGAATGAAGTGACAGCTATTTTCAGAATTAGGAAAATCAGAGGCATATTTATATGAGATAGAAAATGAGCCATTGGAGAGTAAGAGATTGAAAATAAGTGAGACTAGGGATGATAGAGGGAACAATCTGTTGGAGGAAACCATATGAAATGAGATTGCTTCTTGTTAAGGAGTACTAGTGTTTAAGATAAGATTCTAGGCCAGACTATCAGACAATAAACCCTTATTAAATGCTTACTATGTGCCAGGTGCTGAGCTAAGTACTAGACAATTAGGTATGCAAAAAAAAAAGTTAATAGTCTTTGCCCTAAAGGAATTTACGTTTTACTGAGAATAGGAAATAAGCAGTTAGGGGGCAAAGCTCTAATTCTGAGTAGAAGATCGGGAAATGTCACTTGTAAGTGGTAACTGTTGAGCAGAGCCTTAAATAGAGTGAGGGATTCCAATAGGCAGAGGTAAGGACAGAGAACACCCCAGGGAAGAGTGAGAACTGGGGGCACAATCTGGGCAAAGAGATAGAAGTGAGAGACAGAATGTAATGTCTAGAGAACCACAAGATGATCAAATTTAATTGAAACATAGAGTGGTGGAAGAGGAATTATAGGAAATAAGTCCAGAAGGAAAGATTGGAGCCAACCTTGAAGGGCTTTAAATACAAAAGAGAAAAGTTTGCATTTTATCCTAGAGACAACTGGATACCCCAAGAGTTCACTAAGCAAGGGAGCTTACACAGTCAGACCTGTACTCCAGGGAAATCACTTTGACAGCTAGGTAGGAAGTAGATTGGATAGAAGAAAAATTTGAGAAAGGAAAACCAATTAGGGAGCTGTCCTAATATTTCCAAATAGCTGTCCTAATATGTCCTATTAGGACCTGAAATAGGGGAATGGCCCCTGTGAGTGGAAAGAAGAGGAGAGATGGGAGATATGTTATAGAAGTAGAATACTCAAGACTTGGCAATGGTTTTTATTGTGGGGAATAAATGAAAGAAGAGGAGACTATGGGGATATGGAGAGAAAAGAGTTAAAGTTGACTCCTACCTTGAAAACCTATATGGGTGGAAGGATTTTGACACTAGACAGATAAGGCAGTTACTAAAAAAGATGGGTAACCTAATATACGATCTTTTACAGCAATGATTGTTTCTTTTTATCTTTGTACCCCCAGTGAGATGAGTTGATAGGATAGTGAATTGGAAATCAGGAAGGCTGAAGTTGGAGGCCTGCTGTGTTTCTTTACTACCTCTGTGACTGTAGAGGCAAGTCACTTAACTCCTCTCTCTACAAATAATAGAGGAGTTCTGATCTAATGTAGCCCCCATCAACAAAATCATAGGTCAATTTGCAGATATTTGATATGTTCATATATCCCTAATTTGCACAGAGTAGGTGTCTTGAATTAAATTACTTGTTTAGGACTAGCCACAGGGCATCAAATTAGTTCTGCAGAAGTCCATGAATGATATAACCTTACACACAGGGTTGCTATAATTCTTCTTCAACCACTAGGAATGCTTAAAGGAAATTATTAATTTCAGATCTATGGTGTTTGTATCTTTCCTATTTGTTTGAAAAGTTGTAAAAATGTGTGTGAGTATATGTGTGTGTGTTTGATTTGAGTTCACCATAGAAATAAGATCTTTTGTTTGCAACTTTAATTTTTATTTCCTGGTGAATTATCTAATTTGCAAAGACATATGCCCAAAATAATTAGTTGATGAATGTGGATTTTAATTGGTATGAAGCCCAGAGTAATTTCTAAAGGGTATAAGCTTACTTAGGAAAAATCACTGTGCTTCCCAGAGTCTCCTCTCCCACAATCCAGATGCAAGCTTGATAATGACATAGGATGATGGCTCATAAGAAGCCTGAAAGGATCTTGCCCATTCTTTAATATTTTGGATGAAAAACAATGAGACCCAAAGAAGAGGTAGCAGCTCAAGTGAGTAAAATAAAAGCCTAGAAAGCATTCATGAGAGGATCTGGAATTCAAGGCAGTTCAGAAATGTATGGTCATACTGTGTATATATCAGACTCTGGTCTCTCTTAGTGTTAGCTAGCAGAGAGATTTCCTTCCCCATCACCCCCCAGTTGTTGAGCTGAATTACTGATTAGACATGCAAAGTCATGCAAAACAAGAAACTCAAAGTGATGATTCTGATTCACTCTACATTTCCATCAGTTATTTTCTACTTTTTAAAAACTTGACAGATTTCTCTTAAAATCTATAATCCCTGTACCCCAAAGAGATAATGGACACAAAGACTTGTACAAAAATATTCATAGCTGCGCTCTTTGTGGTGGCCCAAAACTGGAAAACGAGGGGATGCCCATCAATTGGGGAATGGCTGAACAAACTGTGGTATATGTTGGTGATGGAATACTATTGTGCTCAAAGGAATAATAAAGTGGAGGAGTTCCATGGAGACTGGAACAACCTCCAGGAAGTGATGCAGAGCGAGAGGAGCAGAACCAGGAGAACATTGTACACAGAGACTAATACACTGTGGTATAATCGAACGTAATGGACTTCTCCATTAGGGGCGGTGTAATGTCCCTGAACAACTTTCAGGGATCCAGGAGAAAAAAAACACCATTCATAAGCAAAGGATAAACTATGGGAGTGGAAACACCGAGAAAAAGCAACTGCCTGAATACAGAGGTTGAGGGGACATGACAGAGGATAGACTTTAAATGAACACTCTAATGCAAATACTATCAACAAAGCAATGGGTTCAAATCAAGAAAACATCTAATGCCCAGTGGACTTACGCGTCGGCTATGGGGGGTGGGGGGGAGGAAAAGAAAATGATCTATGTCTTTAACGAATAATGCTTGGAAATGATCAAATAAAATATATTAAAAAAAAATCTATAATCCCTTCTGAAATCATAGTCACATTGATATATACCCGTATACATATCTATGTATATGTACTTACATATAAATGTATATATGCTTATTATTACAATTTAACTATAAAGAGAATAGTTGTTATAATTTTGATCTTAACTACAATGTATTGATTTGCTTTTCTCTATTCTATGCCTTAGAAATTCTTAAAGAGATTTCTATACATAGATAGAACTTTGATAAGTAGAACTGTGATTTTGTCCTTCTGCCTTAAGATTGGTCATAAGCCTACCTGCAAAGAGTTCGGTAAACCATCCTGTCTGAAGAGAAGAAACTTGTTTTGAAATTGTCTTTTAGGATTTAACCATCTTTGTCCCAAAGTTCTTCCTAATAAAGTCCTGCTGATACAGTGTATGAAAAGTTGATTCTATCTTTGGCTGAAAACCAAGATGGAAAAAGGTTTTTTTATTCACTGAGGAATTTACTCAGTACTTCATTCCTCAGGCAAGGGAATAATAACTCTGGCTGGAATCATACAGTACTTTTAGTGTTTGCAACATGCTGTACCTGCTATTATCTCATTTGATGCTGTGTGAACAAAGTGCTATTAAAACTGAGACTCAGAAATTTTAAGTGATGGACTACAAGTCAATGAAGACTTATTTTTGATTCCTACCTCTGACATGAGCTATCTAATTATGGTGCAGCCACCTGACCTCTGTTAACCTAATTTGACTCTCCTATAAAATGGGAATTATATTGACAATAATACCTCCTGGATGGTTATGAGAATCAAAAGAGATAATACAGGTAAATTATTTTACTAAAGTTAAGATATAATATAAGTGACAGCTTCTCTTTATATAGATTAATAAATACCTATTGTTTTATGTAGGCATCATTGTTTTCTAGAAATTCATAAATGTATGATACTCCATATTAATTTATTTTAAAAGTAGGAAAAAAATGAATTCTTTCCCCTGGTCTTTACTTGCCAAAACCATTTTCTCCTCTTCAATAACATCTCATAAATTTAACCTGCTTATCATTCCCCCTGAGGTTATCTAAAAGAAATTTCCTAAGAATTGAGATAATGAAGAACACTATGAATTGAGCCAAATGAGAAATTATTGCTAAAATACTAAGGCCAAGAACCTTGGAGGCTAGTGACCACTGTTATAATATTCTTTCCCAATAGAGAAGGAAAAGAAAGCCAAGCAGAAACTGACATGTGACCTAGATTTAGGGAGAGTAGATTTCAAAACATTGCAGGAAAGAATAAATTGGATCTTATATCCCGAAATCTTGCAGAGGAAGTTGAAACAAAAGAGACAGGAAGTTTTCAAGAATGGAATTTTAATCAACCACAAATTATTTGAATCAATCAACAAGCACTTATTAAGCAGCTACTATTGCTAGGTACTGAACTAGACAGTGAGAATCAACAAATATAGCAGTGAATGAGAAAACTGATGCAGAGTGAAAGGAGCAGAACAAGAACATTATACACAGAGACTGATATACTGTGGCACAATCAAATGTAATGGATTTTTCTACATCCAGAGGAAGGATGTGGAACTTCTCTACTGGCAGCAATGCAATGACCCAGGACTATCCTGAGGAACTTATGAGAAAGAACACTATCCACATCCAGAGAAAGGACTGTGGGAGCAGAAACATAGAGGAAAAACTACTGCTTGATCACATGGTTCACTAGGGATATGACTGGGGATGTAGATTCTAAATGATCACCCTCTTGTAAACATTAATAATATGAAAATAGGTCTTGATCAATGATACATGTAAAACTCAATGGAATTGCTCATGGCTATGGGAGGGGAGAGGGAGGAGGGGAGAGAAAGAACACGAATCATGCAAACATGGAAAAGTATTCTAAATTAATTAATTGAATAAAGTTTAAAATATTCTGAATACATCTTAAAAATTTTTTAAAAGAAGTGTATACAAAGTCTATACAAAGGGGAAAGCTGCCTAATGAGAGCATTGTAGCAGCACAGGGAATACATCAGTAAATACAGATATAAGTAGAAATATTTAGAAGATGTATGTTAAGATGAATACACTAAGAAAATAAATGTGAAAGCTAAAGCCAAGAATGACCTAAACTAAGGAGGCATATTAAGGACAGCAAAGGTTTTTATTTTGTTTTAAAGTTAAGGAGACAAGAAGAGGATGAAAAAGACAGAACTATTGCTTAGTGTGGAAGAGATGATGGTAATAGATCATTATGAATAGAATAAAATGCTTGACTTTTATTTTATTTCCATTTCTTTACTAAAGAGAATTAACCTATTTGATTGGAAGGAGAAAGACAGAGCACATACAGTTAGCAGAGGGCAAAACCCAAGCTACATGAGAGTAAAAGAACATCCAGTAGCTTGGTCATGGAGTTTGAGTAAAAAGGCCCAAACAAATATAACACTATAACTTGTCTTCTATTCCTGGCAAAATTCTAAACCACATCATTAGAAGGACTAGGTGAGCATTTAAAACAAACGAAGAGCAATAAAAGCCAGCTTGGTTTCATCAAAAACAGATCATGTCAAAGTAACTTCATTTTCACATGCTTCCTAAAGGAAGATTTTCCCACTAGCTATTTGAGAATGGGCAAGACACTTAATTTCTTAGAAGTTATATAAAATTTTGCTGTGTGTTAGTCATTTCTGTCAGGTCTGACTCATCATAATCCTATTTGAGGTTTCTTGGCAAAAATCCTACAGTGTTTTGCCATTTCCTTCTCCAGTTTATTTTACAGATGAGGAAACTGAGGCAAACCAGGCTAAATGATTTGTCCAGGATCACATAGTTCACAAGTACTTAAGCCAACTTTGAACTCTAGAAGATGAGTCTTTCTGACTTCAGGCCCAGAACTCTATCCACTGAGCCATCTAGATGCCCTCATCTATAGATTAGTAATAATGATAATTTTACTATCTTGTGGTAAGGAAGGCAAACTATGAAATGCTCAATTAAAATGATTAATTTTTTAAATATAACTAGATAACAAGGAATTTCTGGAGACATAGATGAGTAGATATTAGAAAAGTTTTTTTGACAAAATCTTTCAACCTGTTTTTAGAAGTGATGTGTAAGCTATATCATAGTAGGTAATTGGATTTAGGATTGTTTGACTCAACATACCCAAATTGTAGTGCTAGACTCGAAGTCAAGAAAACCAGTTGAAATTTTGCTTCAAACACTTAACTAGTTCTGTGGCCTTAAATAATTACATCAATCTCTCTGAGTCTGCTTAGTCATTTGTAAAAATGGAGCTGATACTTTCCACTTCAAATGGTTATTGTGGAGATCAAAGGAAAGAAAGTGTAATGGGCTTTGCATACCTTATATCTTTTGCATACCATACTATATATAAATGAAATAATTTTTCTGATGTCTGGCTATGCCTCCCCCAACCTTTACTTGTGAATTGCATTTTGAATCTTTCTTACTGAATTTCATCTTACTCACTTTGGCCCATTTTCTCTTCGTTTATTCTGTTTTTACATCCCAACACTGCCATTCATAGTGTTAGCTATCTCACCCATGTCATGTCACTTGCAAATATGAAATATCACCTTTTATGCTTTCACTCATGTCATTGACAAAAGTGTTAAAAAGCAGAGGGTCAAGTATAGCTAGATATGTGAAAAAATACTTTGACCATTTTACTAGAGCAGTGTGAGTAACAGCATCTTATGCAACCAAATTTTGTGCATGTGTATGAGGGGAAGGATGTATGGAGAGGGGAGAGGGAGAGACAGAGAGACAGAGAGCGAGAGACAGAGAGACAGAGACAGAGACAGAGAGACAGAGAGAGGGAGTGTGTCATAGTTTCCTATATAGATCTCACTGCATTCTGCTCTGGGTAGTCCACACTTACAAAGTGGGGCTTAGTTATGGATTCCACATTTGGGGAAGTATATAAGCAAACTGGTATATTTCCAGAGAAGAGTTCTCAGGTGGAAATATGGATGGCGAGTTGGTTACATTAAAGGTTGATGAATAAGACAGAAAATGTTTAACCTGGAAAAGGAAAACTGTAAAAGAAATATAAAGTCTTCAAGTATATAAAGCACTTGAGTACTTAAAGGAAGAGACATTAAATTTGTTCCATTAGCATACCTGGCTCCCAGACAGGAGCGGGCAAGGGCAAGAAGTAAATGCAATGAGTAGAAATTAAAAATTGGTAGTTTTACATTCAGTGAAAAGCCAACTTCCATATATTTGGAGATGGAATGGATTGCCTTGAGAAGTTATAGATTTCTCCCCAATAACTCTGGTAGTGATTGTTGTTTAATCATTTACCAGGGTTCTTTATTTCCAACTCTGTGAACTCTTTTGGAATTCCTTGGTAAAGATACTAGAGTAATTTGCCATTTCCTTTTCTAGGTCATTTTGTGGATGAGAAAATTTAGGCAAATAGGGTCAAATAACTTGCCCAAAGTCACACAGCTAGTTAAATATCTAAGGGACTTGACCTGATGTCTTCTTGACCCCAGACCCCTGGCATTCTATCTACTGCACCACCTATCTGCTAGGTTTCTCCCCATTAACTGGAGTTCTTCAAATAAAAATAGTTATATTATTGAAGATATTCTTTTTTAAAATATGTTTTTATTGGTATTCTTTTTTTACATCAATTCCATAGTTATCCCACATATCCCTCCCCTTCTTATCCTCAGAGAATCATCTCATATGACAGCATTTTTAGAGGAAAAAAATATTTTCAAAACATTGATATAGTCCAAAAAACAGATACAATTTATAATGCCTGTGAACTTCACACCTCCACAAAAGGGTAAGGTGGGGATATCTTCTCATTCCTTCAAACCCTGCTGCTTGATCTTTATAATTTTGTTACATTTTCTTTTGCTTTTTTGTCAAGTAGTTCTTTCCATTAACATTGTACTATAATATTGTTTTCTTTTCACTGTTTACATTACTCTGTACTTGTTCATATACATTTTTACATGTTTCTCTGTATGTTGAGGAGATCCTTAGTTACATTTTCTGATTCCATAAATGTCATTTTAAAAGCAAGACTTGCACATTCCTATTGTTCTCTGTTTCCTAGATGGAAAGTAAAAGTGATAGTTTTTCTTGAAAAGTTTGTGACTAACTAAAGAATAACTTCATAGGCTGAAACCACCCAATTTCAAGTCAGTGTACAATGTACAAAAGGGACCTCGAATATTTGAGATGATGAAAATTTTCATGTCTTTGCTCCTTTGAAGAGTATCCATTGTCACTAATCTCTTCTGCTCAAAGCAACAAGTTTCATGAACACCTCTTTTCACACTTCTCTTGGTCACATGAATTGAAGAAATCTCAGCTTCTGTCATGAAATTCTTAACAGGATAGCTTTAGCAATCCCCAAAGATCCTCCTACTGCTACCCAGTTGCTGGTCAAATAACAGAGCCTTTTGCTAAGATTTTGAGTTCATCACATTTTGAGAAGCAACAGTAAATATCATATTCCCTTTTTGTCAAAAATCCTTACGGGCCTTTTTGGCACAGGGTAGTTGGAAAGCATTAAAACACTTCAATGAAAAGAGCTGGATGGATGTCAAAGTAGGAAAAGAGAGGCCTGTATTTATAGGAATAGACAGAAGTGACAAAACTCAAGTCGCTGATATTTCTAGTCTTCTGAGATTTACAACACATTTCATTGATTCATCATAATGCATAGTGTGTTTTCTCTGTAGAAAAAAATTCTCTTGTGTGCAATTTTTTTGAGGGATGGGAACTATGATTACCTAACATATAGGCAACTTGGCATAGAATTGGCTCCACTGATACAGAAGAAAGAAACAAAGAAAGAAACAAAGAAAGAAAAAGAAAGCAACATGATAACATTTTTAGATTTAAAGTTGTGCTTTACATTTCTGTAACTTATAATCTTGGGCAGCTAGGTGGTACAGTGAACAGAATGTGTCAGACAGTCAGGAAAACTCATCATCTTGAGTTCAAATCTGGCCTCAGACACCTACTAGTTATATGATACTGGGCAAGTCACTTAATGGGGTTTGTTTGGACATTGAGAGATAAGTTAAATAGTATGACTAGGATCACATAGCTAGTATGTGCCAAAGGCAGGACTTGAAGCAATTCTTTCTGAGTCCAGAACTGGCCCTCCTTTTAATAAGTGCCATGGTGCCTTTGGAGGAATATTAGTAACTACATAAATAGAGATCACTGATAAAGCAATGCTATTGTACTTAAAAAAGAGATGAAAAGAAAAATAATTGTGAAATATGGAGCAAAATAAAATGTTTAAAAAGTTAAGCCATCATATATCCATTCATAATCAATTCCCAGTCTTGCTATTTCTTCTTCATATAGTAACTGATGCATCTGGGCATCCTTTTGAAGAAGGTAGCAAATAAATTAAACATTAAAAAAAAACTAGTTGCTTTCCATACTGAAAAGTTATCAAAAATAACTCTCAGCAGGTATTTTGTTATAAACCAAAAAAAGAAAAATGAAAGAAATATCCATGAATAGCATGGCATATATTTTCAAGCCAATTATGTAGTCATAGAAAAGTGTTAAAACACTAAAAAAAAACTGAAAACTACATGAGAGTTTACAAAATATCCTGAGATCTGTGCCCAGTGCATTCAGAGTAAAGACAATTTTAAACATTCTGAGATAATTGGTAGAATGTAAGGGTCAATGGAAACCAATCTACACCAACTGCTGAAATATTTTTCACTCAAATGTGAGAACATATGCAACATATATGAAGATATAGAAAGTGTGTCTTGCAGACTTAGAGTGTTATGTCAATGTTACTTATTCTGATGAAGATGATGATGATGATGATTATGTGGCCTACTGTTATCACCAGTTTTCATTTCTGCCTTTGTTGATGCTATTCCTCCCTTTTTTCTTCCCCTATCTATAACTCTGCCAATCTTTTAAGGTCCCCCACCTCTATGATGCCAGTCTCATCCACTCCAACCAAAACTAATGCCATCTTTATCTAAATTTAAGTTGCAGTTGTGATTAATATAATGTAGCTTCTGGATATTTATCCCTAATTATCATTTTTAGTCCCTCTACAAAATGTAAGTTAAAGGAGTACAAAGTCCCATGATAACAAATAGGTTCAATATCATTTTCATTGTCCAAGTGGTACTTATATGCCCTGGTCTCAATTCAATAGCAAACTGTAGATCAGATGTAGAGGTTAATCAAGATAGCCAATGTAGTAGATAAGGTTACAAAGTGGTTTATATCCATTATTTTTAATTAAGTTTATTTATTTAATTAATTAATTTAGAATATTTTTCCATGGTTACATGATTCATGTTCTTTCCCTCCCCTTTTCCCACCCCTCTCTAGTAGCCAACAAGAAATTCCACTGGGTTTTCCATGTGTCATTGATCAAGACCTATTTCCATATTATTAATATTTGAATTAGGATGTTCATTTAGAGTCTACATCCCCAATCATATCCCCATTGAACCATGTGATCAAGAAGTTATTTTTCTTCTGTGTTTCTGCTCCCACAGTTCTTTCTCTGGATGTGGATAGTCTTCTTTCTCATAAGTTCCTCAGAATTGTCCTGGATCATTGCATTGCTGCTAGTAGAGAAGTTCATTATGTTCAATTGTGCCACAGTGTATCAGTCTCTGTGTACAATGTTTGCTTCATTCTGCTCCTTTCACTCTGCATCAGTTCCTGGAGGTCGTTCCAGTTCACATGGAATTCCTTGAGTTCATCATTCCTTTTAGCACAATAGTATTCCATCACCAACAGATACAATTTGTTCAGCCATTCCCCAACTGAAGGGCATCCCCTCATTTTACTATATACATTATTTTGCTGGATACTCATAATAACTCTGAGGATGAAGTAATGTAAGGTTATGAGTTTCATTTCATAGGGAAAAAATAAAATCCCTCAAAATTCCTTTTTTGGAGTCTTTGGACTAATCACAAAATTGCTCTAATGCCTCATTGTAGTGAAATGATCAGATTGATTCTATGTCTTTTAAAATTGATCCTATGTACAATCAATTTATTTTGTCTTGTAACTGTCTAAATCATGGTTCTTTTTTCTCTGAACTCGGTTCAGAAATTCAGCTGGCCTGTAATGAGTTATTTAGAAATCCTGCTAGTTACTATTCTATTTTTGCCTCAAGAAAATCTGTTAAGTTTAAGGGATGCAGGTAGACACAAGGGAGTCTGATACAGTATTGTCACACCATTGAGCTGTCTTTCAAGGATGTCTGGTTTGCTATCTAGAGAAGTCTGGTCCATTGTCTTTAACCTTGCATGTGGTCTAAAACAATAAACATTTCTTAGTCACAAGAGGGAAAGAGGGGGTTGTTGCTAGCCTCTTGTTCCCAATTCCCAATCATTCATTTTGTCTCCCTTGCTTTGGCTCTGCAAACAACCATATTGACTTAGAAATTTATGATACTTAGATTTAACCAAATATACCTTGTTCCCTGCCTAAGAAGTTCAGTTCCTGGTTCCATATTTCTGAAATTTGACAAGAGAACTCTCTTCTCTTTCAGGTGCTTAGCTTTGCTAAGGAATCCAAGTTCCTATTTGTGTGTAAATTTACACTTTAATAATTGTTCATACTCAGAATGTTGTGTCTCAATTACTTCAGGATTCAATGGAAAATACCCTGATGTTGGGAAAGACTGAAGGCAAAAGAAGATGAGGATGGGAGAGGATGAGATGGATAGACAGTGCCATGGAAGCAACAAAAGAAGAACTTGGAGAAACTTTGAAAGATAATGGAAGACAGAAGGACATGATGTGACCATGGGATCACAAAGAATTTGACACAGCTGAATGACTGGAGAACAACCTAAGTCTCTAAGTTTAGTCATTATCATTTGACAATACTTGATTTCAATCGTTTTGCTTTTCTTCTCATTTTCATTGTTTTGGTTATTTTGTATATTGTTTTCCAGATTCTATTTACTTCACTTTCTATTAGTTCCAGTTCCCAAACTTCTAGGTATTCATCATATTCATCATTTCTTATAGCACAGTAATAATCCATTACATTCATTTATCTCAACTTGTTTAACATGTTTAAGCAATCATCTCTTTTGTTTCCACTTTTTGGCTAATATAAAAAGTTCTGCAATAAATATTTTTGCATATGTGTGATCTTTTTATCATTGACTCTTTGGAGTAGATCCATAGCAATGTAATCTCTGTGTCAAAAGGTATATAAATGATGTTGAAATATATTTTGTATGATAAAACATGTATAGCCCAGATCAACTTGCTCATCATCTCTATGAAGGGGGAGGGAAGGGAAGGAGCCACTTTAGATCATATAACTTCAGAAAATGTATATGTAAAATTATTATTATGTGTTATTGGTAAAATAAAATATGTTTACAAAGAAAAGATGTAGACATTTCAGTACTCCTATAAAACTGTAAGGCAACTATCTATCCATTCTTTGACTACTTTGAAATTTGTTCTTCTCAAGTTTAAAAACCATGTCATGTTATACCCATCTCTCCTGTTCTTCTAAATCACAAGTTATAAGATGGAGTAGTTAATCCTCTCCAAGGTTGATGTTATTTCTGTCATTTCTATTTTAACAATCAATCCCCTTTTTGTTAAGAATCAGATTTAGAAATAATTCCTTCATTACTTAAAGAACAAAATTATCATTAAGAAAAATCAATGAATTTTTAGTTACTGTTTTTTTGGATATAATACTCCTTTACATGTCAATCTATTGAAGCCACCATAATTCCTAAATCATTACTATTCAAAGCTCATGAACTATTTCCCAACCTCCTCTCTATTATATCTAGTTTGGCAGATAACACACGTGCAGATTTCATTCTCCCTCTCCCTTTTAAATGTTTTGGACTAAACATAAGATTCCAGGCAAATACATTTTCATCAGAACTTGTTAGGTGCTCTCCATACCTAGAGTACAGTCTATCTTTTCTATATTTTAAGGTTGGAGCAGAAATATAAATCACATTCTTAGATATCATTTAAACCAACTGTTCACTTCCCAAATCCATCTTTCTCTTTTGAAAATCTTGCATTCTTAGATTAGAATTAGTGATGAAATCGTCTGTACCCCTTAAAGTCTCCAGTTTCTTGCCCTATACTACAAAATCTTTAGTAATGTTTTCTAGATTTCTTTTATTAGTATCATGCTGTCCACACAAATCACAAAAAGTGAACACATTCTATCAGGTTTCAAAAGTCTTGGGAGATTCTTTGCCATGTTTTGTATAGATGGCTCAAGAAGAAAGCAGACCTCTCTGCTACTAATATTAGCCTGAAAAATATCTTTGTTGGTACCCCACAGCAGGAAGTCAACTACCCCCACTACTCATCTTTTCTTCCAACCAATAATACTTTCAGCTGAATATTAATTTGTAGATGATATCATTTGTCTTAATTTTGGATATGTGAGAATGATTTCTAAAAGAACCTTCAAGTCACTTTAAAAAATTGTTCTCTTGAAACGTATGAAAATTTATACTGACTTTTTGGTCTTCTGATTTTAAATATCCCCTCTTCCAGGAAGCCTACCTTGATTCCCCTAGTCAAACTCTTCTTCTTCAGACTTTGTACACACTTTTTGTACTTCTCTTATTACTTCTTTTGTTCTATTATATGTGTGTAGGTCTGTGACTGTATGGGTATGCTAGGCTCAAAATTGTAAAGCTAGAGGGAAACTTAAGACACCATCTAATCCAAACTTATTTTTTTAACAGATGAGGAATATAAAACCAGGAGGCTTACCCCAAGTAGCTACATGAAGAAAGTAGCACAGTTAGGATTAGAACCCAAATACTCTCTCTCTCTCTCTCTCTCTCTCTCTCTCTCTCTCTCTATATATATATATATATATATATATATATATATATATATATATATATATATATATATATATATATATATACATATATATATATATATATTCTTCCTCTCATTCTTCCTCTCATAACAACAGTCTATTTTTTGTCCCATTTTCTTACTAGATTTTAAGCAGGATGACAGCAGAGGCTCCTACGTCTGCTTTAGTCTCCCAGATCAATGCAATGCTTATAATGTTGGATGATATAGTGATCTACCCCAAAATGGCCTTTTCCTCACCTTTCTTGGCTCATACTATGAGCCTGAAATCTCCTTCTTTCCTGTTTGTTCTTCCAACCTGAAAAGCTCAAATGAAATGGTACTTTCCCAGTAGGACTTCCATGATCCCTCCTGTGGAAATAGTCTTCCTTTTGGACCTTAGAGAGTACTCTTCATTTCTTTAAAGAAAAAAAAGTTGTTACTTTATAATATTATAGATTATAGATATTTGTGTTTATCTTTTTCCACTTCTAGACTGTAAAGTCCATGAGGCCAGTGACCATGTCTCGAGCACCCATATGGCACTAAATACTATAACTGACAAATATTTGTCCAATTGTATCAAATTGACAGTTCCATTTTTAATATGAATTTGTTTTTCTGAACAACTTGGAAGAATTTGGAACTTTAAAATTGGCAAATTGAAAATGCTATGTTACTTTCCAGCTATCTAAAGATATGTTTGTCCCTCCTTGCTTTCTTTTCCCATCTGCTGCTAATAAGGGTTACTTTTAACTACTCTTGCTTAGCAAGCAAAGAAGTGGAATTTTTTGTTTACGCTGCAGAATTACTGTTGGTAGAGCTGACAAATGGCTATAACCTCTTGATACAATAAAGGTGCTCTTTTATATGAAATATGGAGCAAATGAATTAAAAGCATTGGGTTTTGGATGCTTTTTGTCTGAGTATATTTTAAGGCAATGCAAGGTCCCACTTCATTTCACAGGGCTCTTTTCAGTATGCGAAAGATATAGTTAGGAGAGTACTTCTGGAAAAATAGTTGAATGAGAGATAACGTCTAAATCCAGCTCCTTAAATCAAATCATCAGAAGGCGAAAAAATGCATCAGATAAAAACTAACAACAGAAACAAAATAGGGTAAAGGAAAGAATTCAAAGAAAAACTCACATAAAAACCTCTCAGAGAAACTTTATAAATAAGGAAAATAACTAAAAATATTTCAATACAGTAAGCAAAGTAAAATAAAGTATTATAAAACTCCAGAAGAAAGACATAACATTACAACAAGAATTAATGCTACCCAGACATAATTTTAGAGAAACAGCAGGAACTTTGAGAGTAGTTATAAGTCCAGTTAAAGAAATAATGAGGTAAACAATCATAGAACTTAGGATAGAAGTTAGGGATAGATACCAAAATATGAAGACAAACAACAAAATAGAATATTCAAAACCAAACATAGCAGCACAGTGGATAGAGCACCCACCTGGAGTCAGGATGACTCACATTCATAGGGACAAATCTGATCTCAAATACTTCTTAGCTCTGGGATAAAATTCCCTAGACCTGGGAAAGTCACGTAACCTCATTTTCCTAGTTTTGGGCCTTGTGCCTCAGAGTTGTTACTAAGAGGGGAAAAAAATGAGGATTTCTTTTTTAAAACAGTGATGTCCATTTCCGAAGCTGTGGCCTCGCAATTAACCTTGAAAATACAACGTGAGAAAAAGTATGTCAATTAATATTCTCCCAGAATAACATGAGGGAACAAAATACACAAGTATAATACTTCACAATATCATTTTTTAAATTGATAAGAAATGTAGGAGACCTAGAATAAAATATGGTTTAATGGAATACATAAAACATGATAAAAAAGCAACCCCATGTTTAAAGCATCAAGAAACATAGATACCAAATTTCAGAATTTAATCATGAAATAAAAATCTTAGAGCATTTAAGGAACAACTCTTTATATACTACAAAAAAATCAGTCTAACTCAAGTAATTAGCATTCTATAACCATGAGAAATTAAAGAAACAGTTGTAATATATCTTAAAGGCAAAAGAAACTGCTTGGTACCACCAAAAATTACATAGGTAATCATAAGTCAATTTTTAAAAGATAGGTGTTCAAAACAGAGAAGAATTTGAATTTTCACTACTGAAGAAACTAAAAACAAGCAGGGTCCTTGACAATGCAAATTCATCAAAAATAATTTAAGGTAAACCTATGAGTATAGCATGATAAGATGAAACCAAGAAATTGCTAATGTCTTTCCAAACCCTCACTTTGAGGACAACTGAGAGAACAAAAATAGCATACGTGGGAAATTCCAAAAGCCTGGTTAAATGTCAAATAAAAGTACCATCGAAGAGGGGAAGGGTTAGAGGAAAGGAGAGAATTGGATTTCTATATCTTATAATAGAATATCACAGATAAAGGTCACCCAAACAAAGAGTTAGAGAAATGGGAAGGAGGAATAACTGGCTAGAGCAAAGGAACACACAACATAATACATTTTGGAAGTCTCACATTATAGTATGGCCATTAAGAGAGCAAACAGAGAGCATGAATGGGTCAAGCCCATAAATGACATAACAGAAATAATTTTAGAGGTTATAAGAAGTGGGAAGGGATGAAATTAATAGAATCATGGGCTTCTCTGAAAGGGAGAGAACCTTAAGAGATTTCTTTGTAAACCCCCTAATTTTGTGACTGGGGGGGTCTAGAGTACATGGAGAATGGCAGAGCTAAGTCAGCCCAGATCCTCAGGTTCCAAACCAATGCTCCTTCCACTATACAATGCTCTCTCTTTTGGGAATCATTACTTTTGAGACAGATTCCACAGATGAAGGTGTTTCAAATAAAGAGATATGGGAAGGGAGAAATTGGAGGCATCACAAACTTTACTCTTATTTGACTGAATGCCTTAAGGCCATTGAAAGAAAAAAAAAAAGGGCAAATATGTGGGCTATGACCATCTAATCCAATCCAAAAATCATTTATATAGGTTCTACCCTGTGAGAAATACTGTGCTACATCCTGGAAATCCTAAAACAAAACTAAAACAGTTCCTGACTTCAAAGGAGAATATGGGAGAAATAACATACAGAATGAGTACAAAAATATATTATGTTGACTAGACACCACCTATAATTTCCAACATGAATACAAGATCAGTAGTGTTGTCAGAGAGTTCTATCTGACCTAGCTCAGGAATGTAGAAGTCCAGATAATAGCTAGATTTCTTTGAAAGCCCCCACAGTCCCCAGCACAGAAATATACAAATATTGACTATCACTATGCTATGAATACCCGCTGATAATCAGTCAAGGAAATTACACTTCATTCACAAAAGTTTTCATGAGCCTTCTAGGTATTGCTGCAGCTTTGATAGCACATGGGTGTGCAAGAATTTTTTAATGTTTGGGGGTTTTTACTGGTAATTGGCAATTCTTTACTACTTTCCCATACTACTTTGAGGGTAAGGATTATAACATTTTCTATTGTATACTTGCCCTTAGTGGACACTCAACAAATATAAAATGATTGAATTAAAAGAGATGCTGGGTCTCATAGCAAAAGGACCATAAGATTATAGAGTTAAAGTTAGAAGGGATCATAGGAATCATTTACCACCTAAATTTATACATGAGAAAATGGAGACCCAAAGATGTTAAATGACTTCTTACATATGTAGTTGAAGTCATCTGATTCATATTCTACCACCCTTCCCATTATTCCACACAGTGTCTCCATGGTTACTTCATTTTCACTTGATTCAATCTCACTGTTTTTTTGTTGTTTTTTTATTGACCTCCTCCACCAATGGCTACTTTTATTACACATTTATTTCTTCTGAATTTTAGGCAAGGCTTTAGTTACATTCATCAACCTAAAGACTGATAGAATTCAGGATGACTACTTATGTTTCAGAGCAAAAGGATACCTATAAATGCAAATGAAAAAGATTTCCTTATGGATTTGTCTTAGCTTCCTGATATTTCATGATGTGGGGGAAAGTTTGTGTTTACTTCTTCAGCTTGCTTCCAGATAGCTGGCTTCATGAGCTGTGTCATTTTCCCCATCAGGGAAAAAAAAGACTGGTTCTAGCAATGCCAAGCTCTGTTGCTGACACACACTAGCATAAAAATATATATTAAGGGGGAGAAGCTGAGATAACAATTTTCCCAAGAGCTTAAATTCCTTGCAGTTAGAAGAGTTGCAGTTTTTATATTTGAAGCCATCAGAAGCAAATTAAATGACCACACTGAAAATTACAGCTAAAAGATCTTTCTTGAAAGGTTATTCAGTTACAGAATACTTGTCCTATCAAAACGTCTTTCAAATTTCCTTCTTTGTATTTTAATCTATGAATGTAAAGTGCTGAAAGATGCTACCACAAAATTTATTACATGTAATTTGAAAAAAAATAATAATGATGATAAATTTCTTTATTTTTATTTATTTATTTATTTATTTATTTATTTTAACATTATTTTATTTGGTCATTTCCAAACATTATTCACTGGAAACAAAGATCATTTTCTATTCCTCCCCCCCCCCCCACCTTTCCCTCTCCCATAGCCGATGCACGATTCCACTGGTTATCACATGTGTTCCTGTTTCTAACCCATTTCCATGTTGTTGGTATTTGCATTAGAGTGTTCATTTAGAGTCTCTCCTCAGTCCTATCACCTCCACCCCCGTAGTCAGGTAGTTGCTTTTCCTCATTGTTTTTACTCCCATAGTTTATCCTCTGGTTGTGGATAGTATTTTTTTAGATCCCTGCAGATTGTTCAGGGACATTGCATTGACACTAATGGAGAAGTCCATTACGTTCGATTGTACCACAGTGTATCAGTCTCTGTGTATAATGATTTCCTGGTTCTGCTCCTTTCACTCTGCATCACTTCCTGGAGGTTGTTCCAGTCTCCATGGAATTCCTCCACTTTATTAGTCCTTTTAGCACAATAGTATTCCATCACCAACATATACCACAATTTGTTCAGCCATTCCCCAATTGATGGGCATCCCCTCAATTCCCAATTTTTGGCCACCACGAAGAGTGCAGCTATGAATATTCTTGTACAAGTCATTTTCCTTATTATCTCATTGGGGTACAAACCCAGCAGTGCTATGGCTGGATCAAAGGGCAGACAGTCTTTTATCGCCCTTTGGGCATAGTTCCAAATTGCCCTCCAGAATGGTTGGATCAATTCACAACTCCACCAGCAATGAATTAGTGTCCTTACTTTGCCACATCCCCTCCAGCATTCATTACTTTCCATAGCTGTCATGTTAGCCAATCTGCTAGGTGTGAGGTGATACCTCAGAGTTGTTTTGATTTGCATCTCTCTGATTGTAAGAGATTTAGAACACTTTTTCATGTGCTTATTAATAGTTTTGATTTCTTTGGCTGAGAACTGCCTGTTCATGTCCCTTGCCCATTTATCAACTGGAGAATGGCTTGATTTTTTGTACAATTGATTTAGTTCTTTGTAAATTTGAGTAATTAAACCTTTGTCAGAGGTTTTTATAAAGATTTTTTCCCAATTTGTTGCTTCCCTTCTGATTTTAGTTACATTGGTTTTGTTTGTACAAAAGCTTTTTAATTTGATGTATTCCAGATTATTTATTTTGCATTTTGTAACTCTTTCTAAGTCTTGCTTGGTTTTGAAGTCTTTCCCTTCCCAAAGGTCTGACATGTGTACTATTCTGTGTTCACCTAATTTTCTTATAGTTTCCTTCTTTATGTTCAAGTCATTCACCCATTTTGAATTTATCTTGGTGTAGGGTGTGAGGTGTTGATCTAAACCTAATCTTTCCCACACTGTCCTCCAATTTTCCCAGCAGTTTTTATGATATAGTGGATTTTTGTCCCAAAAGCTGGGATCTTTGGGTTTGTCATATACTGTCTTGCTGAGGTCACTTATCCTGAGTCTATTCCACGGATCCTCCTTTCTGTCTCTTAGCCAGTACCAGATTGTTTTGGTGACCGCTGCTTTATAATATAGTCTGAGATCTGGGACTGCAAGGCCCCCTTCCTTTGTATTTTTTTTTCATTATTTCCCTAGATATCCTTGATCTTTGATAAAATTTTAAAGAATTACAGTGGCATGTCACATGCGACATATAGGAAATGCTACATTCACTATCAATAAATTGATCTCTACAAGCTTACTATTAGAATTTCCTGGTATCTTATTCAAAACACAAACATTTCCCACTAAGAGCTTGGGATGTAAAACTACACAAGCCCTAAGTAATCTTACTACAAAATTTCAGGTAAATGTGAGAAAATAGATGTCTTAAACGAGGAAATGATTCTTAAAAAAGAAAAAAAAACATGCCACCACAAGTAGGAAAAGTATGTGTAACAATCTCTTTCCATTTCTGAAATGGGAAAAGTAAGCAGAACAGATAATTACCCTCATAGTGTGATCTGTAGAATGAAGAAGAACAACCCACATCCTAAACTATCTCTGGACTACTTCCCCAAATCCCACCATCAAAACTTTATACTTTGGAGTTTGAAATAAGTGTTATATCTTCAGGAGATCTTGAAGCAATTGTTATAGTGGAAAATCCCTGAATTCAAAATTCTGCCACTAATTCAGTGTGTTATTCTAGTATATTCTAACCTCTCATGAACTCATTTTCTTTGTTGGTAAACTTAAAGGATCTCTAAGGCAGAACCAAGACAAAACATTCATGGACTCAGGACAAGGTTTAAAAATTACTATCCATGGGACTATCACAACTATCATAATATTCTTTTAAGTTAATTTCCTTTTATATAATCTTTCCTCTCCAATCTATTCACTAAACAGATGTCAAATTGATAGTCCTAAAAGTATTTTGACCATGTCACTTCATCACCCAAGAATCTTCAATGACTCCCTCTAAGAAAAAAACAAACAAACAACAAAACATTTAAATCACTTCATAATCTTGTTCCAACCTATCTCTCTGGATCAAGGGTTATTAACCTTTCTTGTGTCATGTTCCCTTTTGGCAGTCTAGTGAAGCCTATGAAATTCTTCTGAGAATCGTATTTTAATTCACAAAATAAAATCCATATGACTATAAGAGAAACCAATTGTAATTTAATATAGTTGTCAAAATATTTTTAAGAAGTTCACAGACCCCCAGGTTAGGAACCTCTGCCCCAAACTGATTTTATATTAATTCCTCTCACACACTCTACAATAAATTACAGCAAACTTGGTCTATTTACTGCTTCCCCTACAGGATATCCCAATTCCCATTTCTATGCCTTTGCAAAACTTGTTTCTTCCTTCACCCACTCATGCAGTATTTTCCCTTCTGATTTCTACCTTTAGTTACATTTGAGACTGAACTGATAACCTCTTCTAGAAATCTTTCTCAATGCCTTCAACTGTTAGTTCTCTTACCACCATTTTGTATAGGTTTTTAATTTACTTACTTAAGTATAATTTGTCCCACCACTACTTCCACCAATCAAGTCTAAACCTCTTGAAGGCAGAGATTGTTTCATTTTCATCTTTATAGCTCTAATGCGAGTATAACACCTAAATACTTAAAAAGTGCTGATTGAATTGACAAAAATTAAATTGTCCAAAAAATAATGGATGAGCATGGTCAAGAGTGTTTTGAAATCGTGCCATACTAGGATTGATTGAAGGAACTCTTCATGACTATTCCAGAGAAAAGTAATTCAGTTTTCTCAGCAGTGTAAAATCAGCCCTATCTGTTCATTGATCCTTCCCCTGCTTCCATAGAATTATTTTTTTAATCCTAAACTAAATAGACCATAGGCCTTCAGAAAAATCATGAAAAGAACAGTACCTACTCTTTCAATTAGGATTATTTTTCTACCATGGGTCTTCATCTGCAAAATTATATAGCAAAAAGATTACCAATTCTTTCCTCACAGTCTGCCATTGGGAAGCAGGGCCTAGGATCTAAATTTAAAATATCAGATTAAATAGAGATCAGAAGAATAGAATATTCAATAGCATTTCCTGAATTTGATTTCAAACTGTGAAGAGAAAAAAAAAAAAGTTGTCTTCATGTAGCATTTGTTTGTCTCTAATATATAAAAAGAGAGAGTTTCTGTACAGCCAGATCATTAAAAAAATGTTAAGAGCTCAATATCTGCCTGGCTCCTAAAACCTGATTCTAACAGTAGATACAAAAACAAAAAACAATGGAATTAGTTCAGTAGAAACTGAGGACCAAAAATTATAGAACAGGAAGAGTTAAGCAATCAGATAGCTCTTTCCAAGTCATGAACTCACACAGCTATGACTTCTGTCAAAAGGAAGGGAAACTCAGTGTCTGGGCTAGCACAATGTATGGGGTTTTCTGGCAAAGGCTTATTCCTCTTTCTTTTCCCCTCCAGAATACAGCCCTACCTACTCATCCCCCCGGGGTCCTAGGATCTCACAGCAGCATTGTACAATGAAAAATGAACTGGTTAGTCAGAAGTTCTGAGATCCCTGCCCTCCTCTGACTGTTGATCCATCAAAGTGGTCTTCCTGACTACTGATATGCCCCAGATCGGCGTTGAAGTTGGCACCTATACCTCACAGCTTCCACCTCTGAAATAAATTTTTTGAAGGCAGATTATGCTCCCTTGGCTTCCTTTGAATTTATGCTATAGAATAGCACTCAATCAATTTAGGCTATCTTGGACAAATCATTGAGCTCCCTTGGATTTGGTTTCCTCATTGATAAAATTAAGGAGCTAAACTAGATAACCTCTGAAGTCCCTTCTAGCTCTAGATCTGAAAGGAAAGAAGGAAGGAAGGAAGGAAGGAAGGAAGGAAGGAAGGAAGGAAGGAAGGAAGGAAGGAAGGAAGGAAGGAAGGAAGGAAGGAAGGAAGGAAGGAAGGAAGGAAGGAAGGAAGGAAGGAAGGAAGGAAGGAAGGAAGGAAGGAAGGAAGGAAAGAAGGAAGGAAGGAAGGAAGGAAGGAAGGAAGGAAGGAAGGAAGGAAGGAAGGAAGGAAGGAAGGAAGGAAGGAAGGAAGGAAGGAAGGAAGGAAGGAAGGAAGGAAGGAAGGAAGGAAGGAAGGAAGGAAGGAAGGAAGGAAGGAAGGAAGGAAGGTGTGGGGTTTTCCTTAATGGACTTCCCTGACCAGCAGGGTCCCACAAGGGAAGGGGCTCACCTTTGTGATGGGACCCGAAGAGAGGTAGGAACCGAGAACCAGGGTGGAAATGAAAGACATGGACAAGTCAGTGGTTGGATAGGGCAGGCAATCCCTCTGATACTCCCTTTGATAGGAAAGTATGAGTACAAAGGAACACGAGGTGGAGGAGGAGATTAAGATAGGAAATGCAGGCAGAGATGGTTACAGCCTCGGGGAAGGAGAAGGTCAAGAGGAGAGAGAGACAGTCATTAAGGAGCCCAGTGGAGCTCCATGAAAGGGAGAAAGGCCAAGAGGCAAGAGGAAGTTCATGGGATTGCCTCTGGATTTTATTCCTGTCCTGCTTGGGCGGTACTCCTAAGCACGTAGTAACCACATCACAAAGTATAGACAATCAAGATTGGGTGGCAAGGTAGAGGGAACATCTTTGGGCATGTAGATTGCAAGCCTAGCTTTCCCGGGGAATTGAGTCCGAGCATGTTAATGAGTTTGTCTTAGCCAAGGGCCGCATGGCCAGTTCAAGGTTACCTTCACAAACCTCGTTGGTATAACCTTATGCTTGGAGACACAGTAATTATACAGTCATTTATATTTCATAGATGTGAATATGCTTGGGATGCTACAGGAAGGAAGGAAGGAAGGAAGGAAGGAAGGAAGGAAGGAAGGAAGGAAGGAAGGAAGGAAGGAAGGAAGGAAGGAAGGAAGGAAGGAAGGAAGGAAGGAAGGAAGCAAGGAAGGAAGGAAGCAAGGAAGGAAGGAAGCAAGGAAGGAAGGAAGCAAGGAAGGAAGCAAGGAAGGAAGCAAGGAAGGAAGCAAGGAAGGAAGCAAGGAAGGAAGCAAGGAAGGAAGGAAGGAGGAAGGAAAGCTAAAGAGATTGAAAAGGATTGGAGAGCCCTCTCCTCTCTTTCTCTCATTAACTCTACCCTTCCTCTCACACAGGCATTAATTTCCACTAAAGAGGAATAACCAGGAGAGAGTTCCAAACCAATAGGCTTTGGGATAAGGGTAATATGATATATTTATGATCATATGTATGTATGTATATGTATACATATATGATAGAGAAATATATACATATATTTCTTTAAAAATGAAATTGCCAAATGTCCAGTCTCTTATAGATCATTGTTTTTCTTTTTATATATCTAAATATTTATGTTCAAAATAGTTTTTACAAGAAATCCATTTCATTGAAAGAGAGAGAGAAAGAGAGAGAATGGGCTTTTAAGGAAAGAGAAGGGTTTAAGATGAAGAGATAGGGAAGAGAACCTTCTAAACAAGAAGGTTGACTTGAATAAAGGCATGAAAAGAGAAGACAACAAGATGGTGAAAGAAAACATAAAGTAGCCCGTATTGACTGAAATATAGTTATGAAAGAAAATAATCATAGCTAGGATTTATATAATATTTTAAAATTTGCAAACACTTAACAAATAGTATCTCATTTATTCTTAACAACAACCCTGATATGGGGGTGCTATTATTATCATCTACATTTTATAAATGAGGAAACTGAGGCAAAGTGGCATAGCTAGTAGAAAGTGCCTAAGGAAGGATTTGAGCTCAAGTCTTCCAGTCAATACATAGCACTCTATCTATTGTGCTCTCAAAAAGTCTCATAACTTGTGTGAACAGATAGTGATCATGAAAATACCAAGATAATAGAAAGAGCACTGGTTCTGCTTCCACACATACAAATGATATCATCTGAAATACACTTCTGAATGTCTATGAGCCTTGGTTTATTCCTATGACAAATGGAGATAGACCTATTTATACCTTCTGCCTCAAAGAATAATGGGATTTAATCAAATAAGAGAAAATACATAACAATACTTTAACTATAAAGTGCTGTATTAAAATTAGTAATTATTATTTCTTATTCTCCCGATGTTTTCAAAAGTCTAGTGAAAAAAGGTTATAGGAAATCCTCTGAGTAGATTACATCCTCCATTGTCCTACTGGCATTTTCTTCTTTATCTACAGTAGCATGTCTGTATACACAGAAGTGTTTTAAAATCCAGACTACAGAAAGAAATGAAATGGGGGGGGGGGGAGAGAGAGAGAGAGAGAGAGAAGAGAGAGAGAGAGAGAGAGAGAGAGAGAGAGAGAGAGAGAGGAAGGTAGGGAAGGAGGGAGAGGGAGAGGGAGAGAAAGAACTCTTTATTTCTGAATAAGGAGTAAGAAAAATATAAATCATGGTAATTAGAAAACCCTGCTTCAGTGAAAAGTTCACTAAGCTGGGTTCTTCCTAATCACATAGCTCAGGAAATACAAAGTCATCTCTCAGAATACAAATGTCAAGGGCGGAGTCAAGATGGCAGTTTAGCAAGCAGCAAAAGTTCAGACCTCATGGAAAACCCTTCCTTACCGATACAGACTGAATGCTCCTAGGGCATCAAAATTCAATCTGAACAACAGGACAGAAGCGGGGAACCCTCCTTCTGGACTCAAATCAAAAGGTACGCCCCCCAAAAGCTGGAATCCGAGAATGCTCAGGGCTAAGGGGAAGGCAGAGCAAGGGTCCCAGGACCCCTCCCCCACAGCCCAGAGAGCTGAGTCCCCAGCAACAGAGGAACCTCTGGGAGGGCAAAGGTGCTGGTTTGCAGGGTCTACTTTGGGGGCAGTGGGGTGCCGGGCTCGGGGCATCCAGCTTGGAAGGCGGGGAGGAGGCCAGGGAGAGATGGGCCTTGGCTGGGTCCCTCCATCAGGCTCCAGTCTCGCCCTTGCCTCAGGCACATCCAGACCAATCCAGTTGAACTAATCCCATCAGAACTCCTCAGAGTTTGATGGGCAAAGGCACTTGCAGGCAGAGGAGAGGCAGCTGGAGAGAACTGGGGAGAGCCTGGGTGGCCCAGCCTTCCAGGAGTCCTCAGAGGCTCAGTGCTTCATACCACATACAGCCCAACCCAATTGAACTCAATCCAATCAAAAGCCTCCAGAGGACAGGGAAGCTAACATTCCTCCCCTAGAGACTGTACCAAGAGATCTGACAAAGCTCCAAGAGGGGAGACTGACAGCCCCAAAACAAAAACAAAATGAGAGGAGCAAGAGCACAGCCAAATACGGGGAGCAAAGAAGGGGTAAACTCAAGCAAACAATAGAAAAAGAAGAAAGAAATTACAATAGACAGCTTCTGCACAGGTAATGAGCAAAGAGCGAATGAAACAGAGGGGGAGGAACCAGCAAAGAAAAAATCAGAAATCCCAGCGAATTGGATATAGGCTTTGGAAGAACTCAAAATGCAATTCAAAACACAATTAAGAGAGGCTGAAGACAATAGGGGAAAGAACTTAAAAACTATGATAAGTCATCTGGAAACAGAAAACAGTGTCTTGAAAGCCAAAATCAACCAGCTGGAAAATGAGGCAAAGGAGATGAAAGATGAGGTGAAGAAGATGAAAGATGACCTGCAAAGAAAATCCAACCAAAAGGAAAAGGACGACCAAAAAACTAAGGATGAAATCCAGTCTTTAAGAACCAGAATACAACAACTTGAATCGAGCAACCTCACAAGGCAGCAAGACACTATAAAACAAAACCAAAAGAATGAAAAAATTGAGGAAAATATGAAGCATCTCATTCACAAAACAGAGGATTTAGAAAATCGTTCAAGGAGAAACAATTTAAGAATCATTGGCCTACCAGAAGACCATGACAAAAGAAAAAGCCTGGACATTATATTACAAGGAAATCATTAAAGAAAACTGCCCCGATATCCTAGAACAAGAGGGAAAAGTGGAGATTGATAGAATCCACAGATCACCTCCTGTACTTAATCCCCAACTGACAACACCCAGGAATGTTATAGCCAAACTCAAGAACTATAAGACCAAAGAAAAGATATTACAAGCTGCCAAGAAGAAGTCATTCAGATACCAAGGAACCACAGTGAGGATAACTCAGGATCTGGCTGAATCCACACTGAAAAAAAGAAAGGCATGGAATACGATATTCCAGAAAGCAAGGGAACTAGGTCTACAACCAAGAATCAACTACACAGCAAAACTGGCTATATTCTTACAGGGGAAAGTATGGTCATTCAACAAAATAGAAGAATTTCAAGAATTCGTAAAGAAAAGACCAGACCTGAACAGAAAATTTGATGTCCAAGCACAGAACTCAAGAGAATCATCAAAAGGTAATTTAAAAAGAGGGGGGAAAAGAAAAACAAACAAAATTTTTAAGAGACTCAATAAGTTAAAATGATATGTATCCCTATAAGAAAGAGGTCATTGATAACTCTTAAAAACTGTTGTTATTAGCTGGGCAGCAAAAAGAAGTATACTTAGAGGGAACAGCAACAAACTGTATAGGATGAAAGGACAAGACATAAATAGGTATATAGATATATGCATGCAAAAATACATATGCATGATTATGCATATATATACATAACTAGAGCTTAAAATAGGTTAATATTAAAAGAAATGGGAAAAGAAACAAATGGGGGTAAATTTATATGTCATAAAGAAGCTCATGGTGGGAGGGAGAACATCGATACACTGGAAGGGTAAAGAGGTTGGAGATAGGAAATACTCAATTCTTACATGCTTTGAAAGTAACTCAAAGAGGGAAAAACAATCCAATCCATTGGGGGAAGAGAATAGATTTGCACCCTATAGGGGAGTAGAAGGGTAACAAATGGTCTTGTGGGGAGGGAAGCAGTACAAGAGAGGGAGGGAGCAGGGGGTTAATTTTAGAAAGACTACAGGGAAAATAAGGGGGAGGATAAACAGGGAGGGGGGTAGAAAGGGAAGTAAAATAAGGGTGGGAACAAGGGAGACTGTTCAAAAGCAAACATTGGTGTAGAAGGAAATAGTGAAAGAAGAAAAAGCAGGTAAAGGAGCAGAAATCAAAATGCTGGGAAATACACAGCTAGTAATCATAACTCTGAATGTGAATGGAATGAACTCACCCATAAAACGCAAGAGAATAGCAGAGTGGATTAGAGTCCAAAACCCTACCATATGCTGTCTACAAGAAACACATATGCGAAAGGTAGATACACATAGGGTGAAAGTAAGAGGGGGGAGCCAAATCTATTGGGCATCAACTGACAAAAAGAAGGAAAAAATGCAAAGGAAGGAGGACTTGCAGTCCCAGATTTCAAACTATACTATAAAGCAATGGTTATCAAAACAATTTGGTACTGGCTAAGAGACAGAAAGGAGAATCAGTGGAATAGACTTGGCATAAATGACCTCAGCAAGACAGTTTATGACAAACCCAAAGACCCCAGCTTTTGGGACAAAAATCCATTATTTGATAAAAACTGCTGGTAAAATTGGAAGACAGTGTGGGAGAGATTAGGTTTGGATCAACACCTCACACCCTACACCAAGATAAATTCAGAATGGGTGAATGACTTGAACATAAAGAAGGAAACTATAAGTAAATTAGGTGAACATAGAATAGTATACCTGTTAGACCTTTGAGAAGGGAAAGATTTTAAACCAAGCAAGAGTTAGAAAGAGTTACAAAATGCAAAATAAATAATCTGGAATACATCAAATTAAAAAGGTTTTGTACAAACAAAACCAATGTAACTAAAATCAGAAGGGTAGCAACAAATTGGGAAACAATCTTTATAAAAACCTCTGACAAAGTTTTAATTACTCAAATTTACAAAGAACTAAATCAATTGTACAAAAAATCAAGCCATTCTCCAATTGATAAATGGGCAAGGGACATGAACAGGCATTTCTCAGCCAAAGAAATCAAAACTACTAATAAGCACATGAAAAAGTGTTCTACATCTCTTATAATCAGAGAGATGCAAATCAAAACAACTCTGAGGTATCACCTCACACCTAGCAGATTGGCTAACATGACAGCTATGGAAAGTAATGAATGCTGGAGAAGATGTGGCAAAGTAGGGACACTAATTCATTGCTGGTGGAGTTGTGAATTGATCCAACCATTCTGGAGGGCAATTTGGAACTATGCCCAAAGGGCAATAAAAGACTGTCTGCACTTTGATCCAGCCATAGCACTACTGGGCTTGTACCCCAAAGAGATAATAAGGAAAATGACTTGTACAAGAATATTCATAGCTGCACTCTTTGTGGTGGCCAAAAATTGGAAAACGAGGGGATGCCCATCAATTGGGGAATGGTTGAACAAATTGTGGTATATGTTGGTGATTGAATACTATTGTGCTAAAAGGAATAATAAAGTGGAGGAATTCCATGGAGACTGGAACAACCTCCAGGAAGTGATGCAGAGCGAAAGGAGCAGAACCAGGAAAACATTGTACACAGAGACGGATACATTGTGGTACAATCGAAGTTAATGGACTTCTCCATTAGTGTCAATGCAATGTCCCTGAACAATCTGCAGGGATCTAAAAAACACTATCCACAAGTAGAAGATAAACTGTTGGAGTAAAAGTACTGATGAAAAGCAATTGCTTGACTATAGGGGTGGAGGTGATAGGACTGAGGAGAGACTCTAAATGAACACTCTAATGCAAATACCAACAACATGGAAATGGGTTTGAATCAAGAACACATGTGATACCCAGTGAAATTGCGTTTATGGGAGAGGTGGTGGGAGGGAGGAGAGGGAAGAAAAGAAAATGATCTTCGTTTCCAATGAATAATGTTTGGAAATGACCAAATAAAAAGAAAAAAGAAAAAAAAAAGAATACAAATGTCAAATGCCAGTGACCAGAAGCATCATTTTCATTACCAATTTCACACATATTCTCATTTCCTGCACTTTAAAGGAAATTCTTCCTTGGATTATCAGTAACACATGGAAAAATATAAGGCTTATGGTGGTTGTTATAGTTGTTTCTATAGCCCATTTGGTTTTTAAAATCCCCTTCATACTAGTCCTGTGAGGTGGATAATATGAGTGTTATCATCCCAGTTTTACAGATGAGGAAACAAAGATGAAGGTCACATAGCTTGTAACTTCCAGAGCTGGGACTTGAAGCAAGGTCTCTTCTTGTTCCAAGTCTAACACTGTTTCTCCTATACTCCATTACTTAGAAATGTGTTTTCCTAAACAAAGATGGGCTCCCCAAGACTTCAGGATGACTTACAGCTGTTTCTTGTACTAGTTATGATCACAGTACCATTACCCAGAGAGCCATTGGCATTAAAGATGAATCACAATGTACAGTTTCTGTGTTTTCTTGGGGGGATATCAAAAGATAAAGGTAAATGAAAATCAAGCTTCATTTGCTTAATGCCAGCATCAATTGTGTTTTTTTAGAAAATAGACTCACTTCTGTGTATGCCAAGTAAAATACATAGCAAATGTAAAAGATAATTTTAGTGTTATGAGCTAAACTATATTAATTATTGGTCACCATGGGATAACCCAAATAAAATACCCAAGTTAGCTGGAAATTTATGGTGATTTTAATTAATATAGAGGAAAGAAATTAAGGAAAAGGAAGAGGGGAAAGGTATAGGATTTCTCCCACCTGGCCTGTGCCAGGAGGAAGATTAGAGGCTTTGAGGAAGATAAAGTTTGTAGAGTAAAGGAGGAAGGAATCAGCCTGAACTCCAAGAGGGCTCAGCTAAGACACCTGAACTTGAATTGGTCAAGGGCAAACTCACCACCAAACCCCAGACAAATAGCTGCCACCACATCAAGATGTCAGAACGCTTAGCACACTGTCAGCCAGAGCCACATCTCCAGGGAAAGAGAGCGATGAGAGGAAATGATGTGAAATATATAGACAATTAAACATCACTTTCCTGAATCTCATCTGTACCAATGGTAACTTAAGCTTGACTTAGGACAGCCCAGGGGTCTGTCAGCTGTTTCTGATTTGTAATTTTTCTCTATCAAAAGCCATCCTCCTAAATACTTAATCCTTAACTATGGTTATAGACATTCCTGTTTTTGTTAGACAAAGTGGAGTGGAGTGATGTAAAGTTCCCAATACATCCCTGATTTTGTTAGACTAAGTATCTTCATTGTTACAATCAGGAGATAGCTAAATCCAATCTTTACAATCCCCCCTGATGATCATTGGGAGACTAGTCTCCCCATTGATCAATTACCATAATTATCTTGAAGTCCTTAAGCACTTCTAACTACAGAGGTATACAATATTCAATTTCTAAGAAGAAATTACAATAGTTAGATAAAGAGGGAAATAGAAGAAAGACAGACAGCAAAACCAATATTTGCTGAGCACAATGACAAAAACCATTTAGGGGGTAGTCCCCTTTTGGCATAGGAGTATACATTCAAATAAATGTTCAATCAAACTTCAGTTCAATCAACCACACTCAAAGTTCATTCTTGATCTTCTTGATGTAACGTAGGTTTTCTGGCATCTTTCTGCAACAGTTCTTTCTCTGGATTTAGGACTTAGCAAGCTTCTTCCTTGAAGATCTTTCTCAAACAAAAATGTCAAAATCTTGGATTTTTATTGAAATACATAAAACAAACACAAGGCAAAAGTAAAAGATTTAGGGATATTAGACACTTTTTTATCTTTACCTTCTCTCTATGAATCAATACTGTATATTAGTTCCAGGGCAGAACAGAGGTAAGGGCTATGCAATGGGTGTCAAGTGACTTTCCTAGGATCACACAGCTAGTATCGCTAGTATCTGAGGCCAGATTTGAACCCAGGATTCCTCAATTCTAGGGCTGGTTCTCAATCCACTGAACTGCCTCCCCAGTAGTCACTTTCAAACTGCATACATACATATATCCACTTGACCCTGATACTCTTATGTCAGGGGGGTTGATTAGGGGAGTTCTTTGAAAAAAAGGAGGAACTTACTAGGAGGTGAGCCATTCTTTCCCCTTTACAAAATATGGACACGGCCACTAGAGTTTTACTAAGAGGACAGAAGACAATGACTGATTAAGTTCTGGTGACTAAAGATGCCCTCAACATGATTTTGTTGACTAAAGACCTTTGGAAGGACAGACTAATAAAGGAAAAGCTAGAGCCTTTGTAGGTCTTTAGAGGAGAAAAGACAGAGTACTCTCAGTTCCTCTTTTACCTTTTCTCTGCTCAGAGAAATAGGGGATCTAAGTTCTTGGCTTCTTTGTACACAGTCTCTCCCTTCATCCCCCTGGAATTGTTTGTGGATGCCTTCAGTATGAACACAGTGAATTTACATGCACTTACCCACAGCTTTTTCACCAGCTTGGCCCAAGAGAATTCCTGGGTAGACTTTCCTAATCCAAGAGATGACAGAAGCCAGGACAGTGATGAATTACCTTGGAAAAGCATATTGGAGTGTCATGTGCTTAGCCAGGCAGGCCAAAAAAATTGCTCATGACCAATGGTCCTTCTAGATAGAGGAGAAGGGAAGTTTCCTAGATGGTATGATCCTAGAATCTGGCCTTCTAGTTACTTTATCTTCAACATAACTCCAAGTCCAAGAGTTTAAGGACCTGAATTAACAAAAGGAAGCAGAGTTCCTGAGCAGCATGATTCTTAGAGAAAGAAGAGCCATTGCCCACTGAGCCCCCAAAGCTAGATGATCTATAAATTACAAAGAGCCCTATGTTAGAGAAATAAAGGACTTGTATTTTGTTCCCCACTACTACCATAAGTTGTTTGTATGGTACAGGTCTAATGCAAAGGGATTATTGGTTTGGTAGTCCCAAAGAAAATCTCATAAGAAACTTTGTAGGAATATATATGGGAGCTAGGGGTTCACTTGAATTTTTGAGGTGTTGCCCTGCTGGCAACTGCAAGTTCAATTCCCTTCCAAGATGGTGCTGATAAGCTATTGTCTATTATGGGTCCCTGTGGGCCCTTTATGATTTCTACATTTTCACTGAGGTAAAAATTAAGCCTAACCTTTTCCCAATAAAGGTTTGTTAACCTACAATGCTTGTGTGAAAGCTGGAGACCCAATTGTCCACATGTATGAATGTATAGACATAAATTACATGTTATATTTGAATATTTTCCAGAAGAAAAGCTAGGTAGGGACAATAATGAGAGAAAGACAATATGACCTTTTTTGAGAAGCTCACAAAGTCAGATCTAGAAATTTAGGTCCCTACACAATCTGTACTTGCCAAAATTATCCCTGGATTAACACCATCATCTGCCTCCTTTACTCTTACTTGTGTACTGTTGAATGACACTGGAGAAAAATCACCCAATTGTGCTGACTAGGTCCATTACACATTTGTGTTGTTTAATCTCAATGGGGTCTGATTGCCAAAAGGCAAATCCTATTACTCCTAATTGATTTTCTCTCACAATCCACATTGCTGATATTCCAAATCTTCTCTTCCATCACCTACACCATCCACTTCCCATTTTCTCTTCCCAGAGGCCTTCTCTTCATACTTTACCAGAAAAAAAAGGCCACTCACCTTGAGAGCTCTCTCTTCTTCTACTCTACATCTCAAATGGAAGCAATAAGCAGCAGAGTCAAAATTTAAACCAAGGTCCCTAGATTCCAAATTCAGAACACTTTCCTTTGTTCTATACAAATTGGTGAAGATGAGGAACTTTAAAGTAACATATCCAAAGGCACCCAAGCAAATAAATGAAAATAGTGAGGATTCAAATTTGGATTCTCAGATACTAAATCCAGTCAGTGTTCTTTCCATCATCCCACATTCAACCATTTTAATCAGTCCACTATCCTAATCTCCAGAGCAGCTGTTCCAAACCTTCTCTCTCTCCCTCTCTCTCTCTCTCTCTCTCTCTCTCTCTCTCTCTGTCTGTCTCTAGATTCCCAGGGCACCTCCCTCCCTACTTCATCTCATACTGCACTAAAAACATTAAAGTCATCTCTGTCAATTCTCCCTTCTAATGTCTTTCCCTCTAATCTCAGATGAAGAGATGCCCTTCTCTTTTCAAAGGTCAATTCTTCTTTTTCACCCTTGATCCTATCCCTTATTATTTTCTTAAGCACATCTTCTGCACTATCATTGCCACTCTCTTACTTATCATCAATTTCCCACTATCTACTGGGCCTTCTCTTCTGCCTAAGAACATACTCATGTCTCCACACCACTTAAAAACAAACAAGCAAGACAAAAACAACTCTTATTTCTATTACCATAGACACCCACAAAAGATGCCTCTATTTTCTTTCCTCTCACTCTCCTCTCAAACCCTCTGAAATCTGACTTCCAATGTCATCATTCAGTTGAAAATCCTCCATCCAAAGTTATCAGTGATTTGCTAATTGCTAAATCTAATGAGGTTTTTTTCTCAGTCTTCATCCTTCTAATTCTCTAAAGTAATTTGCATTGTTGATCACAATCTCCTTTTACCTATTGTCTCCTCTCTGGACTTTTGCAGCACTATTCACTCTGGAAATTCCCACCTTCGAAAGTCTCTTCAGTTGCTTTGATCCCTCTTCCATATGGATGGCTCTTTCCAGGACCTACATTTAAGGAATATATAGATATCAGACATTTCTTAATTCCTCTGCAGGCTCTACTCCAGACTTTCTCTACCATGCTCCCATGTCAAATTACCCACACATAGGTTTTCAGCTTCTTCTTCCTCATATGTTTTGTCTTCCACTATAAGAATATGAGCTCCTTAAGGACAGGGACAATCTCTCTTTATGCTTGTATTTGAATTCCCAGTGCCTAGCATAATGCTAGGTACAATGTAAACACTTAATAAATGCTTATTGATTGATTGATAACACTTCTGGTTCATAGCTGAATGCCATTAAATTCTAAAGTGAAATAGAGAATAATGTGTAAATTCTCCTCACTTTTGAGTGCTAATTTGGAAGTTTTTTATATTTATTTTCATCTAAGCTGAAAGAAAAAGGATAAACTGCTTAACAAATAACAATAGTTAGAGGGAAGGGTTTGGAAGTTGTTTGATTTGGTTGTTGTTGAAGGTTTTATTTGTTTTCTAATATTTGGGACCACAATGCTCTGGAGAGTTATTTATTCATGAATCATTTTAATTACCATTAAAAGACCACCTCACAAGGCATGATCCCTGTCTCCTCTTTCATTACTATGGAGTCTCTGAAAGAGTAACAACTTTCCCCAAAGAGATTCTCTTCATTTCTCATCATTTCAGCAGTCCACTATTCTATTACCTTATAGGAAAGATTTATGTCTCAAATAGTGTGTCCATTTGTTGCTCCTTTCACATTTTAATGGATAAAAATTTAACTGATATAAATTATGAACTTCTTAGCTGTCTTCTTATTTGGCAGAGAGAATGTTCCATGGGATGTTCCAATAGTTGAAGTCACCTTTGCTTCACAAACTCCTTATCTAATGACTCCTTCTGTATAGTTGGTCTGTGAGAGAACTCATTTCTCTTTTTCTCTGTGTTGATCTTGACCGGGTGGTGTCCAGCATCTTACTCCCTCTGGTTCCTGAATTTTCTCACATAAGTCCATCTTCTTAATTTATAATTCTTCTTGACTACTCCTTCTAAAGTCCCATTTTGTATGTAAATTTTATGATCATAACTACATTTTTAAAATTTCTTATATTGACATTCCAGGATATGTAAGTAAGCCTAAGAGTTTGTTGGTTTCCAGTGTGATTCAATACTGTAATCAGCCCTCCAGGGAAACAGTAGAACTTTTGCTAATGGAGATATTTTCAAGCAGGATGAATATATGTATTCATGTACCCTTTAATATATGGTTAAATGCATAGGCTCCCGTTTCTTTGTCATAGACATATATATAAATTATCTTTGTTCCTTCTCCCCCTCCTGCCTCTGAAATATCTCTTCTAGATCCACTCTACAAACTCATTCTTATTTATGAACTGGGTCCTCAATAGATAAATGCCATGTCTTTCTCCATTGTTCTAGGGATGATCATAAGAAACTTTGATTTTGTCTTTTTTTTCCCTATTACTTTCTTTCACAAGCCCCCACTGGTATGCTCTGCACTGATTGCCAGATATAATTAAGTAGCATTTAGAAAGGAATATTTATTAAGGAAGTATAATAAAAATGGTACAAAATATTTTCCCCATAAAACAAGGAATATATACTCTTATAAATACCCACAGAGGCTAGGTGATTCAGTGGGTTGAGAGCCAAGCCTAGAGATAGGAGGTCCTGAGTTCAAATCTCACTTTATACACTTCCTAACTGTGTGATCCTGGGCAAGTCACTTAAGCTCCATTGCCCAACCCTTATTGCTCTTCAACCTTAGAACCAATACACAGCATTATTGGTTCTAAGACAGAAGGTAAGGGTTAAAAAAATACACAGAGTTCAGGGACTTCAACTTAGAGTTTGATGATAAGGAAAAATTATAGAGCATATGTGTATCCAAAGGGAAAACTCACAACTCCTGATTACTAGAAATCCATTTTGGGGTCTACAGATGATGTTCCCTAATGGTTTTAGAGATCATGCACCTTGAAGCTGTTCCCTCCCTCAGATAACATTTTTTCTATATCTATCAGTGTCTGTGCTTGTCCTTGGTGTGTCTCCCTCTCCTCTACATTTTATACATTATTTTCTATTGATGCCTTCTCTCCAATTACATGTTAGAAAGAAATGAAATAAGATAGAGAGAGCTATCTCTCATGATATTCAAACTGGAATCCTTAACTACAGTATCAAAACCTGTCAGGACTAAGCTCACCTGACTTTTTTATAACATAGTCTCAATGTATGTAATCAATCAAAGGTCAATGGAAATACTTTGTTTATCAATCAAAAAGACTTGTGTTAAAAATCATTCTTCTAAAGAATTTATGTGGAAACCCAGTGAACAATTCACACAAGGACATAATAATGTAAAGGGGAAAAAATGAAAAATCTTGGGACTCTAAGTAAATCCAATCAAAGAGATCACTGTCTTGTTTACATAGTAAAACTTCATAAAAGCCATTGATTGATTGATTGATTGATTGATTGACTGGGGAAGAAAAAGCTCTACTCTTTTACTATTATATACCTGTCTAGCTAAATCCAAGTGTCATCTCTAGGAAGCTTTCCTTGGTCCTCTTGGCTAATAATGATTTTCTCCATCCCTTACATTCAAATATTCTTGATGTATTTAGGTAGTATATCAGTCTGTGTACATGTCATAAACTACTATTAGACAATAAACTCTACAAAAGTACATCCTATAACACAGTTCATTATGCAATGGATCCTTTAAAAAATAACTGTTGAACATTAGTGTTGTTTTTTTTTTCAACTACTGCTGACTAGCTTGCGGGATCTAATGTTTTTGGTTTGGGCTTCCCCAAATCATCTTTTATTAGAATTTTAGAGAGGGAAGGGGCATTAGGAATTATTTAGTCCTTCTCCCTCATGTTACAGATGACAAAATTGAAGTCATGAGAAAGAAATGTCCCCAGAATTAATGTTATTAACAAAGATGGCATCAGAAATTGAGTTCCACTATACAAAATTATTATATAATAATGCTTGCTTCCTCATTGCTCTATGTGCTTTAGATCAGTTCTTTACTTCTATGTTTCTAGCCCTAACTTGACTGTATTCTAAATTGGTCCCTTTGATTCATTAATCTGCAGAATGCAGCATATTCCTACTATAAAACCTGATCTTGGGACTGGAAGAGACCTTGGTTCAGATTCTGCCTCTAACTAATAAACTACATGATCATTCCTTCTCAAATTCTGTCCTCCTATCTGTAAAATGAAAATAATAATAATACCTGTCATATTTGTCCTTTAGGAAAGTACCTCATTATTAAATGAGATTGATATTTGGCACAGTGGATAGAGGGTAGAACCAGGAATCAAGACAATTATAGTTTGAATATATCCTTAGATACTTACCAGCAATATGATCCTGGGCAAGTCACTTAACCTCTATGTGCCTCCGTTTCTTCAACTGTAAAAAATGGTATAATAATAATACTTCACAAGGTTATTGAGGATAAAATAATATTTGTAAAGTACTTTTCAAACCTTCAAGTACTATTTAAATGATAGTTATCATTGTTATTATTTAAAGGGATTTTTAAATAATAAAGTACTCTAAAATCGTTTGCCATTTCAGGAAGGGAAACAAGGTGAAGAACTGCAATTGCCTTAGTATAAGGAGCTTCCAGAATAGGAACTCCTTCCACCATGGAGATAAGTACATCCTCTCTAACTTTTAGTCTTAGAAAATTGTCTAGGACACAGAGGAGTTAAGTAACTCCTTAACTATTAACCAACTAGCATATATCTGAAGCAAGACTTAAATCTAGATCTTCCTGATCCCAAGCCAAGCTCTCTACCTGTTATATCATGTTGCTTTTCATTCTGTTTTTCTTTTCTAAAAGTTTCTTGATCCTCTTCCCTGCTTTAACTTTAATTAACCTTCCCTCCCCCTGTGTGTCAGATTCTACAAGGGATACAAAGGAGTTTAAGGGTCATCCCTTGCTCTCAGAAGCTTTTAATCAAAAATGAAAGAGACCTTAAAAGTGGACCAGTTCAACCTCCTCACTTTTCAGCTGAGAGAACTAAGACCCAGACAAGTAAAATGACTAGGGAGTTAAAATATAAGAATATGACATTCAAAAATTGCCCAAAGTTTTGGCACTATAGAGAAATGTCCTGTATGGTAAGGTTAGAAAAGGTCCCCAAATCCTACCCTCTACCTAGAGGTCCTACCTCAGTGGTACCAAGAACACCACAGCATGAAATAGAGCCTGGGTAAGTATTAAAATCATTCTCCTAAAGAATTTATGTGGAAACCCAAAGATCTAGTCATACAATGACACAGTAATGTAAAGGGAACAATAATTAAAGGCTTCAGGACTCTGCCTAATGCAATGAATGATCATAACTTCCAAAGACTGAAACAAGCCATTTTTGTCTCTGAATAGAGGTGGTGAACCATAGGTGTGGAATGAGGTATACCTTGTCAGATGTGGCAAATGTGTTTTTGCTTAATTGTGCAAAAATAGGTGTTGGGGAGTGTATTTGGGGGGGGGAGGAGAGAATGAAGGTAACTAGCTGTTGAAAGAGCAATGTAAGAAATCCATAAAACATATGCTTCAAAAACCTTTTTAAAATGTTAAAAAGCTTCTGTGAGACTGCTTCACAAAAGTACTGATTTGTTATGGAGTAGAAGTGCCACATTCAGTTCCAAAAAGCCTCTCTCTTCTCAAATGCTAAATCTCCGTTACATAATGTTGCCCTTATCACTACGAGCACACGATGGGCTCCAGCATCAGAGAGCAAGAGAACTATGGTTCTAATTAAATCAACCCAACAAGTCTGAATTACTGATGTGACATGTGCATGTGGCTTTTGATTAAGGTTCTGTCTTCTGCTTATTTTGCTTGATAATGGAAGAAAATGGAAAGTGATGTTTTGGTCTGTTCAAAAATGAGAACATTTGGACCATTTACTTAGACTGCTTGGAGTTCCCTGAAACCAGCATCTCTTTCTTTTTCAGGTCATACCAGGTCTCCCTCCAGACTCCCAGCTGCAGCAAGACACCAAGTGACGGGCTCAAAGGAGGCTCAGAGTGTGAATTATCAAGAGTTCATATGAGATCAATTATAACCTTTCAGATGAACAACAAAATTACCCTTCCTAAAGAAATGAACACAAAAGTGGTTGTTTACATTTGATTATTGAAATCCTCTTCTGATGTCTCATCATGCAATGGAGGTGACCCTGAGCTTTAAAAGGCCATGCCAGTGAATGGCAAGCTCTGGCAGATCCTGCCAAGCTGGAAAGGCTTTCAGGACAGGCCAGTGATGGATTGTACATCTGTCATTCCAGGACCTGCCTAACTAAGTGAAGAGAGGACTCTCCTTGGCTGGCCACGGAGTAATGGATTTTTCATCCATAGCAACTCTCAAAGCTCATCTACTAAGTCCCAGAGAAGTTGTGACCTGTGCCAGAGGAAGGAGTGGTAATCTGGACAAAATCATAGATCACTGATGTCTTGGAGAAGTCTGAAACCCCCAAAGGTGACCTCTGCATCAAGACAAATTAAAAGGAATAATGCCATTTGAGAAGCTTATTGCCTTTTACCCTACAGGGATTGGGCTCATTGGTGGCCACAGCAAAACCACTGCATTTTAATTCTCCCACCTCAGTACCCATTGTACAATATGATAAAATGGAACTGGCACTTATGATGTATGAAGGAAAGCTGAAGTGAAGGAGCAACTGGATGTGAAAAAAAAAAACACACACACACATAAAACGCAGACTAACCACTGCTGGAGGTAGCATTTAAAAAGCCATTTAGGAACTGATTTTTAAGGTGTCTCGAGGAAAGAAAAATGCCATGCCAGAAAGGCAAACAGGAAATCTTTTTCTCTTCATTCTGCGGAAAAGGCACCATAATGACATCAACAACTACTAGATCATAACATGTTCCTATTATCACAGCTCTATGACCTCTTAGAAAAATTATTATAATTAGCATTTATCTAACATGCAAGGCACTTATATAATATTCTCATGTTATCCCCACAACAACCCTGGGAGGCATATGCTATTATTAGCCCCATTTTGCAGATGAGGGAACTGAGGCAACAAAGATGGTGACTTTCCAATAAGTATGTGAAACTGAATTTAAACTAAGGTCTTCCTGACTGTGCCCAGTACTAAACTACTCACTTATTCTTACAACCCTTAGTCCACATACTCATGTCACCCACTGCCATTCTATATGGTGCTTTTCTGATTTCCTTCCCTCCTCCACTCAGCTGCTGCTGCCTTCCTTTTACCAAATAACTTTGCATTTATTTTACATACATCTTGTCTATGTATGCAGACACATTATCTTCCCTAATACAATGTAAATTCCTTGAGGGCAGAGATTTATTCCACTCCTGTCTTTGTATAACTAATACTTTACATAGTCCCTGGCTCATAATAGGCACTTAATAAATGATTGGTGAATATTACCAGTAAGGGCCTACATTTGTGTAAAAATTTCCTCAAGGAAATGATCAGAAAAAGAGGCAGTCAAGTCAGGGGGGTAAGAAGGAGAAAAGATGAGTAGCCTGAGTGACACAGACATATAGCACATCTGATAGAGTAAAAGAACCTGACGACCTTCAGAATTCTGGGGAGATTTATGTAAAAGATTTATTAGGGATATGGACCAGAATGTGACCTGATAAGAAAACATAAAATAAAATCATGAGCAAATGGAGTGCTTTCGATAAGATAACATCCATCAGAATGCTAAGGAAGGATTACTAGGTCGTCCTCAACTCTTTTTGCAGGAACTAAAATTCATCAACCAATAATACCTCCTTTTTCACATCTGTGTTTGTTGCTTTCCAGAATCTCACCAGGTGACAAAGGAAGCAGCACTCATTTTATTTTCAAGGGTTTTGTTTACCTTTGCAAGTAGTCTATGAACTGGCAGTTTGGGGTATGTTAGTTCTCCAGAACATTGTGCAAATAAGATGAACACCAGCATGAACAACCCCTACAGAAAGGTATCTTTTTACAATTCAGTGGGGAAAGTTAGGAAGAGGCAGCATGGCAGAATTCATTGGTCTCCAAAGTTGGGGCCTCATAGCCTCAAAGAATATGTGACCAACTAATAGAAGGTGAAACAGGTGTGGGGAATAAGTCCCTTACCACAGGTGAGAGCCTATTCCTCACTTTTTATTCACCACAACCATACCGCCACATTTATCTATTGTAGGTGATACTCCTCCATGCTGGACAAACTCCCAACCTCTACCCTTTTCCATCAGTTTCACCCCTCACATAACCTGTGACTCAGCACCACACCATCAGAGCCTCTGGTAGCAGGAACATGGTAGCTCTGTTCTGGAAGTGGAAGATAAGTAATGGCATAATCCCTCCCCCTTTCATTGTTCCATGATAAAGTCACAAGATGTTTGGATATATATACTTAGCAATCTGTTTAGCACATGTCATTTTTTTTCCTTATATCTATCGAGGGTACTACCATCCTTCCAGTCATCTAGATTCACAGTTTCAGCATTATCCGCACATCTTATTTTCTTCTCACTTATCTAATCAGTATCCTCCACAAAATATAAAATATTTATCCTTTTCTCTCACACAGAAAAACCACCCTAGTTCAAGCCCTCATCACTTCCTACTTGGACTATTCCCATAATTTCCCAGGTGGTTTTCCCCTACTTTAAGTCTTTCTCACATCTTATCTATTTGCCAGTTAGCTATCAAAAGAATTTTATAAAATAGAGCACAGGTCAAATTATATTACTCTCCAGCTCATTAAATTCCAGCAGCTCCCTATTGATTCTAAGATCAAATGTTATTTCATTTTTCCTTTGTCTTTTTACTTCTATTTTTATATATTTTGCATACATAATTACCACTGATGTTTATAAAAACATATAGTGTATAAATAAATATACATATATAGTATATATGTGTTTATAAATATATAATATACTTACAAAGGTAAAAAGTAAAAAAATTGGTAAAAGAAAGCATACATTTATGTCATATATGTTAAATATATATGTGTGTGTGTAGGGATTATTTACTGATTAGATCCATAATCAAAGAAGTTTAGAGATTCCTGGCTTAATAGATAAAAAGCAAGTCTCAAAGCCAGAAAGATGTGAATTCAAGCACTGCCTCTGGCACATATTTAACCTCACAGGATTCTAAGACTCCAATCTGTTGAGTTTATGCCTCAGCAAAATAGAATAGAATACAGTTTCTTAGTAGAAAGAGTTAGTTTGCTAGTTAGTAGAGACATATGGTCAAGGGAACTCACACACCTGGCACTGTAGGATCCCATCATACTTTGTCTTCTCATGGTACCCTCATGCTGCTTTCCCCTGGGCACAATGACTCAACTCTGTCATAGCTGGCAAGCACATTTTTCATAGGATGCAAAGGAGTGTGGTCAATCCTTAGCCATCTAGTGGAAAACTGGACCTCTAATTCAACAAAAGAGAATTTCAGATTTCATACATTTCTAAAAGAGTGAACATCCTCCTTTAGTTTAAACACTGTACCATCTTCTTTTTCTGTTACCTGCTCCATCTGTGTTTTCATCAACTGACTGTGGAGGAATGAGTAGATTGTGGAAAATGAATTAATCAGAGGTGTTGTCACACACACACACACACACACACACACACACATGCATACACACTCACAAAATTGGCTTTAGTCCTAGAGCCAAGTTGTTTTTCTTGTTGCTATAATTGTAAGTCATTGTGTGAAGACAAGACAATTAGGAATACTTCATCTTCCCTTTTTCTCTTTGTTTAATTTGATGAATGTGTTTGTTTTGGGTAAGGCCCTCATACTGGATAGGGAAAGCATAGGTCTGCTTCAGAGTAGTCTGATGGTCTGAGGCACCAATATTGTTGCTGTGTTTGGTTTGCATTGTTGACATTAGAGAGAAAAAAATGAATGTTCAAAACCTCTTAAATGTCATGAATACATTTTCATTAATGCTGTGCTTTACAAAATCATTATTTTCATTTAAAAATTAGATTTTTGAACATGTAATGCTTGGCCATGTTTCTTGTGATTAGAGAAGATTGGGCTACATGATTTAACAAATGGACAAGCACTGACTTTTAGTGATGGTTCATTCAGAGCTGGGCTTTTCTTTCCTTTGCCATTCCTTTAGCACTCAATTATGCTTTTAAAACATAATTGAAAACTTTGCATTTGTTCAATATCAATATAGTTCTGAGAGATAGCATTAGCACAATTTCTTTTGAATGTACATTTGAAAGCAAAAATCTAGCAATTTCATCAAAATACTCCTAGACATCAACAACTTTAGTAATAAGGCTTCTGAGTATCTTCTCAAGATGCTCCCTCAGTACACTCATTGTCCTTGGAACTCTTTGGTCTGGGACCAAATAGCTATCAATAATTAATATTTATTGAACATATATAGGAATGGCCCTCGAGCCCTGTACTAAGCCTTTTTATGAAATGCAAAGGTAGTATAGAAATAATAGACAGCAAACATGAGACTGTCTCAATTCCTATGAATCTACTAATTCTAGCCCTGTTGGTTTTTTACAAAGGCAACTTGTGTCTACTCTTTTCTTTATGCAAATTGCAGTTTTCTTTCTTGACTTACAATGTTTGGAAATGGTAGGTGACTCAAAAGGCAACAGAAACATGTAAGATAGGTATATGTAAATTGTAGCATATCACCAAATGTTGACTTTTACTTAGAAATTTCATGTTTGGTATATGTATAGCAGAAGCCCAATGAGGCCACCAAAAAGAAGTGGGCATGGGTGAGGGAAATCTGGCATACAGCCCAAGTTTTACACTGGTATCTATGAGATAGAGAATTCTAAAAGCATGCCATGACCTCTAGCACAGTGGGTTGATCCTATATGCAAAGTACCTTGTGACATTCTTGGAAAGCATATGGTAAGAGAATTATTAAGCCCTTTTCACAAATAAGAAAACTGATGCCAAAACAAATAAAATTATTTTTCCAGAATTACATGCTAGAAAGTGTTAGAGCTTAGATTGGAAGCCAAATCTTCTAACTCAAAAATCCAGTGTCTTTCTACTACTCTATACTATTTAATCCACTTTTTTTCTTATTTGTATAATTTCTAATATGAAAGTTCTATGTACAGACTTTTTACTTCTAGGAATTTCCATTCTATTAAAATCTTTGAAGATAAAAAAGATAAAAAGATTAATGAATCTTCTACACATCCTTTCCCTACTTCTTCTGAGAGCAACACCATTCTTTTATTCCCATTTAGAATTATAGTATCATCTTTACATTTTTAGCATCAACTTCCTTTAGTCTCAACTCTCCTTCATTCTAATTAATTGGCAAAAAGATGACGCAATCTTTCTCTGTTGTCATTTTCCCTTGAACCAGACATTAGGCATCTTTTTACCATACTTCTCACCTTTTAATCACTTTTCACCTTTTCTTCAATTTCCTCACCAGCTGAAATTTCACTTTTCACATCTAGATACAAAGATTATTCCATGCTGGGATACCCAATTTCCATTTTTGAGTTACTCTAAGTTATGTTTCACAAAACAAAAACAACACATGAGAATACAAATAAAGTTCAAAACTGCAAGTCTTATCATCAATCACTCTCCATACAACATTTGGTCTGAATTTGGCTTGCTTCAAGTGCTGTTCCTCTGTTTCCAAGCTGCTGATCAGCAGCTATCTAAATAAAAATAGTAAGAAAAATCAGCCCCACTCTGCTGGTAATGGGAAATGTTGCCCCTTCTAATATTCCATTTCTATTGAGAGATTGTAGTAAAAGATATAAGGAGCACATTCTGAAGTGCTGCTGACTACACAAATAAATAATAAAATACAGATTATGAAAGTGAAAAAGGGAAACAAAAATATGTTGTGAGCATTTAGAGGAAGAAACCCTTCTTGTGGAATAAGAAAAAGATTCCTATATCCCTAGATCTAGCCCTGCTTTCCCTCTTGACTAGAGTAGCACCACAACCTCCAAATTGTGTGGGGGGGGGGCAGGGGGTTGTCTTCAGTAACAATCTATTCATTCTACTTTCCCTGAATATTTTCTCTTTCTCCAATGCATCAGTAGGATCATGTTATTTTTCTACTCAAAACCTTTCTTGGTTACCTACTGTCTACCATAGTATGAGGTAAGAAATTACCGAACAAGTTGTGATGTGTGAATGGAACAGAATGAAATGTTTTTGTCCTATGAAGGACTATGGCAGATAAAAACATGGCTAGACAACATTTAGCCCAAAAAATATCTGGTGATTTTAGCAGAGTACGGGTTCAATATGAATCAATGATATCCTATGGTAGCCAAGAAGGCTAATATAAACATAGGTTCCATTTAATGTTCAATTCACAAAGCAATGGATCCAGGGATTGTTTTGGAGTAGTCCCAAAATGGGAGGATAGTAAATTTGAAATAGATAGAGCAGATCAATCCCTTCCTGCATTTTTAGGGAACAAACACAGCTTCCCTCCCCCCAGGAGGTTGAGCTGCTTATGCAGGCAGCAGACCAGACTCTGCTTAGCTTGGGGATACAAAGGAATTTCAGGAATATCAAAGAGGTCAGGATGGAAGCAAGATAACATATGGCCGACTAGGGCTAAGGGACTAAGTGCATGTGAAAATAAACAACCCCTAAATAACAACCCCCAATAAATCTGAGGATTGCCCCCCCCCCTCATCGCTGACCTCACATTCCTGTGTTAAGGTGTGTTTTATTGTCAGATAAGAACCTATGTGTGAAAGGAAATAACTCTGTATCCTGTAACACTTTATAAACTGTTTCCTAATGTTAGCCCGGTGCAGCTTCCACTAGGGACGGCTGTCCCAGCTGGTAGATTCTTTATTTGTTCTTTTATTAATAAATCATGGTTCCAATAATTGAAATTCTGGGTCTTTTGAACTCACTTTGTGAAGTGCACCACTTCAGTTTTGAAGCCAGATCTTCTCAAAGGTACTTACAGGAGGTCCCTTCATCCTCCTCTTCACTCATAACTGGTCCTCCTTCAGTTATTTTGCCATAAGATGGTGTTGCTAACCAATAACCTTAACTTGTTCACCAAATAAGACCAGGATTTGACCCTGAAAAGTACTCACATAGTGATTCATGCCTCTAAGGAGAGTACTAAGGGAATATCAAGATCCTTATGCTTTCCAAAGAGTAGAAAACAATTTCTCTCCCAGTTTCACTTCCATATGGGTGATCAAATTGTCTCATTAGTCCAGGGATATGATTAGAATGGATTTACTATCCAGAATTAGTTCTGAGTCTCCACTTACACATTATCTTGTCTTCTCCCTGAAAATGATATATTTCACTGAGTCCTAGTCATATGATTTTGTTGTAATGGAAACAAGTCCCCCATAGAAACAGATATCCTTGAATACTATCTACACTGTTCTAGTTGTTGTTTTGTTTTTTTGCATACCAATCAATAAAAGGAATAAACATCTATTTCATGACTGTATCCTATTCTTATTCTTACATGCCGTATATAGGAAATTGCCCCAGGAACTTACAGAAAAGACATAATTCAAGTTTTATTTTTTACTTTGTACCCCTTCATTGACATTTCTCCTACAAGCAGGCAAATCAATATAAAGCAAGTCATAGGATAAAGGATGCAAGAAAGCTCCAACAAAATCTTAGATCCAGTTCAAGGCATGTGACATGGGAGTGGGGAATCATATCCTATTTTCAAACTTTATAGATAGAAGTACTTACAATATATGCTTTTCCATTTCATGTCCTTTCATTGGCTGAGATTTTCAAATTTTCTCTATGGACAGCTCATTACTTTTGTAGCAAAAGAATAGAACTAAAAAGGAGGTTAAAAAAAAAGTCATCTCTTTTTGATACCCTGACTTCCTGTTTCCAGAGGTTGAAATCATATTCCAATCTGTCCCTTTAATTTTTCCTCAATTTTTCTGCTTTACAATCAAGACTAATTGGAAAGACAGTTAGGTGGCTCAGTGGATAGAGAGCCAAACTTGGAAATGGTAGATCCTAGGTTTAAATTTGTCCTTAGATAAGTCCTAGCTGTGTGACCCTGGGCAAGTCACTTAACTCCAGTTGCCTATCTCTTAGACCTCGACTGCCTTTGAACTGATACTTGATATTGATTCTAAGACAGATGGCAGGGATTTAAAACAAAAAAAGATTGAGGTGAAAACAAAACTGTGATAATAGATGAGGACGAAGGTAATTCATGGTTCTATAACTTTCTTTTTCTTCTGGATATGTATAATTGTCACATAACACATGCCCTACTTTTGAAATGAAAATTCCCCATAATAGGAGATCTTCCTACTACTACTACCTCATCTTAATGAACTTGGGAGTGGCTTCTCAGATTTTCTTCATTTTATTCTTTCTCCCAGTTGGTGTTTCTGTAGTTCATTTACTCCCTTCTATGACCTTAATCTCATGTTTCCCTGTAAATTTGAAGTTCTCAAGAAGTCAGAATATAATATATTTTTAAATGTTTTAAAATGGTAAGGGTTAGGTAATGGTGGCTAAGTGACTTGCCCAGGGTCACACAACTAGGAAGTGTCCACCTAGCTACCTCTGATAATAAATACCACTTATCCACTGAGTTTTATACATTTTTCATTGAAAATTCATGTGCCCAGAAGGCCACCATGGACCCAGTCCTACCCCAATAGAAACATATTTCAAAAGCAGCTCATAGAATTTCAGTTAGAAGAGTCCTTGGCAGATACCTACTTCAAATCATACTTGAAAAACAATTCCCTCTACCATGTACCTGACAATAAATTATCTAGGGTGTCATTAAAGACATTCAGTAAGGAAGTAGAGGGACACACTACTCCCCAAAGCAGCCCGTTCTATTTGGGGATAGGTCTACTTGCCAGAGAGTTTTTCCCTTGACATCAAACTCAATTTGCCTCTTTATAACTCTCAGCCAGAGCCCCTCCTTCTGTCCTCTCTGATCAAATAGCACAATCTTAAGCCCTCTTCCACATGACTGGTCTCCAAATTCTCAAGCACTGGGTTTTCTCTTCTCTAGGCTAGACACACTCAATTCCTTTCCTCCTTCTCACTAGACAAACTGAAGGCCCTTCACCAGTGAAAGGGGACATCTCTAGGTACCTAATTTGTTCTTTTTTCACCATTTTGATGGTCTTTTTTCAAAATGGATTATAATTTCTCTACCTTTTAAAACAGAGAGTAAGTGACATTAACTCACAGTCCTAAATGTAGGTTGTCACCCAAAATGAGTTCATTGTAACTATGAGCAAAATGTACCGCGTATCAAGAATGCAATTTGGAGGGCATATCTTTGTATTCATTGTCTGCGATTATGTTATCCTGCTTCTTAAGGAACATATAAAAGCTGCCTGAGTGGTACAGTGCAGTCTAACCTTTCAGAACATTTTGTTCAATCATTATTTTCTCGCTAGGAGTACAATGGGGGCTTTAAAAATAAATTACCCTTTGTTAGCAAGACAATATTTGATTTTCTGGCCTTCTCTTAAACCTTTCCAAGTTCTATGATGTACCTCTAGTCAGAGAATGTTGTAAATGAAGAGATGGCCCTATGCTAAACTTCAAGGCAAGTTCATAATTGAGGACGTTCTTCATAAAAACACCACCAGGGGTGGGAGGCAAAGTGTAGCCTGGCATGATTCTAAAGCTGCATCAGCCAGCAAAAAGCAATGTTAGGTTCCAACTAACCAGCAAGTTTCTTTTAAGATATCAGTTTAATTACCACTGATGAGAGCGAATGTAAGCAGAGAGCATGGAGGGGGGGTGGGTGTGCAAATAAATCTGTGAACAGGAAATTGAGGAATCATGTAAGAATTTTCTGATTTGAACAAGTAGGTGGTAGTTCTACTCTATCTAGTCTATACTAAACCTTCCTGACATGTATTCATTTCTGGACATTATAGTTTAAGGACACTGATAAGATGGAAAGTGGAAAGGAGGCCAACTAGAAAGATAAAGGTTCTGAATCCATGCCGCCAATTCAAGGAACTGGGAAATTTAGCCTGGAGAAGAGATTCCTCAGTTAGGACTGTCTTTGAGTGTTTGAAAAGTAGTCACGTGGAAGAGGGATTATATTTGATCTCTTTGATCCAAGAGGTCAGAACAAGAAGTAATAGGTGGAAATTTCAAAGATGGAAAATTTGGCTTGATCTAGGTGTTACACCCTCTCTCCCTCCAGTAGGATAGTTTATAGCTGCTCTTCTACTCCAAGTTCTAAGCAGTAATACCAAGTACTCACTCTTACTGCTAAAACTCATGAGCCAATAAAAACAATAAACCCATAGCTGAGGCATTTAGTAAGCCTATATGATAAAAATATTTTATACTAAATATATACATTTTAATATATTTTTTCATATATTCATATATTTTTTACTAAATATCCCTTTTCCACCCCAAATTTGTGTTTTACTTTCCTACCAATACACAGGGAATCCACAAGAAGAGAGAGCAATAGAGTGGTGAGGCATACTTGAAGAGAAAGCACGCCATACACTCCTCATTAATCTAGTATTCCTGGGGCTTTGAAATCTTTTTTCTACTTGCCCAGGCCTTCCAAGTCCTCAGGTAGGTTGCTCAGCTGGACTCCTAGAGACAATTCCTTTACATTAGGACTTACAAGCTAAAGGGTTAGGGATCCAGACTAAGGATAGCAGCTGCCCTCTAGAGAACCAATGCAAGAATCTTCATACAAGTTGTTACACAGATCCAGAGATGCTGCTACCTAGGAGAAAAGTCCTAAAAGTTTGAACAACCTAAATCTGAAACGGGGTGCCTCAAAAAGTTTTGGCTTCCTCCTGATGTGCATTTTAAGCAAAAACTGAATGATAACTTGTCTAATGATATGGGTTGGAAAAAAATGGAGAATTTCCAAATTCTAAGTGGGGCACATGTGTTAAAGGGCAATTACACAAAAGGAAGAGGGGAGAAAAAAGTTACATAATAATAATAGGGTGAGGAAGATGAAACATCTTTGTCCTTATCTACTGCCACAGCTTTGTGGCTCAGGTTTACCTCTAAATACTATAGCTCTGCGGTTTTATAAAGGTGAAAGTTATTCTTAAGTTTTCTTTTGTCATTGACGAGTTTCTTTGCCTTTCATTGCATTCATTTCCAAAAATTATTAACATCACAGTATTCTTATTGTCTTGTTCTTTAAATCTTAATGGAGTTGAGAAGGAAATTGGTCTGGGAAAAGTGACTTGGTATTGTTCTTTTATGTTTAATATTTTGTAGGCTCTTGAGCAGATGACTAAAATGGCCACATCTAAAACTAATTAAGCATCCTGGAATGTAAATTCATTTATAAGGTTTATTGAATGATCTTTGTAACATCCAGTTTCACGAAGAAGATTATAGGGATGGTGTGTACCTCATTCTGTTTCTAAATGGTTTTGGTTTCTTTTGTGAAGCTTCTGTATTTTGGAAGGTTTTTTAGATACCATGCAGTTTTAAGATCATTAGTATTCAATATGATGATCTGCATTTAATTTTTTTAAATTTTTATGTATTAATATCATGTCTGGGTAATTATGGGCAACAGTTTTGTCTGTGATGATTTGGTTTCATTCAAGTTCATTGGTTGGGTTCTAAAGGATATTCTGAGGTCAGTATTTGTAGTACAAGGATTATGTCAAGTGTAAGTCCATAATGAGTTATCAAGATATAATAATATATTTCTAGATATCTGGCAGATGCCAAATATTTGTAGTCTGCAGTGCTATTTTATGCAGTTTCTACTGTTCTCTTGCATGATCTACAATGGTGTCTAATTCTCTGTTTCTTGTGAATAACTATTTTGTAATTACCAGTGGTAATGATCTGGTCTTGAATTGTTACTTTTTTTTTCATAAAAAAACCCTCATAAAAGTAATGAGTAATGAATAGGGAGGGGACTTCCGGTTAAGATGGCGGCTTAGAGAAAGCTAAAGCTCAGATCTCCAGAAAACCCTTCCTGACCGATCTCAAACTATGAGCTCCTAAGGCGCCGAAATTCAAAACGATCAACAGCACAGACCCTGGGAACCCTCCTCCTGGACCTGGACCCGGTTCAAAAGGTACGGCTCCCCTCAAAAGCCAGAACCCGAGATCACTCGGACCTCAGGGGTAGGAGCGCAGAGTCCAAGGCTCCCGGAAGCCGCAGCCCGGCAGGGCTCAGAGAGCAGAGTCCTCCGAACCACAACCCTCAGGGCCTTCTACCCAAACAGTCCCGGTGAAAGTTACTGCCTGGGGCCTCCGCTGCAGAGAGCTGGTCTAAACAACAGCAACCCTCAGGGCGGGCAAGACAGCCTCCCGGGCTGGATCCTGCTATCCAAGTCTCAGTGAAAGTCCTTGCCCTAGAGCTTGGGAAAGCTGCAGCCCATCCCCCCGCAGGCCAACAAAACAGCCTCACGGCCAGCGATTCTGAAGGCAACTTCCTGAAAGCGAGCTGGGGGGAGAGTGTGGCCTCGTGGTCCGACCCTTCCATTCCAGTTCCAGTGAGGCATATTCAGTTTAACCCAGGGAAAGCTCATAGAACCAACATCTGCCCAGGACTAAAGCCTCGGATCACCAGAGATAAGAAAAGCTAATCCTCCACATTCAGAGATGACAAACTCCACAGAAGCACAAAAGCCCCAAAATACCAAGAAAAATAAGAAGAAAGGGGCGAATTTGGACACATTCTATGGAGCCAAAATACAAAATACAGAGCAGATAGAAGAAGATATACAAGAAAATTCTCCAAAATCTTCCAAAGGAAATAGAAACTCTCCACAAACCCATGAAGAATTTGAATAAGAAATGACCAAAAAGATGGAAGCCCTCTGGGAGGAAAAGTGGGAAATAATGCAAAAGAAATTCATGCATCTACAAAACCAGTTTGACCAAACTGTAAAAGAAAACCAGGCTTTAAAGCAAGAACTAATAAAGCAAAGCCAAAACACCAAGAAATTAGAAGAGAACATAAAATATCTCACCGACAAGGTGATAAATCTGGAAAATAGAGGGAGAAGAGAAAATTTAAGAATAATTGGACTCCCAGAAAAGCCAGAAATAAACACCAAACTGGACATGGTGATACAAGATATAATCAAAGAAAATTGCCCAGAGATTCTAGAACAAGGGGGCAATACAGCCACTGACAGAGCTCACAGAACACCTTCTACACTAAACCCCCAAAAGACAACTCCCAGGAATGTAATTGCCAAATTCCAAAGCTATCAAACAAAAGAAAAAATCCTACAGGAAGCCAGAAAAAGACAATTTAGATATAAAGGAATGCCAATCAGGGTCACACAAGACCTTGCAAGTTCCACTCTGAATGATCGTAAGGCATGGAACATGATCTTCAGAAAGGCAAGAGAGCTGGGTCTCCAACCAAGAATCAGCTACCCAGCAAAACTGACTATATACTTCCAAGGGAAAGTATGGGCATTCAACAAAATAGAAGACTTCCAACTTTTTGCAAAGAAAAGACCAGAGCTCTGTGGAAAGTTTGATACCGAAAATCAAAGAGCAAGGAATACCTGAAAAGGTAAATATTAAGGAAAGGGGAAAAATGTTATCTTCTTCTTTTACTCAAACTCTCTTCTATAAGGACTACATTTATATCAATCTAGGTATGCTAATATGTGGGGAAAATGTAATGTATAAATAGGGGGTAAAGAAAGACCAAATAGAATAATCGTTCTCACACAAAGATTCACATGGGAAGGGGAGGGGAAGAAAACTCCTATAAGAAGGAGAGGAAGAGGGGGGGGGGGGGTTTACTTAAACCTCAATCTCAGGGAAATCAACTCTGAGAGGGAAAAACATCCAGATCCATTGGGATCTTGAATTCTATCTTACCCAACAAGGGTAAGGAGAAGGGAAAACCAAGGGGGGGAGGGGGAGAGGGAGAACAAAAAGGGAGGGAAAGAGAGGGGGGAGGGGGAGGGAAGAAAAAGGGAGGGACTAAAAAGGGAAACATCAAGGGAGGGGACAAGGGGCACTGATTCAAAGTAAATCACTGGACTAAAAGGTAGAGCCGAAGAAGAAAAGGTTAGAATTAGGGAAGGCAATCAAAATGCCAGGGAGTCCACAAATGACAATCATAACTTTGAACGTGAATGGGATGAACTCACCCATAAAACGTAGACGAATAGCAGAATGGATTAGAATCCAAAACCCTACCATATGTTGTCTTCAAGAAACACACATGAGGCGGGTTGACACCCACAAGGTCAGAATTAAAGGATGGAGTAAGACCTTCTGGGCCTCAACTGATAGAAAGAAGGCAGGAGTGGTAATCATGATATCTGATAAAGCCAATGCAAAAATAGACCTGATCAAAAGGGATAGGGAAGGTAATTATATTTTGTTAAAAGGGACTCTAGACAACGAGGAAATATCATTAATCAACATGTATGCACCAAATAATATAGCACCCAAATTTCTAATGGAGAAACTAGGAGAATTGAAGGAAGAAATAGACAATAAAACCATACTAGTGGGAGACTTAAACCAACCATTATCAAATTTAGATAAATCAAATCAAAAAATAAATAAGAAAGAGGTAAAAGAAGTGAATGAAATCTTAGAAAAATTAGAATTAATAGACATATGGAGAAAAATAAATAGGGATAAAAAGGAATACACCTTCTTCTCAGCACCACATGGCACATTCACAAAAATTGACCATACATTAGGTCACAGAAACATAGCACACAAATGCAAAAAAGCAGAAATAATGAATGCAGCCTTCTCAGATCACAAGGCAATAAAAATAATGATTAGTAATGGTACATGGAAAACCAAATCTAAAACCAATTGGAAATTAAACAATATGATACTCCAAAACCGTTTAGTTAAAGAAGAAATCATAGAAACAATTAATAATTTCATCAAGGAAAATGACAATGGCGAAACATCCTTTCAAACCTTTTGGGATGCAGCCAAAGCGGTAATCAGAGGCAAATTCATATCCTTGAAAGCTTATATTAACAAACAAGGGAGAGCAGAGATCAATCAATTGGAAATGCAATTGAAAAAACTCGAAAGCGATCAAATTAAAACCCCCCAGCAGAAAACCAAATTAGAAATCCTAAAAATTAAGGGAGAAATTAATAAAATCGAAAGTGATAGAACTATTGATTTAATAAATAAGACAAGAAGCTGGTACTTTGAAAAAACAAACAAAATAGACAAAGTACTGGTCAATCTAATTAAAAAAAGGAAGGAAGAAAAGCAAATTCACAGCATTAAAGATGAAAAGGGGGACAGCACCTCCAATGAGGAGGAAATTAAGGCAATCATTAGAAATTACTTTGCCCAATTATATGGCAATAAATACACCAATTTAGGAGAAATGGATGAATATATATATAAAAATACAAACTGCCTAGACTAACAGAAGAGGAAATAGAATTCTTAAATAATCCCATATCAGAAATTGAAATCCATCAAGCCATCAAAGAACTTCCTAAGAAAAAATCCCCAGGGCCTGATGGATTCACCAGTGAATTCTATCAAACATTCAGAGAACAGTTAATCCCAATACTATACAAACTATTTGACATAATAAGCAAAGAGGGAGTTCTACCAAACTCCTTTTACGACACAAACATGGTACTGATTCCAAAACCAGGCAGGTCAAAAACAGAGAAAGAAAACTATAGGCCAATATCCCTAATGAATATAGATGCAAAAATCTTAAATAGGATACTAGCAAAAAGACTCCAGCAAGTGATCAGAAGGATCATTCACCATGATCAAGTAGGATTCATACCAGGGATGCAGGGCTGGTTCAACATTAGGAAAACCATCCACATAATTGACCACATCAACAAGCAAACTAGCAAGAACCACATGATTATCTCAATAGATGCAGAAAAAGCCTTTGATAAAATACAACACCCATTCCTATTAAAAACACTAGAAAGCATAGGAATAGAAGGGTCATTCCTAAAAATAATAAACAGTATATATCTAAAACCAACAGCTAATATCATCTGCAATGGGGATAAACTAGATGCATTCCCAATAAGATCAGGAGTGAAACAAGGATGCCCATTATCACCTCTACTATTTGACATTGTACTAGAAACACTAGCAGTAGCAATTAGAGAAGATAAAGGAATTGAAGGCATCAAAATAGGCAAGGAGGAGACCAAGTTATCACTCTTTGCGGATGACATGATGGTCTACTTAAAGAATCCTAGAGATTCAACCAAAAAGCTAATTGAAATAATCAACAACTATAGCAAAGTTGCAGGATACAAAATAAACCCACATAAATCATCAGCTTTTCTATATATCTCCAACACAGCTCAGCAGCAAGAACTAGAAAGAGAAATCCCATTTAAAATCACCTTAGACAAAATAAAATACCTAGGAATCTATCTCCCAAGACAAACATAGGAACTATATGAACACAACTACAAAACACTCGCCACACAACTAAAACTAGACCTGAACAAATGGAAAAACATTAACTGCTCATGGATAGGACGAGCCAATATAATAAAAATGACCATCCTACCCAAACTTATTTATCTATTTAGTGCCATACCCATTGAACTACCAAAATACTTCTTCACTGATTTAGAAAAAACCATAACAAAGTTCATTTGGAAGAACAAAAGATCAAGGATATCCAGGGAAATAATGAAAAAAAACACATACGATGGGGGCCTTGCAGTCCCTGACCTAAAACTATATTACAAAGCAGCAGTCATCAAAACAATTTGGTACTGGCTAAGAAACAGAAAGGAAGATCAGTGGAATAGACTGGGGGAAAGCGACCTCAGCAAGACAATATACGATAAACCCAAAGATCCCAGCTTTTGGGACAAAAATCCACTATTCGATAAAAACTGCTGGGAAAATTGGAAGACAGTGTGGGAGAGACTAGGAATAGATCAACACCTCACACCCTACACCAAGATAAATTCAAAATGGGTGAGTGACTTAAACATAAAGAAGGAAACCATAAGTAAATTGGGTAAACACAGAATAGTACACATGTCAGACCTTTGGGAGGGGAAAGGCTTTAAAACCAAGCAAGATATAGAAAGAATCACAAAATGTAAAATAAATAATTTTGACTATATCAAACTAAAAAGCTTTTGTACAAACAAAACCAATATAACTAAAATCAGAAGGGAAACAACAAATTGGGAAAAAATCTTCATAGAAACCTCTGACAAAGGTTTAATTACTCATATTTATAATGAGCTAAATCAATTGTACAAAAAATCAAGCCATTCTCCAATTGATAAATGGGCAAGGGAAATGGATAGGCAGTTCTCAGATAAAGAAATCAAAACTATTAACAAGCACATGAAGAAGTGCTCTACATCTCTTATAATCAGAGAGATGCAAATCAAAACAACTCTGAGGTATCACCTCACACCTAGCAGATTGGCTAACATTACAGCAAAGTAAAGTAATGAATGCTGGAGGGGATGTGGCAAAGTAGGGACATTAATTCATTGCTGGTGGAGTTGTGAATTGATCCAACCATTCTGGAGGGCAATTTGGAACTATGCCCAAAGCGCGACAAAAGAATATCTACCCTTTGACCCAGCCATAGCACTGCTGGGTCTGTACCCCAAAGAGATAATGGACACAAAGACTTGTACAAAAATATTCATAGCTGCGCTCTTTGTGGTGGCCCAAAACTGGAAAACGAGGGGATGCCCATCAATTGGGGAATGGCTGAACAAACTGTGGTATATGTTGGTGATGGAGTACTATTGTGCTAAAAGGAATAATAAAGTGGAGAAGTTCCATGGAGACTGGAACAACCTCCAGGAAGTGATGCAGAGCGAGAGGAGCAGAACCAGGAGAACATTGTACACAGAGACTAATACACTGTGGTATAATCGAACGTAATGGACTTCTCCATTAGTGGCGGTGTAATGTCCCTGAACAACTTGCAGGGATCCAGGAGAAAAAAACACCATTCATAAGCAAAGGATAAACTATGGGAGTGGAAACACCGAGAAAAAGCAACTGCCTGAATACAGAGGTTGAGGGGACATGACAGAGGATAGACTCTAAATGAACACTCTAATGCAAATACTATCAACAAAGCAATGGGTTCAAATCAAGAAAACATCTAATGCCCAGTGGACTTACGCGTCGGCTATGGGGGGTGGGGGGGAGGAAAAGAAAATGATCTATGTCTTTAACGAATAATGCTTGGAAATGATCAAATAAAATATATTTAAAAAAAAAAGTAATGAGTAATAATGGAGCAAAGGACTAGGAGAAGAAGAAAAAGAAAGAAGAAAAGACAGGGATCAAACTAAGAAAGATCATACAAGGAATCTGATCTGATACTGGCTTTTTGAAATAGAATAATAATGAAAATGAGGAAAGATTACATTAAGATCCCTATTAGTGAGGGTGTGATTAGGGGAAATCAATGGAACAATTCAGATAAAAGATAGAAAAGTTACCATCAATGGACAAGGAAAGAAGAGTCTGTATTTTTGCTCAATTGCAATTGATAAAAATCACTATAAAATAGAAAAAGAGAAACGTTATCTCAAAGTATGACTGACTTAAGTTTATATGATCAGAATGCATAACAGAAATATTTCAAAATGTAAAAAGTCAGATCTACCTCCAATGATCTTTAACTAATATTTATAAAGATATGTTTAAATAACCAACCATTTGTTTGGTTAGCCAATATATCATAATAACAGTTTGCCATAACTCTTGAAAAATCAGGAAAATAATTTCCTTTTGGACTGGAGTTGTGGGGTGATTCATGACTTAAGTGGGACACTCTAAAAGAGGCATTTATACAGGTGCAGCTCCAAGTAGAAGAAAGATCCATAAAAGGAAATGACAAATGGTATTAACTTGCAATAAAGGATGGCTACTGATCATCAAGGTCATAAAATAGAAGATGGACTAAGAATAAATGGGAAGAAGTTGCTGGTATTGGTGAAATGTCCATCTAGAAACCAAACCCAGCATTTATCAAATCTCTCACCAAAAATGAGACCCATAATTTGTGAAATAGACCACATGCAGATGGAAATAATAATAATAGCTAGCATAACTATAGTGCTTTAAAGTTTTTAAAGCACTTTACAAATATCATCTCTTATCTTCCCAGCAATATGGGAAGGTAAACATTATTATCTCCATTTTAAAGATGAGGAAATCATAGCAGACAATTGTTAAGTGACTTGCCTAGGACCATAAAGCTAGTAAATGCCTGAGGCCAGATTTGGATTCAGACCACCCTGACTTCAAGCCTAGTGTTCTGCCCACTGAATTATCTTCCTTCCTTATTGGCATCACCAATTATTATGGTAAAACAAGGAGAGATGGAACAAGAAAAAGAAGGGAGATGTGCATAGGAATTTTTCCAGGACAATAGTCAGGGAAAGGAGAGGATGAGACAACTTGTTGCTTTGGGTTTTGTCTGAGACATTGGTAATCTATATCAAGGAAGCCTTATTGAAAATAAATATTCATGGTCTCAGACAAAAAATCAAGGGACTAACAGATTGCCTCTGGGTCTTGCTACATGTGAGGGTGTAAGTGGAGCTCTCAAGCTATCCATCTATTACTTGTCACACTACAGTACTGGCTCACCTCTAATACTATATTTCATCATTCATATTTCACAACCTTTTTTTGAGTAGAGATTATTACTGAAATGCACTGCAGGCTATTTGCATTCACCACACCAGCTAGGTGGCATAGTAGATAGAAAACTGGCCCTAGAGTTAGGACTACTTGAGTTGAAATCTGACCTCAGATATTTATTAGCTGTGTGATCCTCAGCAAGTCACTTAATCTAAATGCCTCATTTTTCAACTATAAAATGAAGATTATAATAGGACCTACTTTGCATGATCATTGTGAGGAATGACTTAGGGATTTCTAAGTGCTTAGTATAGCACCTGGTACATGGTTGGAAAGGTCTAAACACTTGTTCTCTTCTCCTCACTTCAGAACAGCTTTGACTCCTCAGAGACAATGATGTTACAAGGTTCAAAATTCACAGCATAATTGCAAGAGATGAAGATTTTCCTTTAAAAGGTGGGTCTTTGTGTTTAGATACAGTTTAGAATAATTAAAGTCACCATGGACTATTTTAGATGTGTATTGCATCCCCACACTCTTTGGTTCAATTCTTGATCCAATTTTATTTCCATCTGAAGTATCTGATCTAAATGTGTGTGTGTGTGTGTGTGTGTGTGTGTGTGTGTGTGTGTGTAAAAACAGCAGATTTATTGTACTAACCATTAAATGTACCATAGGATTTCAACAATAGGCAGTTTTATTTCCTTCAATGTTTTTCCTATAAGCTCTTTCAAATCATACAGTTCTTTGAGTTTCTTTGAAGAAGCCCTATAACATTTTGAGGCTTGATGCAATCAGGACAATATCATTCACAAGCAGGAGCATATGGAAGTATCTACCATTGACAAAAAGTCCTTCCACTTTGGCCTGAGGCAAGATGCACTCTTTAATAGTGACAAATGTTAATCTTCCTGTTTTCTGCCTCCTTTGATATTAATAATCAAAGGGTTAATGAACTAAGCTATAGAAATATCTTGAATTATATATATATATGTGTCTGTATGTATATATATATATATATATATATATATATATATATATAACATGTGTGTGAGTGTGTATGGAAGGTTCCTTTATGGAGAAGGAACAATTGAAACTATATTTTGATGTACTGAATCAAATGCTCCTTGAAATTCAACAAACAATAAATGGAATAGGATCACATATTCTATGCACCTTTCATTCAGCCGTGTCACTGTAAATATGTCATCTGCTGTAGAGAATTATTTGTAAAACACTTTCTGTATCTTTCTCATATTTGCATTATGAATAATTCTAAGATGTATTATAATGTTTCTCATCAGGATTTTATAAATATGAAAAAGTAGCCATATGAGTCATTGTTATTTCCCTTCTTCCAGTTACCATGGGAGGAAGGGGGTAGTAATACCATCTGTGACATTTTTCTTAATCCTTTTCATATCTTTCTCTCCTTGAGACATCTCATAAATCAACCCTTCAGTGCTTTCAAGATTAAATCACTTCCAGCATAGGTTTCTATGGTTTGCATTTGATCAAAATTCCAAATGGTGCCTACATGTTGGACTTACCACTCCACCCAACTTTGCCCCAAATTCCATCTCTACTTATAGCACATCAGACACGGAGGTATCAGGGCCCAAATGTGGTAGTTCCACTGTCAGTGATGATAAAAATGATTTTGATATAGACATTCGTTCCATTTTAAATCTATTTGTTCTCCTCCAGCCAGTTGTATCTAAATGCCCTTGGGATAATGTGGCTCATTTTTCCAGATTAAAAACAAAGGGAAAAGGGACAAGTTCCAATAAACACAATCATCCTGGAAAATCACAACGTGTTTCTTGCCTTTTCAAAGAAAGGGAAGAGGAAGAAATAGCATCTTTCTGTTAGAACAGGCATTGACAATGTACCCTGAACCCTGATAACTATGCTACTCTTGGACAATATTAAAGTCTCACATCTATCCATAAGTACTTCAGCGATAGATAACATTTAAGCAACTTATTGATAGGCGACATTTAAGGTTTCTAACAAGATTTAAATGTGATCTCTAAAGTTATCTAGAGATATGCCGTGGTAGATGGGAACTTTGGAAAGGTTGCCTGAAGCCATAACAACAGGAGAAGCACAGCTTGCTTCATTTTCTTTTCAAAAGACGTGTGTTGTGCTTTATTATCTGAACAATATCCCAAAGCACCTGACAAAATCTGAGGAAGGAATTGTGAAGCAGCAAGCAATTTTCACCCCAAATCTACACAAACTGAATCTTCTCTTTGCTTCCCTTTCTCTTTATCTCTGTCTCTGTCTCACTCTTTCTCAAGAGTTCCTTGACAATACATATATATTAAGTAAAATCACATAAGAAAAAAAAATTAATGAATTAAATGAGACACTTACAATCACCTGTAAGAAATGCCACCTAAAATGATCATTTTCAGAATACAATAGTTTGGTTATTAAGTATTTTAAAAAAAGTTAAACATCAGCCCTTTAAGTAAAATGCATCATTACATATCAGCAAGAGCTGCCTTTTCTCAAAATGTTGATTTGAGCCTCTCCAAATTTGACTGTTATTCTGCCAAGTATGGAATAAATATCTATTAAGTGCTTACTAGGAGGCAAGCACTGGACTAAGGACTGGGGATACATTTTTTAAAAGAAAGAAAAACAGTTTTTGCACTGAAATTTGGAATCTAGGTTTGAATCCTGACTGCCATTGATTACCTAATATGTCTTGAAGGGAATTACTTAATACTGAGATTAACTAGTGCAAATCTTTCATTTATTTGGGATGAAGAAGAGAAAAAACTTGAGATCTAGAGAGAAGGAACTTGCTCAGTCCTATTGAATTAATAGGAAAACAGACTAGAATTTAATGTTTTCATTTTCAAGTGCTTTCTCATTTAATATTCAAGCCCCTAAATAACTCAGAAGGATGACCAGCTTGTGCTGGAATTTTAGAAATAGGTGATGATTGGTTTGTGATATAATTGTTTAGGAATAAAAATTAAGTCTTAGAGAAAACTAATTATTTGATGTGAGTGAATTCTAAGGAAAGAAGTACAATTTTACATATATTTGGTTCCATAGTGCAATTCAACTGGGGAATATTAACTATCTGGCTTTCTTTCTGAAAAGCCATGAAAATAATGACATTTGTTGATTCATTTGAACTTCATAGGCAGTCAACCAATAAACATTTATTGAGGACTTACTATGTACTAGGCTCTTCGGTCTTAGGTAGAGTAAGGATTATTGCCATCATCTTACATATGAACAAGCAGAACATCATAAAGTAATGGAATGTCACGTGGCACTGAGGACACATTTTCTTGATTCACAGTCTAAAGCTATTTTGAGCACACAGAATTGCTTTGTGCTGTAAGATATACTATAATGAAGTGATCATGCAAACACAAAACCAAAATAATACTTCCTTCTTGAAATCTTTTTAGTAGTTTACAGTTTTTTTTTTAAATTTAGACCAAAAGTCTTCCTAATTTTATTAAAAGTAGTTTCTCCTTTGCTACTAAGGAAAACAAAGACTGCTATGTACACCAAAAAAAATTCACAGCAGAGCCTTTTATGATAACTGATCATTTGGAGAATGGCTCCCAAAACTATGATGTATGAATGTGATAGATTATTATTGCTCCCTAAGAAATATCATTGTGAGGCATTCAGAGAAACATGGAAGATTTGTATGAAATGATGCATAATGAACTCAACAGAACCAGCAAGATTCAATGACTACAGTCAAGTCGATGAAAAGAACAATAAAATGAAGGTGAACCTTGAGAAACAATCAAGATCAATCTTGGGCCCAGAGAAAAGTATGGAATGTTTTATACACTGTCAGACAGGTATATTCTTTTAGTTTTAACTAACTTTTCAACTTGTTTGGTGAAACTAAAATGATCATGAAAAAGGGTGGAGTGTTATATTTTGAAATGTTTCAGTTTTGAAAATAAGATTTATAAATAAAAATTTTAAAAGGCCTCAGGTGAGAAAGAATATAGTATAGTTATAGTAGTAGTCTCTCGGTAACCGAGGATGACGGTTGTCTTTGTGCACTTTCATCTGTGATGTAGATGAGTGTGCACAAAGACACTTGTGCATGAAGGAGATTTAAGTGGAAAAGTCGATGCACAGAGACAGTCCCACTCTCTTGGCTTTGGAAGCCTGGGTCCAGTGGCACGAAAAGTCGTTACATCTGGAGACTTCCTCAGCTGCATTGGATGGTCGTGTTGTCTTTTGTGCTCCAACATGCCCTAAGCACTCCACAGTGCTTTGCTGCATTGCCCTCTCAGCCGTTGAACCTTCTTATTGGTTTCTTCCGTCTGTTCAGCTGAGAGCTGGGTGTCAGGTGAGGGTCAGAGGATGGGCACAACAAGTCCTCCATACCAGTCTAGGGGAGATGTGATGATACAAATGTGGCATTTCTTCCTTCCAACTTTTACTTATCATTCTTAATTCTGACCTCTGGGCCTAAACAGAACAAGTGTAAACCTTCTTCTGCCTTCAGGTGAGACTCCTTTAAATACTTAAAGAGAGGTATTATGTCCCTCCTTGCCCTAGTCACTCCCCCCCAAAAAAAGATCTCTTCCCTAAACTAAATAATCCACCAATCCTTAAAATGAATGATCTCGAGGTTCAGCAACCTGCTTGATCTCATCTGGATACTCCCTAATTCATTAGTGGAATCCTTAAATAATGGAACCCAGAATGGAATAAAATACTCCAGGTATGAACTGACCAGCCAAGATCCCAGCAGAAATATCACCTTCTTTTCCCCATAGCATGCTATACTTCCCCTAATGCAGCTTAACATTACATTGTTTTCTTGGCTGCCATGTCACACTAATGAATAATTGAATTTACCACTGAGACTTCCAGAGCTTTTTCAAATGAACTGTTGCCAATGCATACATCCCTCATCTTATCCATAAGAAACTGATATTTGTTGTATTCAAGTGTAACAACTTTTTTTTTGTTCAAACCTTTGATGCTATTGATATAGGGAACTAAGAAGTACTTCTACTAATGCAGATTAGCATCCGTTCTATGGTTTACTGGTTTCTAATGATTTGTGGTTTTAGAATGTTGCCTAGGATACTGAGGGGTTAAATAATTTGCCTCATCATACTGCCAGTATGACATGGAGGTAGTACTTCAACCTAAGTCTTTCAGATATCAAAGACAGTTCTCTCTCCATTAGTCCACACCTTTTCTCAAGACTTTATACTCATTAAATTCCATTTTACTGGGTGCATCCCAATGTCCTAGCTGGTCAAAAAGTATGAAAAGTTGTGCTAAATTACTAAAAATTATAGAAACTCAAATTAAAACAATTCATAGATTCCACCTCATACCATCGGATCTGCAAGGTTGGGAAAAAAAGAGAAAAAATGGCAAATTCTGAAGGAAGGAGTCATGGAAAAATTATGTATTGATGGTGCAGTTGTAAACTGCTGCTGTCATTCTGGCAGCAATTTAGAACTATGCACCAAAAGTTATTAAAGTGAACATATATACTGTTTGACTGAGCAATACTGCTATTAGATCTATACCATAAGGAAAGAGTTAATGGACTCATCTGTTCAATTATTTTTTAATCCGGGCACTTTTGTTTGGTGCCTTCCCAGGTTTTTCTCATCTGGAAATCAGATGAGTTTTTCATTCAAGCTTTTAGCCCAGTCATTGATTTAAAAAAGTTAAATATCACAGAATCAAGTACACACACCCTTTCATTTAATAAACCAACAATTCCAAAAGACTAAGGCCCATATCCTATCCATCACAATAACTCTTTTAGGTTTGTGATATTTCCAGGTCTATGCATCTTTCAGGAGAGCAAACAAGTCTTGAAATTAAAGCAAACTGCTAACCAAGAATCCTTCTCATGTAAAAATCTAAAACTGAAAAACTCTCTTTGCTTCTCTCACAACAGTCTTCTTCTCTGGCATTCCTCTGACCATATAAAAAATATCCTTCAAGGCAGCATCTTAGATTTGGGCGATTCTCCACACCATGCTGGCTCCATTTGCCACCATTCAAAGGTGTTCCAGTGGAGAAAAAAGAAGTCAAAAGAAGATCTTGGCATTCAGCTAAACCAGAATTAGAATCAGAGTCAGAACTACCAGTGTGTATCCTTCCACTGTTTGGCAACTCTTTTCTTACAAGCTCAGTAAACCTATTCTTTTCTCTAGCCCCCTTGCTGATGCTGGGTCTGTCATTTACATCATCTCTCCACCTGAGGTTAGGATGGCTGCCAGCTGCCATCCAATAACTACAATGCTCAGGGATTATAGGTTGGGGAGTAGGGTAGTAATTGTGAGTTAGGTGAAGTTTCATGTTGCATTGAAATAAAATTTATCAAGAAAAAAGATTTATCTTTATCTTCAGTCTCACCATTTTCTGCCCTTATTCAAAGCACATCTCACCCTTAGACATCTTGCTCTGAAGCATCTGAAAAAGGCATTTCAATTGACTGCCTTATTGTTCTATTTAGCATCCTCAGGAGGTGGCAAGGTTACATACCAGAAAAATATACCCTTCCCTAGTCACCCCTTTATATATGTTACCTTTTCTTACTAGAATACAAGTTTCTGGAGGACAGAGTCTGTCTCACTCTTATGTTTTTATCCTTAGTCCTTAGCACAAAGTAAAAGCTAACTAAAGGATTTTTTCATTCATTCTTTCCTACATTAAAAAAAAGAAATATACATAGTACCCCAAATGTTCTGATTTCTCTTAGAATTAAGTCTCTTCAAAGAAAACTTAACTTTAAAAATGTTTCATCAGTTTATTCCCTGCACATTGATGAAGACTAATTCCCAAATTCAAAAGTTAAGTCAGTGCTAGAAAATAACAGAGAATGGAAAATAATCAGCCTTCATTTAAATTGAAGGCATCTCAGCTGAGCTTATTTTATAACCTGACATCCAAATTTTCCTCCATGGACTGAATTTTGACAATCCTTCATTCAATAAGCACTTACTGTGTTTACTATGTGTTAGCACTATGCCAGACATAGCTGTCTGCCCACCAGAAGCTTCTAGCTTCTACTCTGGGTAAGACACACCCAGGCATGCACAAATACACATACAAAATGGCAAAATATCAACATCAGTGCAAGGTGGGGACATGCATATATGATACGGAAGAGATTTGCTCTAGAAGTTCAAAAAATGATGACATCAAAGTAAGTCATCTCTGGAAAGGGTCAGCCTCTCAAAGGAAAGAAGGGAAGAGAAAACAGTATTGAGAGCCAAAAGCACAGTTTATCACTCCATAGAGGCATAGTGAAAAAAAAAGTAGAATTGAACCCAGAAAGGCACAACTATTAGGAACAACAGTGAATCTGAATGAAAGAAAGTAATGATATTCCAGACAGTATTAAATTAAATCTCTAAGTCCAAAGCAGCTAGTCAATGAGAAGAAAATATGCAAAATGCAGGATCCAAAGAAAAGATTTATTGAATACCAGAAGTCATGTGCAATTGGTCTTATTCAACTTGTTGTCTAGTGTTTCCACTCTTTTGATAAAGAGGATGTGATGGAGCAATATATCCCCATCCCTAGATGGTCTGAAGAGGGGAAAATGTGGGTTGGTACAGCTTGGAAAGGTCTTAAGGAAGATATTTAAACTAGAATTTAGTTCGAATTAGATAAGCAAAGGGGGTTGTTCAGTCATTTTCCAGGTGTGTCCAACTCCTCATGACCCCATTTGGTATTTTCTTGGCAAAGGTACTAGAATGGTTTGCCATTCCCTTTTCCAGCTTATTTTACAGATGAGGGACTGAAGTCAACAGGGTTAAGTGACTTGCCCAAGATCATATAACTAGTAGGTGTCTGAGACCAGATTAGAACTCAGGAAGATAAAACTTCCTGACTTTAGACCTGGCACTCTGTCTACTGTGCCACCTAGCTGCCCCCAAGCAAAGGGAATAAGAGAAAGGCACTCTACTTGGGGAGAAAATTCATGAGCTTAATATTGAAAAAAGTACATTATATATGAGAGAAAAAATGAGGATGATATCCTGATTGAAGTAGATGATTCAAATCAAGGAATAATAGAAGATAAGGTAGACTGAAAGGGTAGGATCATACTATAGAAAACTTGTGAGGCCAAGTTGAGTCCAGATTTTATCTCCCTGACAATTAAAAGATTTTAAGCAAGAGTGGGAAAGAGAAAATTAATCTGTTAGGAAGATTTGGCAGGATAGTGTAGTGAAATAGCATGGGATCTGTATTCCAATCCTCTCTCTGATGCAGGTTCTGCATTAGATCTGTGTCCATAGGCAAGTTATCTACCCTCTCTGAGCCTGAACTTTCTCTTCTATAAACTGGAATAAGAGTAGTGGTAGCAGTAGCAGTGGTAACAACAGCAGCAGCAGCAGTAGTAGTAGTAGTAATAGTAGCAGTAGAAGTATAAGTAGTAGTAATAGTAGTAGCAGTGATAGTAGTAGTAGTAAGTAGTCTTGAATATATATTCAAATCTTTGCTCTGTCACTTATTACCTGTGTCACCTTGGACACGCCACTTTTCACTGGTCCTTGGTTTCTTTATTTAAAAAGATGGGAAACTTGACTAGATCTCGAAGACCTATCCACCTCTAAATCTATGAACCCAAGTATTAAATGACTATTCAGTAACAGAGAAAGGATTAATCAAGGAGATAATTACAATCATTGTAAGTCAATCCATAAAATTCTAGGAAATTCCTATAAATGACGTTTCAATGTATTCTGAAACATATGTGTAAAGCCAGTATCCTTGATGATAACAGGGGGAAAGAATTGAGAATGGGGAGAAAGAGAATATAGAAAGAAAAAGACAGAAGAGAGCATGGAAGGGGAAAGAAAGAAAAAAAGGGAGAAAAAGGAAAGGTAAAAGAAAGGAAAGGAGGGGGATTTAGAGAAAGAGAGAGGAGAAAAAGAGAAAGAAGAAGAAAGAGAAAAAGATGAAGACAAAAGGAGAGATGAAGACAAGAAAAGGAAGGGAAAGGAATGAGGAGGGGGCAGCAAAAGAAAATTAGGGAAATTCAGGATCTGGGTCCAAAGTAATGAGCTGACTGAAGTGTTACATGCAGAGTATACTGATAACTACTCAGCTGTGAGTTTCATAAGGACTGAGACTGAACCTCATTTGAGCTTTGCTGTCCACTCTGCTCTGCCTTCAGTGGGGGCTTAAAGAATGCTTGTTGAATATTAAATGAAGGAATCTTAATCAACACTCAAGTGAATACCATGTCTAAAGAGTTGCACTTTCATGATGACGCATCTTTTATTTCTTATCCAACATTCCTGAAAACATATTCTACTTCCCCCAGTAAGTTAAGAATAAAAGATCACCTTTGCTTTCCAGAAGGATGTAGGAAATAGAAGCTCCATTAGTGGTCACTTGATTTTGTAAGTCAGCAATTTGGTTCTAAAGATGTTACCTGGAAAGGATGTCATGGAAACTAGTGCTAGTAAGTAAAAGCCTTATGAGTAAAGATGTTTAAGGAAAATTATTCAGACTTGCAAAAAACCTGAAAAAAATAATAACCTAGCTGATCCCAGATTTCACTGACAAAGCAAATTATTATTCTAGCAAAGTCTTGAACTTTGGAGTGCTTTAAACATAACCAATGTACTTTGAAGCTAGATGGAAACTCAATAAAAGAGCAGAGAAGATGAATGGTATGGAAATGTCATTAAATTGAGCAAAAAAGTTATTGAAGAATTTTAATCAAGTAAAAAGTGAAGTTTTTTTAAAATCCAGTTCCTTCATACCAGGGTCATGGAAATTGAGTCAACATCATTTGCAACATAACAATTTCTCTCTTGAGTCTTCTCACACACTTCAGTCAGACCATCAATGCTAGTAATTATGTGAGTTGATATTAATACTCATTAATTTATTTTAGCAGCTCTTAGATAACAAATAATATTTGCTCATTCAAATGGAATGGAGATCAAGTTGCATACAAATTCTTATATAAAAGAACCCCCCAAATCTGCAAAGGGGACTGGCAGCAGGTAAAGGCCCCTCACAAATACTGCAGGATAGTAATCAGCTCCATTTCAGACATGTTTGCATTTAGCTCTAAGGAAAACTATTCATCCCTGAACCTCTGCCAGACACTGCGACAAAACATGGGCTGTAAATGCAGCATCAGAAGAGTAGAGAAGTAGAAAAAGCAGTGCTATTAGCATAGGAAAAGGGCAGGGGCTGCTGGGGGGCAGGGCAAGAGGAAATGAAGAAAGAGAAATCATCAGACAAGATGAGAAAATTTGGTTCATTCCTGAAGGGTACCAGAACACACCCTCCCTGTGACAAGGAGATCTGAATTCCAAAGTTGCAATCCAACCAAGCTCTGACAGAAAATGTCTAAACCTTTTTATTAAAATCATAAGATATTCCAATAAAACCCTATAATCCACAATACCAAGAACTGCTGAAATATTCAGAGAGGTTAACAACTGGGTGCCCCAAGGAGTTAATAATAGAGCTCTAAAGCATTTTTTCTTAAATACTTCATCAACTCAAAGCCAAGTCAGATTGCCAATAATTAAAAGTCCTACCCAGTAGAAGCTTTTTAAAAAATGAATAGTTCATCTAAGTCTATGTTAAAGAAGCAGGCATTCAATTTACAAAACTCTCCTGAGGCTCAGAAAGGCCAGAAAAAACAAAACTTTAACTTTGGAAAGCCCTCCTATTTCCCATTCAGTCAATTTTCCATTATCCCTATGAACAGGTGATGCACTTGGGACAGGGTACATTTGTGCCTGAAGCAAGATTTCACAAGTATGTGCCCTTTATGATACATTTAAAGCTTTGTGTTTTCACCATTCTACATGTGATAACATCACAAAATAAATGCCCACATTCATAGAGAACAGAATTTGGGAGCATTCAGATCAGAAATTCATTTATACGAAAGTATGTTTAAAAGTACCTTTACCACATTTCATTCCTCTCACAAGCTGTAGCATAAGCATCAACTTATGTGAAGCTAAGTAGCAAAGTGAATAGAGCACCAGGCCTAGAATTAAGAACACCTGAGTTCAAATCTAGTCCTAGACATTTAACCAGCAGCCTGACCCTGGGTAAATCATTTAACCCTGTTTGCCTCAGTTTCCTCATCTGCCGTATGAGCTGGGAGAAGGAAATGGCAAACCCTTCCCTTCTCCCAAAAGGGATCACAAATAATCAGAATATAACTGAGCAACACCAACCATTAACCTAATTTTATTCCTGGTTTTGACTAGCAGATATTTTCAAACTCTACAAATTACCTTAAAATCTCACTCTATATAATAGTCTCAGCTTCTTCCTCCACTTGACCTTTCATTAGAATTAGATAACAAGTAACAAAATTATTAGAATAGAAATGTAGAGCCACTTTTGCCTCTGCCACACTTTGATTCTGTGAAGGGAAATGGTGCCCAGAAATGGAGAGAGGAAAAAAAGGGAGAATCCAGTCTGCACATATGGGCATTGCTTCTAGTGTTGGATGACACTGGAATCCAAGGTTAGGCTTGTCTATTCACACAGACTGAGCAACAAACACCTTTGGGGAGTAAGGAAGTGGAAGAACCTGGTGGAGTCCATGAATTCAATATGAGTAAATTAGATGTTCTGACATCCAAGAAAGCTGATTGGAGCTTAAACTGCATCATGAGCTAAAGTCTACAATTAAAGAATACAGAGATTCTAATCCTACCATTACTTGTCTGGTCAGACTACATCTGAAGTTCTGGCTTTGCTTCTGGGTGTCATATTTTAGAACAGATACTGATGTGCTGGGAAGTTCCAGAGAAGGGCAATTAGAATGTTGGAAGACTTCAGATTCATGCCATATTCATTGACTTGAGAAACGTTCATTAAGTGCCAGTTATAATCCAGGTACCCTTCAAGGGGCTGGGGATACAAAGAAAAAAATTCCAAATATTCCATGCCCTCAAGAAGGTTAATTCTATTAGGGAAGACAAACAATATGCACAAAGATTGGCAAATTAAATGTGCATGTTTTTATATTTAATAATTAACCTGTGATGAATATATGGTTAATTAATATGTATTCCTTAATATAGCATTCATACACATATATGTATATCAATAAAATTCACCAAAAACTTTTTGAGAGTAGGAGGCACTAGCAACTGAGGAAATTGGGCTAGACTTTCTGTATTGGGTGGCATTTGGGCTATGCCTTGATGGAAACTAAGAAAATTCATTCTAAGCATGAGATACAGCCTGTGAAAAGATGTGTATGTCTAAGATAAATGATGATGGACAGGATTCAGTCTTATTGGACCATAAAATTGGTGAAGGGAAGTAGTATGAAATAAGCTTATAGGATTGTTTAGAGAAAGACTGGCAAGGTTTTTAAGTGCTAAACCAAGAAGCTAGGATGTTATCCTAGAGGTAAGAGAATCTCTGGACCTACTAGAGCTAGAGAATGATGGCGTCAGAGCTCTGCTTTAGGAATATCATTCTGGAAGCTGTATGGAGGTATAGAATAAGGAAGTGATAACCCCACTGAAAGCTAGGTTATTATGTTGAATTCTAAGTACTATATCTGAGCAATGATATTTATAACCTAGAGAATATTTGTAGGAGAGCAACCAGAATTGTGAAGGGTCTTGTATCTACATCATATGAGAGAAGGTTACAGCAACTGATCATCTTTCCCCAGAGGGGAGGGAAAAAAAGATTCAGTGTAAGTACATTATCTTCAAGTTTTTTTTAGGAGGCATAATGGAGAAGAAGAAATAAGACTTATTTTGCTTGACCCCAAAGTGCAGAAATAGGAGTAATGGGTGGTCATTTACAAAGAGGCAGATTGAAGGCTTGCTGTAAGGGAAATTTTCCAGTTATTCTGAAATGTTATTCAGTCATTTTTCAGTCCCCCGTTTTGGATTTTCTTTATCAGAATATTACGTGGTTTGCCAGTTCCTTCTCTAGCTCATTTTATAGGTAAGGAACTAAGGCAAATGGGATTAAATTATTTTCTCAGGATCACATAGCTAGTAAGTGACTGAGGCTGGATTTGACCTCAGATCCTCCTGGCTCCAGGACCAGTGTACTATCCAATGTACCATCTAATTACCCCAGGAGAGCTTTGCAAAAGTGGACTGACTTGGAAGATAATAGGATCTCCCACATTTGAAGGGCTTCAAACAAAGGCTGAATAATCACTTGTTGACAAAGCCATAACTGACAATTTTTACATCTGGGGCAAATTACTTGATATATGTCCTTAAGTCAACTTTTTAAGACAGATTTGGTTGAGTGGAATGCTGACAGTAGATCATGCCAGAGGGAAGTCATTTAGTGTGGGGCCTGGGCAGCTATCTTAACTAATTATTCTAGCTAACTAGGCATAAAATCACCCCCCCCCTTTCTAAACTGCTGAAAGATTGGGTTTTCAGGACCCTCTAAATTCAGGTGAGCAGTGGTCAACAGTCCTCTAAGTTTAGGCACTCTAGTATAAAAACCCTTTTTATAATTTTCCTTGTTGATGCTATGCTTGTCAGGTATATTGTTGAAAGGATTTTTATTCAGGCTTGGCTTGTACTAAATGACCACTGAAGTCCCCTTTAATTCTAAGACTCAGTGATTTATGGTGTCAGCCCAAGGTCACATGGTTAATGAATAATAAAGGAGGGTTTAAACTCAAGTCTCTTGACTTCAAATCTGGTTGAATCAATTAATGAAGTTAAGGACTTCAGAATCATCTATTTAGAAAGTGGCTCAAATCAAAGGGTCCTTTAACTGTTCCTATTCCAATTCATAGATAATGTGGTTAAGAAAGGAAGCAATTTTTCCTTTGAAGCCTTTAGCCCTCACCAGGAATTAAGTCTCTAGAGACTACAAATAAGGAGAGCTGAAAGCCACTTCCTGGAAACCAATAGAAGCTCAGTTTATTTCTTTCATACTGTTGTACATAATAAATGAGTCAATTAGACACTGCAAGTCTAAAACAGAGGGGAGATAATAACCTGTAATCTGGTTAATTTAGTAGTCACCCTGACCTGGTGGGTGGGACAAGGATCTTTTTTCTTTTTATTCAGTTAAAATTTAGGGTAGCTGTTTACTATTTAGGCAGTACTCAAAGGGATAGCTCAGATGGAAATTGGTGACTCCATTATCATCGGTCCCACAATCCTCTTCTTGGTTCAGCTCTCCTAATCAAGGTTGTTTTCTCCCTTAACTCTGTAGGAGGAAAATTCTCGCCCACTGTGACCTAACACCATGATGGTGTGGATAGAGAAGGACTATGGATTGTTCTGTAACTTTAATTGCATTGAATTCTGCAAGTGATTATAAAAGCCTGCAGGAAATGTGAAATAATTCCAAAATTACTAGATTTACTTAGTTTGAAAGCATGATGTAAGTATGGAGGGGGGGATGAATGACACATACATTTTTGAAACAATCAAGATTGCAGATGTGAAATCAAATTGTAATAATAACAGTAGTTCAAAAGAATGGAGTAGACATAGCTGAAGCATATTTCCCATGATATTTTTGCTAATAGAACATCTCTCAGGGAAACCAAACTCCATTTTCTACATATATATATGCTTGGGCCTGAGGAATTTGAATCACGAGGAGGTAAGAGCCCTGACTGATACAAAAATCTTCAGAAAGATAATGCTGAAAAGAAAACTCTATCTCTTTGATCTAACAAAAACTTTTATTGAAAGAAAAAACCTGAGTTCCACCAGCCTGAAACTGACTACCCCTGCTCAACCCCAAATCTAGTCAAATTCAAAGGTCCCTCCTTGGCATAAAATTGGCCCTTTTATAGACCAGGCTGGAAGGGGGTGGGGGGAGGGTCCCTCCCTAGCACAGGATTGGTCCATTCAATACCAATCCCATGCCAGGAAGTAGGGGTTGTGGTCCCTCCCTAGCATGGGATTGGTCCATTCAAGATCAATTCCACTCTAGGAAGTAGTGGGGAGGGACCCCTGGGGCATGCCAGCTACAATACTTTTAAAATCCACAGGTCAAAGACTTAAAACTTGACACAACGAGTACATAGGAATTATCATAAGCTAAGGCAATGCTCTAAGGGTATAACTGGCATGAGCAAAGGAATAAATTAAATTGTGACAACATCCTCCTACTCAGAAGTTCCAACAAGCCAACTTGAATGCCCACAGGTAGAGAAACTTCAGGAGAACTTTATACTGGTTACCAGAAAGAGGGAGAGAGAGACAAACATAGAGAGGCAGAAGCAGAAAAGGGAGGGAGTGAGGGAGACAGAGACAGAGACAGAGACAGAAACAGAGACAGAGAACATCATGAAGATTCAGGAAGGAGTTTTCCACATGTAATGCAAAGTAAGCTACACTGAAGCATGAATCCTTTTACAATGGAACATGAGAGTCAGGAAGAGCTTGTAATAATTTACAACTTGGAATGTTAGATGGCCGTCCAATAGCAAACCTGAAGTTTGTTGGGGGGGAGGGGTCCCTTCTGAAGGCAGTAATGAGGGGATCTAGTCCATAAGGGAGTTCAGTGAAGAGGGAAATAGAACCTTATTTACTGTTTAGAGTCTATGAATTTGTTGTTAATTTTGATTTTCTGTGTGGTCAACGGAATGCTGTCCTATAGTTGATATATATGAGTATGAACCAGAACTAGTTCTGGTATCTTTTTACCCACTATAAGGAAACCTGGGCATGAGCTATATTTGAACTATATATTCTGAGATTAGCCAGAAGCAACTATGAGAGGGTCAATAAGCACTGAAAAGGTAATTAATTTAGACAGACTAACTCCTAAGATTGGACTTGTCAAGTGGAAGCCTAGGGTAATAAGTAACAGCTTCATCTTGGGGACTCATCAAAAAAAAATTTTTTTTAAAGCAAATCTGTACTGTCCAACATGGAATATATGAGGACAGCTCAGGAGAGGAGATACCACTCAAGATTGTACCATGTGAGTACATCTTGAAGATCTTTACCCTTTCATTCAATCATTCCACAGCCACCTTCTTCCAATAGAAGATCACTCTATCCATGTAATTTTTCTTCTGATTAGTTGGTTCCTCCTAGAATTTTTATTTTAAGGAAAGTACCCAGGTCAGCCATGTTTAATCCATTTTTCTCAAGGTCCCTCTCCTAACTCATTTTCTGGATTTTCTCTGCTCCCTCTGCCCCTATCTGCTACACCCAACCCACTTTCAGCTTCTTTTTATTTTATCTTCCCCTATTAAAATGTAAGCTTCTTCAGGTTAGGCACTGTCTTTCCTTTTGTTAATATTTTTATCTCCTATTCTTATCACAGTACCTGGCATGTAGTGAGTGCTTAATAAATAACTGTTCACTTGATTTGACTTTTCCAGGATTTTTATGTGTTGCAATTCATATGAAAGCAGTTACTTAAACCAGGAAGCCTGTATCCTTTTCAATTTGGAAGCAAAGCCTTGTTTTGCTTTTCTTTTACTTCTCTGTCATGTTGTTGCTACTTTTAGCTGTTTATTTTCTTTTTTCTTATGGGAAGAGGTAGTAGGTAGAGATAAAAACCTTCTAAGCACTAAATATAGGAATGCATCTTGAGGAACTTTGTACAATAAGGTGTTGGATTGGGACCTTAATAAGCAAGTATTAATTGGGGAAGTAACTAAGAACAACATTATGAATACTGCTGTGGATATGCATTATTTGAAATAACTGTAAAGCACCAGAAGTTGCTATTTAGGGAAAAGGCAACTATTACATTGCTTGTTGACTAATTGAGTGAATGAGTATATTTCCTGACACTGAATAATTCCTAGGTCACCAAAAAGCTATACAAAATTAGGAAACTGTATTCTATAATTCCCTGTCTTGATTTGGAAAGACCATTTTCCAAATAGACTACTATACAACTGAAGGAACATTTTGAGGATTGTTCATTGGAGTTCCCTGATCAACTTGGTAACCTTAGGTAGGAAGAGGGGTTCTGTAAACCTTCATTTGAGACTCTGAAAGAATTTTCTTTAGTGAGCATAGAAAGGCTCATTGGAAAGCTTATTCAGAGAACTAAGAAGACTCCTTAATTAAATTTCATTGGTTGGGAATAAATTGGTTGCCTGGGGGTAGGAGGAAGACATTTTTGTGAAAGGAGATATTCTTTATCCTGGCCTATAAAAGAAAGTCTTTATTTCATACTCAGCCCTTTTTCCAGATAGATCCTGAAAGGACTGTCTTAGGAGTTAATAAGTACTTCAACTTATTAATGATTTATTAGCATCCCTCTCCAAAGTTATCAGTATTCTCTTAATTGCCAAATTTCAATGACATAAATCTTCATCCTTCTTGATGTCTCAACAGCTTTTAATACTGTTAAGCATCCCCATCTCTTCGGCCCTTTACACCCTCTGTTGTCTGTAGCAACAGGCTCTTGATTTTCTTTCTATGTCCTGCTTCTCTGTATTCTTTGGTGAATCATTATCATTATGTGGTGAGAGAAAGCATTGCATGTGCTTACAAAGCTGGCATTAGAGGCAGGAAAGCTAAATCTGTTCAAATCTCACCTTTGACTCAATAATTATGTAACTAGTAATTGGGCAGTTGATCTAACTTCTCTAAGTCTCAGTCCCTTCTATAAAATGAAAATAATAATGTTTGCTTGTGAAAGTCTAGACCTCCTTATCTGGGTCAGGTCCAAATCCAACACATTATTATACAAAGTTCCTCAAATCACATACTTACATTATTACTTATAAGATTTTATCTCCATCTACCACCCCTAACTAGACCATAAGAAAAAATAAAATAATAGTATTGTTTTGCAAAACTTAAAAGTATTATATAAACATAAGTTGTCATTATTAATGATTCATCAGCTCTCATAGACTCACTTATCATTTTTATGTAGTTGATACCCAAAAGCACAGAACTCCCTATTTTTTTTTTGGAAAAGTGCTCAAGATTCATGAGGTAGTTAACATTATTCAATATACCTACAATACATCCAAAGAATGTTTCCAGAACTGAACAGAATACATGTTATATTTGTCAAGAATTTGTGCAGAATGTATGTAATTTTTTTGTGAATGATAAAGGACTCTACTAAAACTGCCTAATTTGGAAGAATCTGTTGATTTTCTCTTCTTTTCTGTGGGGAATGGTGGATTGGTTGGGGAGTATGATATCTATAGGTTACAATGAGACATATGTGCTTAGGTGTTATTTCGGTATTTCACTGTCTATATTGCCAAATTAGCTCTCTGTGTGTGTGTGTGTGTGTGTGTGTGTGTGTGTGTGTGTGTGTGTGTGTTTAACTAGATGGTCCTAGGAAGCCAAGCAGATCCAATTGGTTCATTGGATCACTGTATAATTGTATGTTGCAAGTGAGTAATCATCATCGTAGAGAAGGTAGAATATGCTAAGAGGAAATTTCTTCCTTGGGTGAAATATCCAATTAAAAGGTGAGACATTCTCCTTTTCAGGTAGCAAACCACCAACAATAGAAACAGGACCTTGGATTCTGGGACATGCTGTCAATTAAATAGAATAGCTAAAAGGGGTCTACTATGGACAATTAAGAATATTACTAAAGTAGAGAGAGGGAAGGATTCACTTATATGTTGAAGAAACTTTTGCTACATGGCTTGCACACATACTCATACAAAGAAAGTGAGTGTGTTTTATACAAACATACATACTCATATATATATATATGTATATATATACACATATATATATATATATCCTTTAAACTATTCAATCACATAGAATAACCTGAAGTAACAGAGAGATGCTTAAGGGAAGGATGATTGTGATGGAGAAATGGAACTTCACAATAGCATAAGAGAAATTAGCAGATGTTGCCAAATTTTTCCTTTCCTCCTAATTATGTTCTAGTGCCTTTCTCAAACTTATCAGAGCTTTGAGCTAATATGCATGAGTTAGACCCAAAGAAAGGTGATGGGAGCTAGAAAATCAAGTGCAAAGGGCTCCAGATGTTTATTTTTAACCTCAGAAAAAATAAGGCACAGGTGCTGACAGGGTGTCAGGAGGTAGGGGGGATTATCACCTTTCTAATGAGTCTAGAAGTGGTGAATGGAATTTGCCCTAAAGCAACCAGAATTAAGAACTGAAAAGCCTGTTTTTTACTTATAGTCTATCTTTTAGAACAGCAGGTAAGGGCTTTGAGGCTGACAAACAATAGGGGTAGAAATGTGTTCATTGTTCCTGAATCTCCATGTTCTTATTCTAAGAGTAATGACATGATCAAGAAAGGAGAAGTTAGAGAGGGAAAGAATAAGAAAAAAAAAGAGAGAGAAAGAATGACAGTTACAAAGAATACCGTAGTGGTAGCATCAAAATGGCAGAGATAAAAACAGTTCAACTATTGAGAATTACCTCAAGGCTGAACTCTATATATATAAACCTAGAATTTCAGTTCTGGGTCAAAGATTACATTAAATAATATTCTTAATTTTTAAAATCTTTTGTACAAAACAAACCTGGAAAACAGGGTGTACAAATATTCGTGGTCCTATTTTACAGAGGAGAAAATTAAGAAAACTTGTCAATCATCACCCAAGTTAGTAAGTGAACTTGAAGTAACATTTCAAACTCAAAATTCTAGAGTCCAAATCCAGCTTTTTCACTTACAGAGTTACACAGGTATAAAGTCAGTTCCTAATGCCAAGTCTAGAATCAATTCTTTCAGCTATACATCTCTCGCCCCTTTCCTCTAGGAAGTATTCTAGACTTATTAGTGGGGTGAGTGAGAAAAGCATTGTCTTTCCCAAGATTCTTGATAGAACGATGGGAGAAGGGGAGATAGGAAACAAAATTTTATGCTTTTTTTTCCCTTTTTCATACCATGGAAGGAATTCAAGCAGAAACTAAATAACCCAGTAGTTGAGAATATTGTAGAGGAAGATTCAAACTTTGACTATATTCTGGATTAAAGGGCTTGGGAATCCCCTCCTAACTCTGGGGTCCTGTGACTCTGCAAAATATGTTTCTAATCCTTTTGATAGTCTGCATGTTCAATAAATTTCACAAAAACAAATCTAGTAAGAAGACATTTGCCTCTTAGCCATTATTCTATAAGGAGGTAGGAGGAGGAGAACTTCCCAGAATGCCTGTATCTTCTCTCCATCTTAGAACATTTCTTTTTTTTGTTGTCTTTTTATGCATTTTTCTAGATTACATGTCAATACAACTTCTTGATACTTTCAGATATCTTGCAATTCATATTCCTTCTTTCTCTCTCATCCCTACCCCCTCTCTAAGAAGGTAGATAACATGATACATATTCTGTATATATTACCACATAATACATATTATCATGTTTGTCATGTTGTGAAAGAAGATACATTTTGCTTATACTGCAGCAAAATTCATGGAGTAAATAAAGTAAAGGATGTTATGTTTCAGTTTGCATTTGGAGTTCCTCTGTTCCTTATGCCAGTGAATATCCATTTTTTTGTCATAAGTCTCTTGAAGTCGTCCTGAATCATTGTCTTATTTATCATTCATAGCGGAACATCTAAATGTTGTTACCATGTATGATGTTCTGGTTCTGCCCACTTAATTTTATATCACGTCATATGAATTTTTCCAGGGTTTTTTTGTGATCATCTTGTCTGTCATTTCTTATGGAACAATCGTATTCCAAGTATATACCCCAATTTGTTCAATCATTCCCCAGTTGAAGGACATCCCCTTAGTTTCCAGTTCTTTGCCATCACAAAAAGAACTGCTATGAATATTTTTGTACAGGTAGGTTCTTTTCCCTTAGTTTTATCCTCTTTGGGCCACAGAACTAGTAGTGGTATTAATGAGTGGAAGTGTTTGTGTAGTTTTATGGCCTTTTGGGTATATTTACAGATTACTCTCCATAACTATATCAGTTCACAGCTCCACCAGTACTATATTAATGTCCCAATTTTTCCACATCCCCTCCAGCATTCATTTTCCATTTTTGTCATGACAGTTCATCTGATGAGTATGAAATGATGCTTCAGAGTTTTTTCAATTTGCATTCCTTTAATCAATAGCGATTTGGAGCATTTTTTATATGACTAAAGATAGTTCTAATTTCTGCATCTGAGAATTGCCTGTTCATATCCTTTGACCATTTGTCAGGTGGGAAATGCTTTGTATTCTTATAGACTTTATTCAGTTCTCTGTATATTTGAGAAATGACAGTGAAACTTGTATTACTTTGTCAGAGAGATTTAATATAAAATTTTTCCTAGTTTAATGTTTTCCTTTTAATCTTGGTTACATTGCTTTTGTTTGTGCAGAAACATTTTAATTTAAAAGTTAGCTATTTTACATTTCATAATGTTCTCTATGTCTTCTTTTGACCTAAATTTGTCCATATACATAGGTCTGACAGTTTTTGTGCTCTACTAATTTTTAAATGTCATCCTTTATTTCTAAATCATAAATCCAATATGATTTTATCTTGGTATATGGTATGAGAGTTGTTCTATTCCTAATTTCTGCCAAATTATTTTCCAGTTTTCCCAGAAATTTCTGGCAAATACCGAGTTCTTCTTCTAGAAGCATAGATCTTTGAGTATGTCAAACAAGAACATTTCTTATTAGTATATGGAAAAAAAAACATTTCCAGTAAATAAATTAGACTGCAAGCTCCTAGAGAGAAAGGTTTGGTTTTTGCCTTTATTTGTAATCCCAGAACTTAGAACAGTGCCTAGAACATAATAATGCTTCTTAAATTGACTAAATTGATTTTTCTTCAATCAAAATAAAAATAGAAAATCTCTATCTGTGGTAACATTGCAGACCAGATACATCCTGATAAAATACCCACTGATTATTATGCCAATCATAATGTCTTTCACAGTTGGGCTTTTTTCTTCTGTTTCTCCTCATTTTATTCTTCAGTAGATCATTCAAGTATTCTCAAGTTTCTCTGAAACCATCCCTTTCATCACTTTTAGGGCACAATATGACCAAGTGAATTTGTTTTCCTTGATTTTATGTATTCAGTATAAATTTCAGTTTCTTTCTTTTTTAAATTTGATGAGAATAGGAAAGAGAAAATAAATGCTTACTAACTGAAAACAAATTAATTTTTAAAAAGAACTCACTGGTGCGGAGTCAAGATGGCCGTGTAGAGGCAGCAGAACTTCAGACCTCTGAAAACCCTTCCTTACTGATTACAAACTAAATGCTCCTAGGGTACTGAAAATCAAACATATCAACAAGACAGAGCAAAGGAAACCTCCTGTTGGACTCAACTTAAAAGGTACACCCCCAAAAGCTAGAGTTTGAGAACACTCGGGTTTAAGGGGAAGGAAGAAGGAAGGTCCCAGGAATCCTCCCCCACCTAGAGCACTAAGCCTCCAGTAGTAGCTGGAAGAGATGGGCTGGCAAAGGTGCTGGTATGGAGGGAGTACCTTGTGGGCAAAGCTGTGCTAGGCTCAGAGCATCAAACACAGATGGTGGGGAATCAGTTAGAGAAGAAGAAATGCAGAGCTCAGAACAGGCAGCCTAGTTGCAGCAGTGAAGACCCTCAATATTGCTCCCCCACTTTCTGGAGGTTTTGGCCTCAGGGCACATCTAGCCCAACCCAGCTGGACTTAATCCCATCAAAGTCTTCTGAGGGCAGGGAAATTCAAGCTCCAACACCCCTCCCCCACAGACTGCTGGACTTAATCCCATCAAAGTCCTTCAGAGATCAGGGAAACTCAAGCTCCAAAATTCCTCCCCGACAGACTGTGCTGAGAGATTTGCTAACAAAGTTCCAAGGGGGAAGGCTGACAGAAAAGACCAAAACCACAAAAAATGATAGGAGCAAGAGTGAAGGCAACTGCAGGGAGTAAAGAAGGGGTAAATATAAGGAAACAACAGAAAAAGAAAAAAGAAATTACAATCCATAGCTTCTATACAGGCAATGAACATGGATCAAATGGAACAGAGAAGGAGGGAACACCAAGCAAAAAAAAAACAAAAAAAACAGAAACCCCAGCAAACTGGATACAGGCTTTGGAAGAACTCAAAATACAATTCAAAACACAATTAAGAGAGGCTGAAGACAACTGGGAAAAGAACTTTAAAAGTAAGATAAGTCATCTGGAAAAAGAAAACAGTGTCTTGAAAGCCAAAATTAGTCAGCTTTAAAATGAGGCAAAGGAGATAAAAGACCAGAAGGAGAAGGATGACCAAAAATCCAGGGATAAAATCCAGTCTTTAATATCCAGAATACAATACTAGAAGCAAGCGACTTCACAAGGCAGCAGGAGACTATAAAAAAAAAATCAAAAGGATGAAAAAATTGAGGAAAATATGAAGCACCTCATTAACAAAATAGAAGAATTAGAAAATTGTTCCAGGAGAGACAACTTAAGAATCATAGATCTACCAGAAGACCATGACAAAAGAAAAATCCTGGACATCATACTACAGGAAATTACCCAAGAAAGCTGCCCTGATATTCTAGAACAAGAGGAAAAAGTGGAGACTGAAAGAATCCACAGATCACCTCCTATACTTAATCCCCAACAGACAACACCCAGGAATGTTATAGCCAAATTCAAGAACTATCAGACCAAGGAAAAAATATTACAAACTACCAAGAAGAAGTCATTCAGACACCATGGAAACACAGTGAGGATAACACAGTATCTGGATGCATCCACCCTGAAGGACCAAAAGGCATGGAATATGATATTCTGGAAAGCAAAGAAACCAGGTCTACAACCAAGAATCAGACTACCTAAACAACCACATATCAGAAAAAGAAATTGAACAAGCCATCAAAGAACTCCCTAAGAAAAAATCCCCAGGTCCAGACGGATTCACAAATGAATTCTATCAAACATTCAAACAACAACTAATCTGAATAGTATACAAACTATTTGACAGAATAAGCCAAGAAGGGGTTCTACCAAATTCTTTTTATGACACAAATATGGTACTGATTCCAAAGCCAGGCAGGTCAAAAACAGAGAAAGAAAACTATAGACCAATCTCATTAATGAATATAAATGCAAAAATTTTAAATTGGATACTAGGAAAAAGACTCCAGCAAGTGATCACAAAGGTTATTCACAGGTAGGATTCATAACAGGGATGCAAGGCTGGTTCAATATTAGGAAAACTATTCATATAATTAACCATATTAACAAGCAAGCCAACAAAAACCACATGATTATCTCAATAGATGCAGAAAAAGTCTTTGACAAAATACAACAGCCATTCCTATTGAAAACACTTGAAAGTATAGGAATAGAAGGGCCTTTCCTAAAAATAATTAATAGTATATATATATATATATATATATATATATATATATATATATATAAAACCATCAGCAAACATCATCTGCAATGGGGATAAACTAGATGCATTCCCAATAAGATCAGGAGTGAAACAAGGATGCCCATTATCACCTCTATTATTTACCATTGTACTAGAAACACTAGCTATAGCCATTAGAGAAGATAAAGAAATTGAAAGTATTAAAATATTCAATGAGGAGGCCAAGCTATCACTCTTTGTGGATGATATGATGTTCTACTTAAAGACTCCTAGAGAATCAACCAAAAAGCTAGTTGAAATAATCAACAACTTTAGCAAAGTTGCAGAATGCAAAATAACCCCACATAAGTCATCAGCGTTTCTATATATCTCCAACATATCTCAGCAGCAAGAATTATAAAGAGAAATTCCATTTAAAATCACCCTAGACAATATAAAATACTGAGGAATCTATCTGCCAAGACAAACACAGGAACTATATGAACACAACTACAAAACACTTTCCACACAATTAAAACTAGATCTAAACAATTGGAAAAATGTTGATTGCTCATGGATAGGATGATGTAACATAATACAAATGATAACCCTACCCAAATTAATATACTTATTTAGTGCCATACCCATTGAACTACCAAAAAACTTTTTTACTGAATTAGAAAAAACCATAACAAAGTTCATTTGGAAGAACAAAAGGTCAAGGATATCCACGGAAATCATGAAAAAAAATGCAAAAGAAGGCAGACTTGCAGTCCTAAATCTTAAACTACACTATAAAGCAGTGGTCATCAAAACAATTTGGTACTGGGTAAGAGACAGAAAGGAGAACCACTGGAATAGACTTGGGGTAAATGACATCAGAAAAACAGTCTATGATAAGCCCAAAGATCCCAGTTTTTAGGACTAAAATCCACTATATGATAAAAACTTCTGGGAAAATTGGAAGATAGTATGGGAGAGATTAGGTTTGGATCAACATATCACACCTTACACCAAGATAAACTCAGAATGGGTGAATGACTTGCATATAAAGAAGGAAATTATAAGCAAATTAGGTGAACACAGAATAATACACATCTCAGATCTTTGGGAAAGAAAAGACTTTAAAACCAAGCAAGAGGTAGGAAAAAAACCACAAAATGTAAAATCAATAATTTTGATTACATCAAATTAAAAAGTTTCTATAAAAACCAAATGAAGACAACCAAAATTAGAAGGGAAGCAACAAATTGGGAAACAATCTTCATAACAAAAACCTCTGACAAAGGTCTAATTACTCAAATTTATAAAGAGCTAAACCAATTGTACAAAAATTCAAGCCATTCTTCAATTGATAAATGGACAAGGGACATGAATAGGCAATTTTCAGTTAAAGAAATCAAGACTATTAATAAGCACATGAAAAAGTGTTCTAAATCTCTTATAATCAGAGAGATGCAAATCAAAACAACTCTGAGGTATCACCTCACACCTAGCAGATTGGCTAACATGACATCAAAGAAAAGCAATGAATGCTGGAGGTGATGTTGTGAAGTGCACATTAATGCATTGCTGATGGAGTTGTGAATTGATCCAACCATTCTGGAGAGCAATTTGGAACTATGTCCAAAGGGTGCTAAAAGACTGTCTGCCCTTTGATCCAGCCATAACACTGCTGGGTTTGTACCCCAAAGAGATAATAAGGAAAAAGACTTGTACAAGAATATTCATAGCTGCACTCTTTGTGGTGGCAAAAAAATTGGAAAATGCGGGGATGCCCTTCAATTCAATGGCTGAACAAATTGTGGTATATGTTGGTGATGGAATACTATTGTGCTCAAAGGAATAATAAAATGGAAGAATTCCATGTGAACTGGAACAACCTCCAGGAATCGATGAAGAGTGAAAGGAACAGAACCAGGAGAACAATGTATAGAGAGACTGACACACTGTGGTACAATCGAATGTAATGGACTTCCCCATTAGTGGCAATGCAATGTCCCTGAACAATCTGCAGGGATATAGGAGAAAAAACACTATCCACATTCAGAAGAAAAACTGGTAGTAGAAACGGAGAAGAAAAACAACTGCTTGAATACATGGGTGGAGGGGGATATGGTTGGGGATGTAGACTCTAAATGAACATCCTAATGCAAACACCAACAACATGGAAATAGATTTTGATCAAGGACACCAATGAAACTGCACGTTAGCTACACGAAATGTGGCAGGAGGGGAGGGAGGGAAAGAATATGATTCTTGTAACCAAGGAATAATATTCTAAATTGACTAAATAAATTAATTTTTTTAAAACCTGGAAAGACTTACATGAACTGATGCCAAGTAAAGTGAGCAGAACCAGGAGAACAATGACTATGGTAATTGAAATATTACACGATGATCAGCTATGAAGGACTAAACCATTATCAGCAAAGCAAGTTCTCAAAAAATCCACAAAGGGCTCATAATGAAAAATGCTATCCACAGCCAAAGAAGGAATTGTTTGAATCTGATTGCAGATCAAAGCATGCTATCTTTCATTTTATTTTCCATATAAATATTTTATTATATGTGTGATAAGTGTCTTCTATCAGGGCATGAGTAATATGAAAATAAGTATTGTATGAAAGCATTGGTATAACCTCTATCAGATTATTTACCACCTTGAGGGGTGGGGAAGGAAAGGAAGGAGAACATCTGGATCCTAAAACATCAGAAAACAATTATCAAAAAATTGCATCTACTGACAAATAAAAATTAATTATTAAAAAAAAACTCACTGACACCCTTCTGTAAAATGAAGACTGTCTCATTAGCCCCTCTCCATTATTACAGAAAGAGTTCACATCCCTGAGATAAAGATGTGGTAGAAATATAATCCCCTTGCAGATTTCTAAGTGGTTTATCCCTTCTTGTCTTGTTTTACCATTGGATACGCAGAATAAAATTTGCTAGAATGATCACCAATGATTCACTTGAAGGAGGAGTTTAAACTCTCTGATGCTCCTTAGAGACAGTGAGTACTACATATTCTTAAATTAACCCACAGGAGAAACAAAAAAATGAGAATGCCCCTTCCCCAAAGGGAGCCTTCTCTTCACAGAGCCAAACCCTTCTCTTCATGGTAGGATCAAACCTATTCTATGAAAAACAAAATGGGTTATTTAGCAGAAATTGCCATGTAAATAATAGATATTATCGTGTTTCTAATTTGATGTAGGGCTCATTTCAATCATAGTATTAGGCACAACAATAATGTGTGCAGTTATTGTTTGCTTCCATTTACTTCTTCTGAAGCTTCAAATCCAATTACAATCTGAGAGGAACATGAAATCAATTGAACAGCTGGATGTATAGTGATCCTATTTACCCAATTCTCTTTAAATTCCATACACTTAAAAGATAATCAAATCCTGCCTTTTATGCTTTAACATTATAATGGACTTTGTGAGAACAAAAAAATGCCATGTCAAGCAGATGATCCCTGCAAGGATTTAGAGAATGCCTGTATTGTTGATAAAGTTGATAATCTTAGGGAAAAAAGTAAATGCAGCATGTATTTGGATATGAGAATGCTTATTTCTCTGTTATCTGCTGAGTCTGCTCCCTCCTTTCTCTTTCCATTGTCACCATTCCCATTACCACCAGCATAGGCTACTGTAATTGCTTCCTCAACAATTTTCCCATTTCTACTCTTTCTTTTTCATTGTTTTTCAGTTGTTTTTCCATCATATTCAACTTTCCATGACCCCGTTTGGGATGTTCTTAGCAAAGATGCTGGAGTACTTTGCCATGTCCTTCTAAAGTTGATTTTCTAGATGAGGAAACTGAGGCAAACAGGGTTAAGTGACTTGCTCAGAGTCCCACAGTTATTACATGTCTGAGGCCTAATTTTAACTCACAATGATCAGTCTCCCTGAATCTAGGTCCAAGACTCTATCCACTGCATCACATAGCTGCTCTTTTTTTTAACCTCTTCCAAACCACTTTTCATATTGCTAACAGAATAATCTTTCTTGTGTATAGATCTGATCATCAAATTCCTTTCCTCAATAATCATCTATTCATAAATCTTCAGCAACTCCCTACTACCTACTAAGTAAAGTTTAAATTCCTTAGCCAAGTAGTATTCAAGACCCTCCATAACCTTGGGACATCCTAAATTTGCAAGCTTCATTTCATGCCTTAATAGATAGTAAGCTCCTTTTAGAATAGACTACTTCAGTTTTCTGTCTTTGCTTAGCACAGTGCCTGGTGAAGAATAGGTGTGTAATAAAAGCTTGTTGATTAAATGAATGAATATTACTCCCTTCTAAGTGTAACAAGTATACTTGTACCTCCCTTTCCCAGAACAAAATCTACTAAAACCCCCACCCCCCATAGGATAATATAGGAAATCCTGAGAGGTCTGAAATATCCCTTCTCCAATACTATCAACTTAAGCCCCCACTAGTTGAGTTTCTTCCACTGTTAGGTACCAGTGAGTTGTAGCAACCCTGTTCCATTTAATCACTTAATAACCATTAGCTTTTACAAACAGATATTAACTTCAAAGATATTATAAAAATATAAGGGGGAAGCGGGGTGGCTCAGTGGATTGAGAGCCAGGTCTAGAGACCCTGGGTTCAAATCTGGCCTCACACACTTTCCAGTTGTGTGACCCTGGGCAAGTCACTTGACTCCCATTGCCTAGCCCTTACCACCCATCTGCCTGGGGGCCAATACATGGTATTGACTCCAAGACAGAAGGTAAGGGTTTGTCAAAAAAAGAAAAAGAAAATAAAAAAGAAAATATAAGCCTCTCTGTCCAACACATTGGAGGTACATTTGCTTCTATCACACTTCAGTATTTGGAGAGAGTTGGCTCAAACTTACAAAATGTCATTAGTCCCACCATGTTCATGTCCATTTGCAACATTTGCTTCCAGGTTATTCTTTTTATTCTTTATCTCATCTACTAGTTACTGAAGGGTTCCCAAAGTAATTCTTAAGGTCTTTCCTTCTTCTTTAGAGTATCAATTCTGATCTGGTTGCAAAATTCAGATGCAAGAATGCTGGGACTATGAGATGCCTAGGTCTCTAACAGTTTCTTGGATTCTGAAAGATTATTCTCTTGACCTTTTGAAACACATCTCAAATCTTTTCACACACATACACGCACACATGCACACACACATATACAATGAAACAAATGCAGAATCAGGTGAAGAACTGAATCCTGAATTCACAGGTCTCCTATTGAATTTAGTGGAAGAAAAACCAAGACATCTCCCTTAGCTTTCACAGGACACCATTAAGAAAAAGTCAAATTGACAGAGGTCAACAGGATATAAAAATATCAGAACACTGCTTGCTGGTATTTTATGAAGATAATTCTGGTTCTGGTTGCATAGCTAGTTGAAAAAAGCTTCTCATCATATGCAATTTGAAACTAGTTACATAATGTATAGAGGTTGTTCATATATCTCCAAGACACATCCATTATACATCATTTCAACTCTCCCCAAAACATGTTTTTCAGCTTCTCCTGCCTTGGCATCTTGGTCAAGTCTGCATACACTTTAGCCTCCATCATATTTATACTCTGCCTTCCAGCCCACCTGATTAGTTCTTGGCTCCATGAACACATACTGTATGTGCTTTCATATCCCTATGTCTTTGCTTTTACAATTCCTATGTCTGAAATGCAGTGCCTACCTCTTTCACCTGCTGAATTTCTACTCATCCTTTAAAGCTCAACTCAAATTCCAATTCTCCCCAACACTTTCCCTTATTCTTTCCACCCCAGTCAACAAAATCTTTCATTCCTGGGACACCAGAAAACTTTTTGATTTGTGTGACTGATATACCTACTATATATGATTTTATTATAATGATCTGTGTAAATGTTATAACTCCTAGTAGTTCATAAGTTCCTTGAAGGAAGGAGCTAGGTTTTAATAAGATCTTTAATTCTCTTATTGCCTAAGACATTGCTCTGCACATTGTAAAAACCCCCATACATGACTATTTCATATAGGAGATAACTCAATCATGTTAAGGATAATTTTAATATTGCAGCTTAAAGTTCTAGAGTTAATTGGTCGCCAGGGAAATTCCCAAATAAATACCCAAGTCAGCTAGAAATTATGGTGATGTTAATTAATTAATATAGAGATATAATTTATTTAATTAATATAATATAATAATTAATATAGAGAGAAGGAATTAAGGAGAAGAGAGAGAGAGAGAGAGAACTCTGGTTTCTAGTTAGAATTTCTAAGTCCCAGCCAGGGGGAATGAGTCTCAAGAAGTTTGGGCCCTTCCTGGAGGCTTCACGCCTCCAGAAAGGCACTGTTATTAAGTCAGCTTTCACTCACCAATGGTGACAATCTTAAAGAAGTCTGAGTGTTGGTCTTCCAGTCATTCCTCTGAGTCAGTGCTTGGAATGTCCGAATCTCCGAATCTCAACTTTTCATCATCCTCTTTTATAGATCTTTCACTCTTGTGTCTTCTCCTCTAAATTTTCACGTCTACCAATCACAGCAGATTTTCTCCATGACTGACCATTCTTTAGTTCTCACCTTCTCTGGTTAGATTATATCTTTTGAGCTACTTTACACTTCTTTGTTAAATTCACCTTTTGTTAGTTACTTGACCTTTTTGTGATTAATTTTAACCATCTTAGGTACTTAACATCTTTTTGTATTAGATCTAAAAATAGATTTAGCTTAACAGTTCTACCTTTACTATAAAGTGAGAACTAAGTACCTTCAGTGTTCAATCAGGAGATTACAACTTTATCTTCCCCTAAAGTAGGGTCTAAGTAGGGTGGAGTAATTTAAAGTTTACAATCAAAGGTGTGGAGGCAGAAGAGACTAGAACAAGATCAGAAAGTACCAAGTAATGTTGTTTGACTCTATACATAGTATAAGAAAAGGAAGGAAGGAAGGAAGGAAGGAAGGAAGGAAGGAAGGAAGGAAGGAAGGAAGGAAGGAAGGAAGGAAGGAAGGAAGGAAGGAAAGGAAGGAAGGAAGGAAGGAAGGAAGGAAGGAAGGAAGGAAGGAAGGAAGGAAGGAAGGAAGGAAGGAAGGGAGGGAGGGAGGGAGGGAGGGAGGGAGAAAGGGAGGGAGGGAGGGAGGGAGAAAGGGAGGGAGGGAGAAAGGGAGGGAGGGAGGGAGGGAGGAAGGAAGGTCGGTCTTCCTGAATCCAGGCTTTATATTCCATTCATTGTGCCTTTTAGCTGCTTCAGCTTTAATTATTTTAAACATGTACTAAGACTTTTGGGACACCCTCTCCAATGTATTGTGATTTTTAAATTCTCATCTGGTTGCAAAATCCAGATGCTGGGATGCTGGGATTATGAAATGCCTAGATCTGAATAGTTTCTTGGATCCTGAAAGATTATTCTCCTGACCTTTTCAAACACCTATCTCAAATCCCACATTACAACAGATTTTGAGGCAGCATGATTATTATGAGATAGCATCTCTATTTCCATTTTATAAAAAAGGACACAGATTCAGAAAATGGCAGTTTCCCCCAGGCAATAGAGATTGTTTATATAATGCTATAAGGTTTGGAAAGCACTTTACATTTTTACATTTACATTACAATTTACATTTTCTCATTTTTTCCCCTGGCAACAACCTTGTGAGGTAGGTGCTACAGGTATGGTTATCCACATTTTACACATGAGAAAACTGAGATTCAAAGAATTTACAAATCTCATCTACAGTTGCACAGCTATTACGTGTCAGGGATAGGACTTGGTCCCAGGTCTTCTGACAAGTGTTCTTTCAAATACTATGAGACTTGATTCTGCAGGCTCTGAGGAGCCACAGAATATTATTCATTAAGAGAGTGAAATAATCAGAGCTTCATAAGGAAGACTGCTCAGGCACTGACCTAAAAGATGGAATCGAAAAGGCAGAAGCTAAAGGAAGAGACTCCCTACTAGTAATTATACTAGTTCAGAATAGAGAACTTAAACCATATACTCTATGCCTTTTCTATCTGTATTTTGTTTGTAAATAATCATTTACATGTTATCTCCCCACTTAGTAAACTCCTTAACTTGTTATTGTTTTTCAGTCATGTATGATTCTTCTTGACCCCATTTGGGTTCATTTGTTTTTTGGCAAAGATACTAGATTGGTTTGCCATGTTCTTATCTAGCTCAGTTTACAGTTAAGGAAACTGAGGCAAACAGAGACTGAAGTCACTTTTGAACTGGGGAAAAATGAGTCTATCTGACAATAAGGACGACCAATCTATCCACTACACCACCTAGCTGCCTGGTTCCTTAAAAGCACATACAATTAATGCCTTTCTCATAGTATTGAGTAGGGTGCTTAAAAAATACTCCTTGATGACTTGAAGCACATGTCTCTTCTTACCCATCAGTATAATTCAACAAATATTTATTAAGCTCCTACTGTGCTCAAAGCATTAAAACTGGTAGGAACCCAGAGACAAAAATAAAATTCTCCTTTGCATGAAAAATTTATATTCTGAAGAATGGGGGGCAATCAATAGAACATAAACACAGATCAATAAACATAGTCTCAAGAATTAGATAATAGTAACAACTGCAGGAATTAGGAAGGACCTCATGTAAGAAATAACAACTCAGCTAAGCTTTGAATGAATCTAGACAAACTAAGAGGTAAAAGAGAAAAAAAGAATGAATTTCAGACAATGACTGGACAGTCTGAGCAAAGGCACAGGGTTGAGCAATGAGCAATTCCCTTTAGAGGGAATGGTCATTTTAAATAAAATAAAGAGTGCATAAATTAGTAATAATTTATGCATAATAAATTAGTAATAAATTAATAGAGGGAGAAACTAGAAACAGAAAAATGAATAAGGAAGTCATTTCAATAGTCCAGGCTAGGGATGTCAAGAGCTTGACCAAGGTAGAGATTAGATGACTAGAGAGAAGATAAAATAGTGAAATATTGCAAAGGTAAGGTTAAATAAACTCATTACACATTCCTTTGATATGGAGGTATAGGGAGAGAGGATAATGAGGATTTACTCTGATGTTAAACACCTGGGGAATTTCTGGGCACTAGATCAATCACTTAACCTCCTTGTCTCAGTTTCCCTATCCAATAAATTATGGTAATCATAGCACCTGCTTTAGTTGGTTGTTGTGAAGTTCAAATGAGAAAATAATTGAAAGGTGTTTTGCAAAGCTGAAACTAATATATAAATACCAGCTATCATTATTATCATTATTGTTGCTATTAGTTATCGAACCCAACTTCAATTTTTTCAGCTATCCTATAGCTGTGATAAAAATTACTTTGTAAATTTTAAAGCACTAAAAAAGAGGTGAATAGTTTTATTTTTAAGAGGCAAGGTGAGATTTGAGCTTCCAACTACAAGAGATAATTATGAATAAAAGGAAAAAGAAGGCAAGCATGAGTTGTAATAATTCTGTGTTAATTAGGATAGGAAGTAATTTAAATTTAGACCTGTGCCCCAGAGAATCAGGTAGAGCTGCCTGCCTGGCTCAAAATCTGTTCTGAACAAGAGAAAACAATAATGATAACTCATATTTCTATAGCAATTTAAACTTATAAATGCATTCTTTAAAATTTCCCTATGAGCAAAGTAAAATAAATATTATTAACCTCATTTTTCTGATGAGGAAACTGAGACTAGAAAGGCAATGTGATTTGTCCATGAAATGAGAGCTGGCAGATTAGCATTGGGATTTGAAATAAGTCTTCCTAATTTCTACTTTAATGATGCTTCAATTCTAGCCAGTCCTCTGTTAACAGAATGTTCCAGACAGGATCTGGAGGACCACTGAACATTGTCTTCTTCCTCACAGGCCAGGAAGTTTCAAGGATTGTTTTGTTTTGTATTAGAAACAGGTGCAAAATAGTATTGGGGGAAAGGTTATAGGCTTCACAGAAAGTCCAGGATAGAAGCCTCAGAACAGGAAAGGTATAGAACCCAAGTCATCCAGAACTAAAAGATATCAAGAATAATAAATAGAACTTGACTCCTAAATTGGTCTAAATATTCTGTACTCCTGAATATAGTTTTTGCCTTTTTACAATTCTCCCAACAAAAGGAAAATAAATTTGTATGAATATACTGAAGAAATAATTTTTTTATTTACCTTTTCATGTTTCTCTTGATTTTTGTGTTTGGATATCAAACTTTCCACTTAGTTCTGGTCTTTTCTTTACAAATACTTGAAAATCTTCTATTTTGTTGAATGCCCATACTTTCCCCTGGAAATATATAGTCAGTTTTTATGGACAGGTGATACTTGGTTGAAGACCCAATTATCTTGCCTCTCTGAATATCATATTCCAAGCCTTGTGGTCCTTTAGTGTGAAAGCGGCTAGATCTTGTGTAATACTGATTGGTGCTCATTGATATCTGAATTTTCTCTTTTTGGCTTCTTGTAAAATTTTCCTCTTACCTTGGAAGCTCTTGAATTTGACAATTACATTCCTGTGGGTTTTCTTTTGAGGATTTAGTGTAGAGGGTGTTATATGAACTCTTTTCAATGTCTATTTCACCCCCTTGTTCAAGAACATCAGGGCAGTTTTATTGGATAATTTCTTATAGTATGATGTCAAGATTTCTGTTTTATTTCTGGGTTTTCAGGTAGAACAATGATTATCAAATTGTCTCTTCATGATCTATTTTCCTGATCTGTCATCTTGTCAGTGAGATATTTTGTTTTCTTCTATTTTGTCAGTCTTTTGACTTTGCTTTATTAATTCTTACTGTTTTGCAAGATCATTGGCTTCCAATTGCCTAATTCCAGTCTTTAAAGATGGGTTTTCCTTTTTGGTTTGGTCTATCCTGCTTTTCGTGGCTTCCAGCTGTTTCTCCAATTGGGAGTTCTTGTCCTTTAAACTGTTATTTTCTTTTTGAAATATTTCCCACTTTTCTTGCCAGAAGGCTTCCATCTTTTTGATAAGCTCCAATTTAAATTCTTCAAGAGCTTGTGGACAATTTTAATTTTGGGGAAGGCTTTGGTGCATTTATTTGTATTTCCTCTGTAGCCTGAGTTTTTCCTCCATAAAAATTATCCAGGGTCAACCCCTTCTTGTTGTTTTTCTTGGTGTTGGAAGTTGTTCCTGGACACTGTTTGCCATCACCATGGTGGCTTTTCCTTCCCTTTCCAGTCAGAAATCTGAGTGAGATGGGCAGGCTCTTTGTGTATGGAGCCAAGGAGCAAGGTTTTTGCCTGAGGCCACCTCTAGAGTCTCTGCAGCTTCTACTGTTTGCTTCCCTTCTCTGTGCTATCTCTCTGCGAGTGCTCACTGTCTGAGCTCTTCAGCCTGCTGTGGCTTTGGGTCTAGCTGCTCTCAGGGGTAGGTCTTTGGTGGTCTTGGTCAGCTGCCAAGGACTTAGAGGTGCCCCTCACTCACTTGCTCACTCACTGATTGTGCACTGGCTCTGACTCTGGTTCCATAGGTGGGGTGAGGGAGGGTAGATCAGCTTACATTTTGGTGGAAACTTTTTCACCCCCTTATAGTGTGGAGATGCCCAAATCCCACATACCTTCAATGCTGCATCTTACTGTAGAGTCCCTCTGTTCATATGAATTTGGATTTTTTTACCTTTTGAGGTAGTCTATAATGGTAGGTGCTGAGGAGAGGAAAAGTCCTGCGACTAGACTGCTGCCACGTTTACCCAGAAGATCGAAAGTTTGTTTGGTTTTTTTAATCATTTACTATGAGTGTGGTGTCTTGGTCTTAATGAAGGATACAAATCAAGTGGAAAGGCTATATATAGGTTGCCTCTGATAATGAGTTCCATTTACACTGTATATATCTTACAAGTTGATTGGTTGTTGTCCTTTGTACTGGAAAAGGACCAAAATGACATCACTATGGGTAATGTCTTTTGACTTAAACATAAATTTGATTTAAGTGAAGCAGAGTTACACAAAGACATCAGCCTCACTCTCTCTTTCAGAGACATCAAAGTCCAGAGGCAAGACAAAAAATGACTGATGATGGTTCAGGATGCAATAGATTACCTTGGCTTCCTCAGTATCTAAGCTACTTCTGCCACCTTCATGGCCATTAGAACAAATTGTTCTCATCTTCCCTTTCTACCAGGAGAAGTCTTCTATGCCCCAAGGTTAGACATGGCCCTCACTCACCAAAGTGCTTAAGACCCATCAGTTACCTTCAACCTGGTTTAGATGACCTGTCAAGATGGCTTACTAGGGTATTGTCACTGTGCATGTTACAGTTTCTTGGAGCCACAAGAGAGATCTGGGTGGCAGGTAGACACTGAAGAAAGAAAGCTTCCCTGAAAAGGGCTCAGCAAACCCTTAAACCAGAGATACTAGTCTCCCCTAAATACCCTATACAGCAATCCCTCACCTATTGAGGGAGTTTTGTTGCAGAGACCCCCATGATATGTGAAAATTGGAGAATTAGCATAGTTATATTTATTTATTATTCTTTGATGATAAGCATCTTCCTCTGGTGCTTGGCTTTACTGCCAGAAGCCTTAGAAGTCACAGGATGTTTGGATGGAAAATTCAAACTTTTACAAAATCTTCACAAAAACACAGCACTGCAAAGCAACACTAGGTGCAGCAATCAGACATCAATCTGAAGTGGACAACGAGAGCTGCTGAATGTATGGGAACAGTTTGGGAGAGCAAACAGATTGATGCTACAGTCACTGAGTCAATCACCTCCCAAGATACAGAACACAGCACTGTGGTTGGTTGCCTTTCATTCCATAAGTCAATAGTGTGCCATGTACAATCTCACACTGGCAAACTTGTACAAGCAGTAGTGGCATCCTGCATTTCCATTGTGTATAGTATGGTATTCATCTGCAAAATTCTGCAATATAGCAAAAACTCTGCAATACAGAATTAGATTTTTTTAAACCCACAATACAGTGTAGCTGTGATAAGTGAATTATGATATGGTGAAGGATAACTATATCCCCCTACCTTGTAATTACATAATTACTGTCTCACTTGTTAAAATTGAGTTTCTTTTTAAAAACTTATTTATGTTCTTAATTGAGCTTAAGAGAAAAACTCATTTTTATCTTTCATTGTATCCCCAGAGTTTTAGACAGTACCTGATACATAGTAAGTACTTAATAAATGCTTATACTAAGTGGCTTGTACTGATATCCAAGCCCTCAGGAAGAGGCTTCCTTTGTCCTTAGATGATGACAGCAAAAGGGGCAATGAAAGACTGAGTGCTTTTGAACCTGAGTGAATCTGAGCAATTCAGAGGGAAGAGGGGTTTTTTGTTTGTTCGTTGGTTTGTTTGTTTTGTTTGTTCGTTGGTTTGTTTGTTTTGTTTTTTAATTCAAAGGGTGGGAAATTTGAGCTCCAAAAAAAGACAGCTCTTACCGGGTCTCATCGGATGGAAGTCTACTTCATGTAGGAACAATCCAAACTGACTCTTGGCAGCACTCTCCATCCTTCTATTTCTTCTAGAATTTCCTTTAGACTCAAGTTCATTCCCTGTCAGATTCATCTCACCTCTTTCTATTCAGTATTTCATTATGCTGTCTACTTTGCAAAGGTAATCCTCATCCCAGTTTTCCATAGGACTGATCTTTTCTTTTACAGATTTTGAATTCTTCTAATTCTAATCACAAAATAGAAAGTAGATTCAAACTCCCACTGAAAGCAATTTCTATTTAAATTATTTTACATAAAATAGAAATAAAATCACTGCTAAAACTTGCATTTTTCTCTTGGTCCTTTTCCCAAAGCAGTGGGCCCTTGTTTCTCTTCCTCTGAACTATATTAATTGCCCCCTAACCTGTTTTCCTTCCTTCAGTCTATCTACTCCAATCCATCTTTCCTGCTCTTACCTGAATGAATTTAGGATCACAGATTTAGAGCCAGAAAAGCCTTAGAGAACATTTACTTTCACATGTTTTATAGACTGAGTCCCAGAGAGAGGAAATTATTTACTCAAGGTCACACACCCATAGTAAGTGGAGGTAAAGGTTCAAGTACCATCTCCTCTGTGAAAACTTCCCTGACCTCTGAGGCACAAATTATCTCTTTGCACTAGTTTCTCCCAGTACTGTGACTGAACCCTTTTGGTATTTTTTTATTCTCTCTTGTGTCATAGTTGTTCAATGTATGTCTTTCCTACTGATTAGATTTTAAGCTCTGAGAGTAGGGACTATGTCATGTCTATATTTATATTCCTGGGAATTAACATAGTCATCTTACATACATTAAGTGTTTAAGAACTGTTTATTACAATTTATTTTATTGCTTACTGAATAACTTTCTCTAACTTGAAATCTCCAAGTTCTCAGAGAATATATACAACTGACAAAGACTTCAGCCAGTAAAAATATACATACGTTAGCCATGCAGAGTGTCTTTTTTTTAACTACACATAATAAAGAAGCTATAATAGTTGAATCCATTTAAACTGGAAATCTTAATTAATGAAAAATATAATGTTCTTACATTTTCATAATTTGTGTAGCTCCCTTTTCCTTTCTCTCCCTAGGCTTATTCTCTAAACCCTTCCCACAGCTGCAGGTGGCTACTTTTCCACTGAGGATTCTAGGGGACACCCACAGGAGTTTTGAAATCTAACACAATTGTTTATGAGCTTCCATCTAGTGTACGTCCCCAAAGTCACTCAACCAGTTGGTACTGGTTAGTTTTCATACTAAATAATAAGAATAATTCTCCCAATCAGGGGATACACCCTTCCTTTTTATATTCACAGTTCCTGTAAAGAGTTAGGTCAAAGTTGTTCTTGTTTGTCCTTCATTTTCAAAGAGAAACAATGGCATCACGGGGTCACATCTGAACTTGTGTATGAATTGTTTTAAATTGAGATGGATTTACACAAAGTTATCAGCCTCACTTTCTCTTCCAGAGTCATCACAGTCCAGTGTTACCTTATAGTCAGCACTTAGTCACATGTGCTTTCACCCCATGCCCCTTAGTCTAATTTCATTTCCCAATGATGCAGCAATGGGAGAGACACAATGATCCATCCCTTTTTGTAAACATCTACCTATCAGGATTGTCTTGTTCTTATTAGGAAAAGTTGTCTCTAAAAGCAATCTCCATTTTGATTCCCAGGTTGGCCCTTGTAGTCAGTCAACCAAAATGTTCCTGCATTGGTCTTTTTAATAAATTCCCTCTTAGTTTTCTCTTTCTGAATTTTGCCTCTTTAATTGGGGAAAAGGGAAGGAAAGGGGGGAAGGAAAGGGGAAGGAAGGGAGAGAAAAGGAGGGCATGAAAGATAGATTTTTTTCTTTTAACAGTATATGCTCTATATGACCCACTAAAAAGAGAATTATTTTATGCTTCCCTAAGACCATAGAGAATTGTTCTGGTTTGGGGATATGGACAATGGGTTCAAAATGTACCACAATTGATTTGCTATGGATGAGCAAGGAAAAGACTGTAAGGAGAGAACTAATCATTAAGGGCCAAGTTTTTAGAACCTGGGTAGATTTACACTTCTTAGTGGGCAATATATTTGAACATATACATGTATTGAACTTGCTTCCTCTCTTGGGTGGCTATTTTTCTGAATTTTTCTGTGTCTTTGTTTACCCATATTTGTCCCCAATGTATGTCTCTCTCTTTCCAGTTGTATGGATTATCTCCATAATAGTCCAATCTCTCTGGCTCCATAATCAGGGGCAATAGAGAGATATCCCTATGGCCTCTGCTTCCAGTGATACATGAAAAATATTTTGTGATTGGAGAGAATCAGTTATTTTGAATTTGACAAGCATGGCAGCTGGCCATCCATCATGGAAATAGCCATGCTTTAGAAATGTCTAAACTTTAGAGAAACTTGAGGAAGCATATACCCTTGTACCTATATCAATAGGGTAACAAGGTAGGTAGAATAGAGAGTGAGACAAACATGGGTAAGCATAGACACAGATGAATTCAGAAAAAATCAAACAAGAAAGGATGATCCCTTGAACCAGAAAAGAATGTGTTCTGTACTATGTTCTCTCTATATTTGCCTCACTGATAACAAACCCATCCTTCCCCTTAACTTGGTGTGTAATTATGAGAAAGTGTTCCCAGACTTTTAGGGAGAACATTTTTGTATCATCTGATCTCACTAGATCACCTTAGAAAATATTCCCTTCTAAAGGCTCATTAGCCTTGGTTGATAATCAATACAACAGGGGCTTCAGTTTTTCAAGATTAACCCTGGGGCAGGAAGGGAGGAGTGATCAGTTGCCCTCTAGGAACGAAGCCTACCTCAGAGTAGGAGCTGGACAGGTAGCCCTGGAGGGGTTGCTACATTTAAATTTACAACATCCAATGACAGTAATGAACTCCAGGTACTTTTTTTGAGACATCATTTTTTGAAAAACGAAAACACAACTTCAAGCTCTGCTTCATGGAACATAGACAAGCATTATTTTTATTATTATTTCAAACTTACAAAAGGCAAAGGATAAAGGAAATGGAGACACCTATTTCACTCACCATAAAGAGAAACACTGGATAATACCTCTTCTTTTAGATTCACTTTAATGCTTGGTAAATTCAGAAGGAATGTCAACGAACAATTGAAAATTATTTTGGCTTGTGTCTGAATTTGACATTGTCAACATAAATAGCTTTCAAGCTGAAACATATAGTATGTACGTTGTAGATTATTATTTTGACAAAGTCAATAAGAAGATAAGACTGGAGAAAAATTCTTTACATAAAAACAGCACATCATCAGAAGCACACAATAAATGTTTATTCAGAAGACTACAGAGGATATTTAAAGAGAAAGGAAATAAAATAAAAGAGAAGTTTTAAGTCTGAGCACTTCAGCCATGTTATCTAAATTTCTGTTTTGTTTTGTTTTATTTCAAGCAAAAGGGTGATTTTGTACAAATTATAAGCAGATTTTTAAACTAAGTTCTGTGTTCCTTAAATTTCTGAGCTAATATTCATGCTTCTATTGTGAAACTGGATACCTTGGATCTGAGCCTAAACATCAATCCACATGTTGAATATTTTAATATATTTGGTTATTTTAGCCTAAGATCCTAAAGAACTGTATGTAGTTATGTCATACGTATGTGGTTGACTCCATTTTGTCAGGCTATTGTGATTGAATTTCATTGAAATGTAATAGGAGGAGTGACTAGGTAGCACCATGGACAGAGTGCAAGGACTTGGGTTCAAATGTGACCTTCAACTGTAGGAAAGTCACACAACTCTGTTTGCCTAGCCCTTACCTCTCTTCTATCTTGGAACTAATACTAAGGCAGAAGATAAAGGTTTTTTAAGAAAGAAAGGAAAGAATTGCAACAACCAAGAAGGAAATGTTTTCCCTGGTGTATCAATGCCAGAACCCAAAAAGTCCAATTAAATAAATCTGTACAGTTTAGATCCCTCATCTAAATAGATTTCAAGAGCTGTCACCCACAAAAAGAGGGGAGGTGAGGGACAGAGGGAGCTGGTTTTCTGAGAGCCATGGAGATTTGAGTGTTCCTTCCAAAGAGCTTTCTGGTATCTCAAAGGAGTTTTTAGCAAGGGAATGTCCAAGGAACTAGTAGTACCTAACCCTCAGCAATTCCAGTACTAGGCCATCACTGCCCCCTGGTGGTTAAATTAATAAGGAATTGCTAATGAAGGCTTGCATTTACAAAGAAGAGAAAGGCATCCTTCTATCAGTATCAGACAAGAGTTAAACCTTACCATTGTCCCAAAGGGGGCCTGAGGAAGTGAAAGTAACTATGGGAATCCCAGGGAATGAAGAGGAGGCAGAACAGAGTAGAGCTAAGTTGCTCTGTCTGGTCTTTCCCCAGGAAGAATCGGGAAGTGTTCCCTATCTTGTGAATTTTTGTCTGAACCTCTCATTTCAGTGTAACCAGTGCAGATCAAAAGCTCTTCTTCAACTTATAGCCTTAGAAAGCTTCCAAAGCACTAACAGGTTAAGAGACTTATGAAGGACCACCCAGATAATATGTGCCAGAAGCAGAACATATAACTCAGTGCATCATACTGAAATATAAGTTAATTAACTATTTTTAAAGGAATGACAGAACCAAGAAATAATTAGTGTTTTGTAACTATCACTTATTTCCACATAGACTATTGCATCTGATTTTCACACTCACCCTAGTGGCTGACTGGTAGAGCTAGCATTATTATGCCCATTATACAGATTAAGAAACCAAAATTATAAGATTCTGAATGGGTAGCTCAAGTGCTACATTGGTACTTACAAAAATACTAAAAGGACCAAAGGAAATCCTGTAAGATATAGTCTTTGTGGCAGATAGGGCAGTATAATTATACCTAATAAATATTCAAATATTATTTTTACTAAAAGTTCCAGTTAAACTGGAATGTAGAGTTGCCAAACTCAACAACATTCTATCTCCCATCTCTAACTAGCATTTGTCCAAACTGTCCTCCATAACCAAAATGCATGCACTCCCTACTCATTTTTGCCTTTAGAATGTTTGGGCATCTTTAAGAGATCAGCTCATATAGTACTTAAAAAAAACTTTACATTCTGTCTTAGAATGAATATTAAATATCAGTTCCAAGGCAAAAGAGCAGTAAGGGCTGATGGGGATGAAGTGACTTGTCCAGAGTCCAACAGTTAGCAAGTGTCTGAGCCCACATTTGATTACAGGCCTGGCAATCTATCTACTAAGTCACCTAACTGCCTTTTTATGTATCACTTTCTACAAGAATTATTTCCTGATCTCCCTAGGCATTAGCACTATCTCTCATCTCAAATTATCTTCTATCTATTCATGTACAATAGGCAATTAGGTGGCACAGTGGATAGAGTGCCAGGTTTAGGGTGAAGAAGACTTATCTTCCTGACTTCAAATCCAACCTCAGACACTTACTAGCTGTGTGACTCTGGGAAAAAGTTCCTTTATCCTGTTTGTCTCAGTTTTTCTCATCTGTGAAATGAGTTAGAGAATGAAATGCAAAACCATTCCAATACCTTTGCCAAGAAAACACCAAATGGGGTCACAAAGAGTTAGACACAACTGAATAATAATAACAACAACATTTGTGTACATGCTATATATCCTCCCTACTTCTTTCTCACTTCCCAGTAATATGGAAATTCCATGAATGCAGAGACTATTTTTTTTCTCTTGGTGTCCCCAGGACTTAAGCTCTATCTCATGTGCTTGCTATATGACTCTTGGCAAGTCACCAGTTTCTCGGTGGCCACAGTCAACTCTATAATGTTAAGTTGCAGAATAATTGTTGATCTGCATTGCTAAAGGGAGATTTCTCACTGGGAGCTCCCTTCATTGATGAAATCACAGTTTGAGGGGGGAAATGATCCCTAGGGCCTGACACATAGTAGACACAATAAAATGAATGAAAAATTTTAAATTAATTTTGATTTGTAGTATATCCAAGAAATCTCTGAAGAAGAAGAAGTATGGGACTGAAAAGTTATGAAAAGATTATCATGGTAAGGGCAGCTAAGAGTAGGCAAAGAGTGAGCAAAAGCAGAGTATGACTGACAGATATGGACATTCTAGAAATAACCCTACTATATCTCCGTCACAGAGAATGTCATCACCAAGAGTCAGCTTTGAATATCATCACACTAACAATGTTATAAAGGACTATAGACACCTCTGAATGAACTGCCAATCTGCTGATGCTCCTTACTCTCCAAAGCATATATTCTCTCATTTGCATATTGCTACATTTGTGATTTGGACACATGTGTCAAGATCGAACATCCCATACGTTCTTGCAGCACAAACAGCTCAGACAGATGGCCACGAATCCAATTTGTTGAGACTAAATTACTGAGAGCCCAAGTGGAAGAATTTACACATATGATTTTTGTAAATCATTCAACTCAATCAGTCAGTTGCCAGGAGTTTCATTGAGGTTAGCAATGCTCCTCAAAGAATGCAATTTCCCCGGTGCCACATAGAATCTCTGAGCTTGTGAAGCAAGGCTCTTTTCTGTTAGTCACCTGTTTAGTAATAATAATTTTTTTAAAAGACTGACAGTAACTACCCAGCATTTTCAAATGCAGATTTTAAATTACTGTTCTCAGTTCAAGAATAAGAGGCACAATGTTTATTGTGGTGATCAAAAGCTGATCTTATAATTAGAAAGATTTAGAAGTTCAGGCACCACTTCTGACACATAAAAGCTATGTGACCCTGGATAAGGTATCTAACCTATCAATCCCCCAAGCAATTTTCTAAAACTATAATTTATAATGTATTTTCTGATCTACATTAGTACATTTCCGTATTTCCTTATCAAGAATCCCCAAAACTGCCTATACCAACAAAATAGAGAGAGAGGAGATCAGTGAGTTGGACTTGCAACTTAAAAAATTAGAAAAAGAAGAAATTAAAATTCCCTATATAAAAACTAAATTGGAAATCCTAAAAATTAAAGGAGAAATTAATAAAATTGAAAGTAAAAGAAATATTGAACTAATAAATAAGACTAGGAGCTGGTACTTAAAAAAACAAAACAGATAAAGTATTGGTTAATCTAATAAAAAAGAAAGAAGAGAATCAAATTAGTATTATCAATGAAGAAAAGGACAATCTCACCTCTAATGAAGAGGAAATTAAGGTAATTATTAAGAACTATTTTGATCAATTATATGGCAATAAATATGACAATCTAGGTGAAATGGGTGAATATTTCAAAAACGTAAATTACCTAAATTAACAAAAGAGGAAATAGAATACTTAAATAATTCTATCTCAGAAAAATCAATTGAATAAGCCATCAAGGAACTTCCTAAGAAAAAAACTTCATAGCTAGATGGATTCACAAGTGAATTCTATCAAATATTTAATGAGCAACTAATCCCAATATTATACAAACTATTTGACAAAATAAGCAAATAAGGAATTCTACCAAATTCCTTTTATGACACAAATATGGTACTGATTCCAAAGCCAGGCAAACCAAAAAGAAAAGAGAAAGAAAATTACAGAGCAATCTCCTTAATGAATATACATGCAAAAATCTTTAATAGTATACTAGCAAAAAGACTCCAACAAGTAAACACGAATATTATTTATTATGATCAGTTAGAATTTATACCAGGAATTCAAGGATGGTTTAATATTAGGAAAATCATTGTAATAGATAATATTGAGGGGGTATGCTTGATAGGTAAATGATAACTAATAAATCAGATAGTTATCTTCTTTTGCCTACCCTCTTTGGAGGAGAGAATTCATAATGCATGCAAAAGACAGAAAGCTGAGGCTGGATCATCTGTCAATCAAATGGAAATTCCATTTGGAATGTTACCGGGAAAAGTAGTTAGAGCCAAGCCAACTGCTGAACTGGGCTGAAGAGTCTTTGGCTGATGGTGGTGACTGAAGTTGAAGGGGTTTTTGCTTCTGGCTGATGTGGAGAAATAAGCTGGTTGTATCTCTGGCAGTTGAGTTAATCAATTTGGAGGTGACCTGGCTGATTGGCAGAAGAAGGACAGTGGTCCTTATATATCTCTCTCTGACTGACTCTATTTCATGCTTGTGACAGAATTGCCATTTCCCTCAATATCCTCCTAACCAAGGCTCCCTGTATAGAATAGGGATATCCCACTCCTCTTACCTTATCCTCTACCCTTGTCCTGTCTTCCCCAAATAAACCCTTACTTGAGAAAAGAAGAGAAAAAAGTGTTTCCTCTGAAATTTCATAGCTCACACTGAGTGATTTGAGGGAGAAGAAGAAAGAGGGGAGGGGAAGCTGAAAGGCTTCTGAAGAGGGAAGAAAACAGGAAGGAGGGTAGGCAAAACTTGATCATCTAGTATCAATCAAATTATATACACCCTCAAGTTATTATCTATTACACCTCCTCCCTCTATACCTCCCTTCCTCCCTTTTCCTCTATCTTCTTCAGCCTCCCTTCCTCCCCACTCTTCTGGTTTCTACATCAGTCAGAGTGAGTTAATGATGTTTCAAATGACACAGTCTTTAATTTCTTTTATCTCAAATAAGGAGTTTATTTGGGGAAGACAGGAAAGGGTAGAGAATGGAGGTAAGAGGGTTGGAGGTTTCCCTATTATCTACAGTGAGCCTTTGGTTGGAAGATATTGAGAGAAATTGAATTCAGTCACTACCATGAAACAGAGCAAGTCAAAGAGATTATATATGGACTATTGTCCTTCTTCTTCTGCCTTCAAATAAGCTAGGCCACCTCAAGCTTGATTATCCCAAGTCCCAGAAATAAACCCAGCTTCTTCCTTCAAAGTCACCACTATCAGCCAAGAAGCCAAGAAATAAGTGAGCAGTTGGCTCTTGCCTTCAACTGTTTCCGGGGAACATTCCAAATGGAATCTTCCTTTGATTGACAGCTGATCAACCTCCAGCTTCTGTCCTTTTGCATGCCTTAGAATTTCTCTTTTCCACACCATCCACATAATTGACCATATCAATAATCAAACCAATATAAATCACATAATTAGCTCAATAGATGCAGAAAAAGCCTTTGACAAAATACAACATCCATTCCTTTTGAAAACACTAGAAAGTATAAGATTAGAAGGGCCATTCCTCAGAATAATAAACAGGATATATTTAAAACCAATAGCAAGTATCATCTGCAATGGGGACAAATTAGAAGTCTTCCCAAGAAGATCAGGAGTGAAGGGAGTATGCCCATTATCACCTCTATTATTTAATACTGTTCTATAAACACTAGCATTAGTGATTAGAAAAGAAATTGAAGGAATTAAAGTAGGCAAAGAGGAAACTAAACTATCACTCTTTGTAGATGATATGATGGTCCACTTAAAGAATCTCAGAAAATCAACTAAAAGGTTAGTGGAAATAATTAACAACTTTAGCAAAGTTACAGAGTACAAGATAAACCCATATAAATCACCAGCATTTCTATATATTTCCAACAAAACTCAACAGCAGAAGTGAGAAAGAGAAACTCCATTTAAAATCACCCTAGACAATATAAAATATTTAAGAATCTATCTGCTCAGATAAACACAGGAATTATATGGACACAACTACAAAACACTTTTCACACAACTAAAAACTAGATCTAAATAATTGGGAAAATATTAATTGCTCATGGATAGAATGAGCTAATATAATAAAAATGACAATACTACCCAAATTAATTCAATGCCATAAAGACCAAACTATCATAAAACTTCTTTATAGAATTATAAAAAAAAATAACAAAGTTCATCTGGAAGAACAAAAGATCAAGAATATCAAGGGAAATAATGAAAAACAAATGCTAAGGATGGGAGCCTAGCAGTACCAGATCTTAAACTATACTATAAAGCAGTGGTCATCAAAACAATATGGTGCTGGCTAAGAGACAGAAGGGAGGATCAATAGAATAGACTTGGGTTAAATAACCACAGCAAGCTAGTATTTGATAAACCCAAAGAGCCCAGCTTTGGGGATAAAAACTCACTGTTTTAACAAAAACTGCTGGGAAAATGGGAAAAGAGTATGGGAAAAATTAGGTTTGGTTCAACATCGCAGATCCTATACCAAGATAAATTCAAAATGGGTAAATGACTTAAATACAAAGAGTGAAATCATAAAAAAAATGGGTGAACATAGAATAGTATACCTGTCAGATCTGTGAGAAAGGAAGGAATTTAAGATCAAGCAAGAGATAGCGAATATTGCAAAATGTAAAATGAATAACATTGATTATATCAAATTAAAAAAGGTTTTGTACAAATAAAACCAATGCAATCAAAATTAGAAAGAAAGCAACAAACTGGGAGAAAATTTTTATAACAAAGCTCCCTGACAAAGGTCTAATTTCCAAAATATATAAGGAATTAAGTCCAATTTACAAAAAAAATCAAGCCATTCCCCAATCAACAAATGGTCAAGGGACATGAAAAAGGCAATTTTCACAGGATGAAATCAAAATTATCAATAAGCACATGAAAAAAGTGTTCTAAATCCCTCCTGATTAGAGAAATGCAAATTAAAACAACTCTGAGGTACCACCTCACACCTAGCAGGTTGACCAATATGGCAGCAAAGGAAAGTGATAAATGTTGGCGAGGATATGGCAAAACTGGGACACTAATGCAATACTGGTGGAGTTGTGAATTGATCCAACCATTCTGGAGGGCAATTTGGAACTATGTGCAAAGGACTTTAAAAAAATTCCTGCCCTTTGACCCTGTGATACCACCGGTGGATTTGTACCCCCAAAGAAGTACAGGTAAGGAAAAAGATTGTACAAAAATATTTATAGCCACACTTTTTGTAGGTGCAAAAAATTAGAAAAAGGGGGGTGCCCATCAATTGGGGAATAGCTGAATAAATTGTGGTACCCGATGGTGATATTCTGATAGAATACTATTGTGCTGAAAGCAATGATGAACTGAAGGAATTCCATGTGAACTGGAAAGACCTCCAAAAATTGATGCAGAACAAAAAGAGCAGAACCAAGAGAATGTTGTACACAGATACTGATACATTATTGCACAATAAAATGGAATAGACTTTTCTACTAGCAACAGTACAATGACCCAGGACAATCCAGATGAACTCATGAGAAAGAATATTATCCATATGCAGAGAAAGAACTGTGGGAACAGAAATGCAGAAAAAAAAACATATAATCCATCACATGGTTCAATAGAGCTGTGATTGGGGTTTAAATGTTATAAGTTCACTCTATTTCAAAAATAAATAACATGGAAATAGGTTTTGAATAATGATACATGTATAACCCAGTGGAACTGCTTGTCAGCTCAAGGAGTGGAGAGAAAAGGGGCATGGTAATGTAACCTTGGAAAAATATTCTAAATAAATTTTTTTAAAAAAGAATCCCCAAACCAATGAAAGCTCAGCTCTGGTAAAACAACAACAACAACAAACATTTATTAAATATCAACCTCATGTCAGGTACTAGAGAAGCAAGGACAAAAGTGAAATGTTTCTGCCCTGGAAGTGCTTTCTAATGGGAGAAAGTAGACAATTTATACCAAGATATATACAGTCATACATGATCATTTCAAAAACACTAACAACTGGGTACTTTGGGAAAGACTTCACATAGGAGGTAGTCCCCTTGAAAGAAGCTATGGATTAGATTGGTCAAGAAATAAGGTGAGGAGAAAACATTTTCTAAAAATGGGAACCAGTCTATGTAGTCTCAGAGGTAGGCAATGAAATGATCATTATGAGGCCAGTTTGGTTAGAAAAAAAGATAATTTTAAAGGAAGATGATGTGAAAAAAAAGACATGTAATGAAGGTTTTAAAAGCAAAGATAAATATTTTGTTCTATACTTTATGCTAAAGGCAAGAGACAGTCACTAAATGTTTTTTAATAGGAAAATGGCATGAACAAGACAGGTGTTGTAGGAATACCAATATGTCACCTCTATGGAAACTAGACTGGTATTTAGATTACCCAGATGAGAACCATGTAAACTATTTGAGAGGAGAAAGGGGAAAAGATACAAGATGAATTATGAAGATACAGTTGACAAAATCTGGCAATCAATTGCACATGGGGTTTGAGGGAGAAGGAGAAGTCAAGGATGACTCCAAGATTGTGGACCTCAGTAATAAGATCGTATCACTATTCTAACCAAATAGATCTGAAATTCCTTCATGGTAGGGAACATATCTTGTATTTCTTGTGTATTCCCACAGACAACATAATATGTATTCAGCATATTCAATGTTTGGTTTTATTGTTAACCCATACCAATGGGCTAAATGTAGAAGTAAAAGAAACCCTAGTATGGGAAAGAATACTGGATCTATAATAAGGATATCTGAGTTCTAGTCCCAATTACTGATCCATAGAGTCATAAATTCAAAGCTATAAGAAAATTGAGAAATCATCTAATCCAACCTTCCCATTCTACAGATGAAGAAGCTTCCAACTAGTTGCTTGTTGAAGGTCACAGAGGTGACAAAATCAGGATATTTATAAGTCCTTCCCTTGCTCAAACACTTAGTTTCATCATCTGTAAATTGAAAAGATTAGACTAAATGGTCACTAAGGACCATTCCAGCTCTACCATTATATGATTTAATTGATCATTCATTGTTCCCCATATTATAGAAGGGTGAAATGAAATTCAAAGAGTTTAAGAGACTTGTCCAAAATTAATATTAACATTAAGACTTAGAATTAAATTAAAAGATTCCCAATTAAGTTTTTTCTTTGTCCAACTAATCATTATCTCATTTTTTAGCAAGCATCTTGTGGCTGAGATAATTCTTTGAAAACTCTAAGGAAAATACAGATTAAAGTAGTCCATGCATGTATTGTATGGGACTTATTAAATGTCACAGTGGCCTTCAAAGAGATGTGGGTGTCATTTTCAAATATGTTGGTTGGAATCAATGATTAGAATACAATAGAACAGCTTTTGATATAGCAAATTCACATAATGTCCTTTCTTTAGCTTTGTGTTCTCAAACTAAAAAAAGAAGTCTGATACCCTATGTTCTCAAGGTGAGCATTTTTTTGAAGAAGAAAATTCTCAGCATGTGCCTCCTGGGGAAGATAATCAAAGATAACATTGTAAATTGCAATTGTCATCACTGTATATGACTCAGCACCACACCAAAGAACTTGCTTATGCAAAACATTTCATCAATAAGAGATGAGGGCATCCTACTTCAAAGGGGAACAATTCTAGAGTCTACAGATTATCATTCAGTTGAATAAGCCAAAAATAAATGTACTTCAGTAAAGAATATCAAGAATGAACCCTCTTCTCCCAACCACACACACACTCACACACAAGTATTTGGTATTTACTTGAAAAACACTATGCTGAAATATTAAGTTCCTCTATATATGCAGTAAGATTTGTGTTGGTCTGAAAATGTTTTTTTAAAAGCCCAGATGTGGGGTAGGGAAGAAGATAATATGTCCTATAATCAGAATTGACCAAAAATATAATATTTACTAAATCATTTGCCTAGTGAATTAATTTAAGCATTTTGTGTTGATATTAAGTGTTTTAATTTTAGTATTATGTTTTGTGACAACAATAATAAATGTAATGATGACATTACCAGTTTGTTATTGATAGCATCAGGAATCACAAGGAAGAATCTGAAAAGAAACAAAATAGAAGTCAGTGGGACTAGGCATTATAATCAAAAGTGTAGTTATGGGAAAACAGTTGAGAACAATTGGAGTCTGGCTGGTGGGTAGGTGATGGGTAGAGTAGTCATGGAAGATAAGGCTAAGATTATTGTGGGGAGTTTGAGGTAAACCCCTAGGATTTGTAATGGGTACCCTTTGCAAGAATGCAAGACTTTATAACTTAGCTTAGAAATAAAAAGAGAAGTTTATTCATTTGGAAATCATGTTGAATTTGGTTAGGAGGTCAGCATAGATGGGACACTGCCTCCCCAAAGGGATGAACTCTGGGGGTTTTATACTTTATTTACAGCAGGTGCTATGTAACTTGAGGAAGGTGTGAATTAGGCAAAAGTAGGGGGAGGGGCTTGGTTACCTAACCGGGATCAGAGTGGTGTCTTGTGTCCTGAAAGCCTAGGGTTTGGCTGAGCAAAGTTTAGGGGGCAAGTAGACATCTTAGATATAACTGATGGTATCAGAAAATATGTATATCTATTTCTATCTCGAAACCTAGGGGAGAAACCAAGGGGGGAAATTCTATCAAGGGTCTTTCTCATCATTAGCCTTTGAAGTTTCAAGGTTATCCTTCCCTCAAGTTTCGACAAGGAATACAAAGAAGCAAAGAAATTTTCCTAATTATAATTTGACCCAAAGCACTTCTATAATTTGGGGATACAGAGTCCCATGCCAGGATGATATGCTGGATCCAGATAATGGAAGGAAAGGAGGAAGGAAGGGAGAAAGGGAGGGAAGAGGAGGAAGAATTTATTAAATGCTTAATATGTGCCAGGCACTATGCACTAATTGTTTTAAAAATACTATCTTAAATGCAGGAACTCTAATAACAAAACTACAAAACACTCTCCACACAATTAAAACTAGATCTAAATAACTGGAAAAACATTAATTGCTCATGTGTTGGACGAGCTAACATAATAAAAATGACAATCCTACCCAAACTAATTTACTTATTTGGGGCCATTCCCTTTGAACTACCAAATTTTTTTTACATAATTAGAAAAAAGCAATAACAAAGTTTATTTGGAAGAACAAAAGATCAAGAATATCAAGGGAAATAATGAAAAAGAAATGTGAAGAAAGATGGCCTAGCAGTACCAGATTTAAAACTGTACTATAAAGCAGTGTTCATCAAAACCATATGGTACTGGCTAAGAAACAGAAGGAAGGATCAGTGGAATGAACTTGGGGTGAGTGACCTCAGTAAAACAATCTATGATAAACCCAAATATCCCAGATTTTAGGACAAAAATCCACTATTTGGTAAAAGCTGCTGGGAAAATTAGAAAACAGTATAGGAAAGATGGGGTTTAGATCAACATCTCACACCCTATACCAAGATAAACTTAGAATGAGTTGTATTATAAAAAGAAGGTTAAGTGTAAAGGAGGGGTTAAGACTTTCAGTATTGAGAGGGGGAAAAAGTGGAGACCCCCCTTCTCAAAAGCGGGGTTCAAGGGAGACAGCTGATGTTTAGGGTTGGCTCAGAGAGAGGAGAGGGGGTTTGAAGATTTTCCCCCTTCTGCCTTCCCTCCTTAGAGTTGCACTCCCCAATTCACTCCTGTCCCTCTTGTCCTACCTCCAGTACTCAAGACCAAAGGGTCTCCCCTTGATCTGTTCACTCACACTCAGCTTGGGGAACAGATAACTTTTAATGTCATCTCAATCAGGTAATACAATAGGCAGGGAAGAATGGGAAAAGGAAAGTGGGGAGAAGGGGTCCCTGTCTATATCTAAACCCTTTTCCTCCCTCCTCAGGTTTGGGGGGAACTGGGGCCTTGGCAGCCTGAGCACCCTGAGAGAAATTCAGGTTGACTCACCCCTGGGCAACAGGAGCTGAGGTAAAGTCTGCTCAGATTTCTCTTCAGAAAGTCCTTTAAATTGGGAAGTGTTGGGGGACAAGGATTTCCAGTCACTAGCAAGAAAAGTGAGTAACCCTCAGGAGAAAGTCTTTTTTTTTTACCCTCTCCCTTTGACTTATCAAGACTGAGATCGACCAACTCCTCTCCCAGACAGTCTTCCCCTCATGATTCCAAACTCCTGGGGGCCCTTCCCATTGAGGTGATCAATTTCACACACTCTTCAGCCTGGCAGTTTTCTTATGTGCCAGCCTCTGTCACAGGGTGAATGACTTGAACATAAAGAAGGAAACATTAAGTAAATTAGGTGTGAGATTTAAAAATGGTTGAGGTCTTAAACTGTAGTGATTAAAATAGTGGAAGATATAAATTGTGATAGATATAATAGAGGGTGAGTAAATTTGACCGCAGAAAATATGTTTAACTACAGTGTCTTGGTTTTTAAATCAAATATAAGGTGGTCGCCAGGGAAATATTCCCAATTATTCAAATACCCAAGTCAACTGGGTTTTATAGAGATTTTTAATTAATAATATAATGAGGAATTAGAAAAAGAGAGAGCGAGTAAGAAAGGAATAAGTATGAAGGGCCTCAAGCCAATATGGCCTAGACCTGAGTCTTAAGAGAGAGAATCAGTCAGTCCGTTTTTTTTTACACTCACCACAAGGTCTGCCTAAACAAGGATTCTAGTGACACCAGGCCAGCTCCATCTCAGCTGACTTCACCAGAGAGCCTTCCAGCCAGAGACTGTTCCAAAGGGCCTTTCTCCAGAGCCTCTCTCAAGAGATTCTTCCCAAGCGGTCCTCATCAGAGATCCTCCAAAAGGATTTCTCCAAAAGGATATCCCTCAAGAGATTCTGCTTTTTCTTATATAGGGGTTTTTTCTCCCATGTCACCTCCCCTAAGTCCCTACATCTACCAATCACTGTAGACGCTTTTCCAAAGGACTGCCCATCTAAATTCCTGCTAAGTCGACCAATCTCCTCAGTAAGTCTGAAGGAGAGAAAACACAGCTGAGTCAACTAATCTCATCAAGAGAAAACTTGCCTGACCCTTTTAGATACCTAGCATCCCATTGTATCAATTCTAAAAACAGGCCTGGCTCAAAGAACTCCTTGCCCCACCATAAACATGGATCCAAGTACTTTCTTTGTTTAGCAATGAGTTTTTTTCTCCTAAAGCAGTCTTAAGTACGGTTGGAGTAGAGGTCCTCCCATTTCTGATCCTGGCGAGTTCTCACATCAAAATGGGGAATGTTTCTCAGTAGGGAATTTGTTCCAATTAAGATTTCCCTGATGGGGAAATTTTTAACATTCACAAGTCTGAGAGATTTCAAGATTTACATAGGTGAACACAGAATAGACTACTTGTCAGATTTTGGGGAAAAGAAAGATTTTAAGACCAAGCAGGAGTTAGAAAAAATTACAAAATGCAAAATAAATAATTTTGACTACATCAAATTAAAAAGGTTTTATACAAACAAAACCAATGCAATCAAAATGAGAAGGGAAGCAACAAATTGGGGAACAATCTTCATAACAAAAACCTTGGACAAAGGTCTCATCACTCAAATTTATTAGGAACTAAATCAATTGTACAAAAAATCAAGCCATTTCCCAGTTGGTAAATGGGCAAGGAACATGAATAGGCAAATTTCAGAGAAAGAAATCAAAACTATTAATAAGCACATGAAAAAGTGTTCTATATGTCTTATAATCAGAGAGATGCAAATCAAAACAACTCTTAGGTATCACCTCACACCTAGCAGAATGACCAACATGACAGAAAATGAAAGTAATGAATGTTGGAGGGGATGTGGCAAAATTGGGACATTAATGCATTGCTGGTGGAGTTGTGAACTGATACAACCATTCTGGAAGGCAATTTAGAACTATGCCCAAAAGGCACTAAAAGACCATCTGCCCTTTGATCCAGCCATAGCACTGTTGGGTTTGTACCCCAAAGAGAAAATAAGGAAAAAGACTTGTACAAGAATATTCATAGCCACGCAATTTGTGGTGACAAAAAATTGGGAAATGAGGGGATACCCTCCAATTGGGGAATGGCTGAACAAATTGTGGTATATGCTGTTGATGGAATACTATTGTGCTCAAAGGAATAATAAACTGGAGCAATTCCATGTGAACTGGAACAACCTCCAGGAATTGATGCAGAGTGAAAGGAGCAGAATCAGGAGAAAGAACATTGTATACAGAGACTGATACACTGTGGTAAAATCAAATGTAATGGACTTCTCTACTAGTAGCAATTCAATGATCCAGAACTATTCAGAGGGACATATGAGAAAGAACACTATTTGCATTCCAAGGAAGGACTGTGGGAAAAGAAACACACACACACACACACACACACACACACACACACACACAAACTGCTTAATCACATGGGTCAGTGGGGCTATGACTGGGAAAGTAGACTCTAAAAGATCTCCCTAGTACAAATATTAATAATAAGGAAATGGGTCTTCATTGATGGAGCATGTTAAACCCAGTGGAATTGTGTGTCAGATTTGGGAGAGGGGTGAGGAGAGAGGAGGTAAGGAACCTCAGTCTTATAACTATGGAAAATTATTCTAAATCATCTAAATAAATAATTTTTTAAAAAGAAAAAAAAATATTGTCTTGTGTAATCCTCACAAAAACCCTGGGGGGAAGCTATGTGGAAGAAGGTCTTGAATGACAGGATAAGGAGTTTGGACTTATCTAGTATATAAAGGGAAGACAATGGACGTTTTAGAGGATATAATAGAAATGTCATCAGAGCTATGTATTTTGACAATTAATTTGAAAGCAAGTTATTGGTTAGATAGGAAATGAAGAAATAGTAGAGGCAGGAATTCCAGTTAGGAGCTGTCCAGGAGAGAGATAATATGAACTTCAACTGTAATGCAGCGCATGAGACTAGAAAGGAAAGGATAGACATGAGAGATATTTCAGGGATGAAATTGCCAGCCTAGTCAACTAATTGAATGTGGATAGCAAGAAGTCAAAGATGGTTCCAATTAAATTAATTTCAATTCAACACACATAACTAGATGACAAGCCTGAAGGTGGAGGAACGTATAGTGCCATTAACAGTGATAAGCAAAAAAGAAGTTTTGAAGAGGAAGAAAATAAGTTCAGTAGAGTTTATATAATTTGTATACTTGTACAGAGTTTGATAAGCAATTGAGATGTCTAGGTGGATAGATGCATTTGTAAACCTGGGTTTAGAGCTCAATAGTAAAGTTGAAATTTGGATCAAACAAATATTTTTTTAGCACCTAAAAGTGCCAGGCACTAGAAACACAACAAACAACAAAACAATCCCTACTCACATGGAACTTATATTTTAAAGGGGGAAACAAGTATACATAAATATATGTGCAGTAAAAATATGAAGTTAATAAATACAAATGTATATAAAGTAGCTAAATACTACCTTAGTTTGAGAGGAAGGAAATTGCATTTAGAGATGATTAATAAAGGCTACATACAGAAGGAGGTTTATTCATTAAAGTAAAAACTACAGAACTGAATGAGATTGACAAAGGAGAAGGGAGACAGAGACAGAAAGGCAAGCAGGCAGAAATAGAGAGGGGGGATGTGTGTGTATATGTGTGTGTGTGAGAGGGAGTTAGAGAAAGAGAGAGGCAGAGAAACAGAGAGACAGAGAGAGACAGAGGAAGATAGCTTTGGAGAATATTAAATTTAGAAATCAGTGAGAGGAAAATGAAGTAATAAAGCTGATGTGATCAAGCAGAGAAAAGGAGGACTATGGACGAACAAAAGAAAAATTATACAGAATTAAGGGTCAACAATGTAAAATGCTGTAGAGAGGAAAAAGTGGATGAAGGAAAAAGAAAAAGCCATTGTTGACTAGGAGGTTGTTGCTGGCTTTTGTTTCTGGGTTTTTTTATGTTAGTGGATATGGTTGTTTATTCCTTTTCAGTTGTGTCCTACACTTTGTGATCCCATTGGGTTTTCTTGACAAAGATATTGCAGTAGTTTGCTATCTTCTCCAGCTCATTTTGCAGATGAAGAAACTGAGGCAAACAGGGTTAAATGACTTGCCCAGGATCTTGTAGCTAGTAAGTATCTGAGACCTGACTTGAACTCTGGAAGAGGAATCTTCCTGACTCCAGACTTTGACATTCCATCAAATTCACCACCTATGAACACTACAGTATATGGGTTGGATTTATTTTGTAGGAGCAGATAAAGCAAGTATGGGATATTTTCTTGTAAAAGTTTGATGATCAAAGCAAGGAAGAAGATATGATGTAATTTATAGAAGTAAAATAGGAGGAATGTATTTTTTAAGATAGTGGAAGTTTGACCACTTTGTAGGCACTAAGAGCATTGTTGAGAGAATCAGATAAGATAAATGTATAATTATTTAAGTTTTTCTTTGTATCATCAATAACTAACAAATAGTAGATACTTAATAAAGATTTATAGATTGGTAGAAATATCACTTATTAATATTGCTATTCTAGAGCACAAAAAAGGAGGTAGTAGAGAAGGGGAGACTAGAAACAAAAGAGAGAAGAGATTATATTGGAACAAGATCCAGAAATTTGGATGGAGTAGAGTAAGGTCATTGTAGCATCCCAGGAATATTATCTTCTTGAAAGTATTATTGATATGTTGATATTGTAACCTATGTGGTCATATACCAGACTCATGATCATGTTACTTCTTGATTATTGTATTTCCAAATCTTCAGTCCAAAGGTCAGAAGAATTCCTGGAACTACCTTTTTGTTAAACCACATTCGATACCAAGTCACATGTTTGATTAACCTCTTCCCCTATGATCATATGGTTGTCAATTGAGCCAATGTTAAATCCTATGCCATGCCACATGTTCATTAGCTTTCTCCCACTCCACATTCCTGGATTCTTCAATAAAAGTTTGGGAACATGTGCAGCACCGTCTCTTTCAATATCATCAGAGGAACAAGCAAGATGGAGCCCATGTTTTTTAACTCATCTCTGAGTCTTTCTTCCTCTCTCTCTCTCTCTCTCTCTCTCTCTCTCTCTATATATATATATATATATATATATATATATATATAAATTTGTGGCTGAAGGCAGCTACAGTCACAAACAGAAGAATGAACTTTGGCAAGAATAAGAACTTTCTGAAATAGAAAGAAAGATAGGATGGTTGAAAACAAGAAGGGTTTTAAAGTATAAAGTGGACCTGAAGTCACATTTGTCACTTTGATCTCAGTAAGGTAGGTTTGGAAAAATATGAAGAAGAAGAAAATAGGCAATAGAAGGATTTTATTTCTAGTGTATTCACTTGTATGAGGATTTATTTTTTATATATTCTATTGTTGAAAATTATTGTGTATTACTGTGTCTGGGATCTGGGTCAGAGATACCATCTAGTCTGCTATTTTTTTAATTCTGTTTGACCTTGGGAATTCCACAGACTATCTTCCTTTTTGGCGGAATTTGATTAATAAATAAAGGGGAGAAGAGGTTGTTTTTTTTTTTCCTGTGTGACTTGCCCACCTGTAAACTTGAGGAGGAGTGAATAAGTTGATGGACCACCTCTTAATTAGCTATCACCAGTTAAAGATGTCTTGGGATGATCAAGGGAGGGGCTGAATAATATGCTCCTTAAACCCAGCTCAAGTTGCCCCTAGTTGCAAGAAAGTCATGGAGATTTTTAACACTTTATCAGTTATGGTACTAGCCTAACCAATAAACCTGATATGTTCAATAAATTTACACTCTTGCCCAAAAATCAGTCTCTTGAGATCATTTTAATCGTAACACTTGTTTGTAGAAATACATCATACTTCCTACATATGACAACATACATTGAGAAATGAGCAAATACATTACTGATTTTAATTAGGTTTTACGTTATTTTCAGACCGGCACAAAAGGGAGTAGATTCTACAAAAGAAAGGTCAGAGTCCCTAACTAAAGAGAGGACAGACACTTTAAATTAAGAATGAAAAGTGTAGAGTGGACATCACTATAGAAAGGATTCTAATATTTTCAGTGTCATTTGTGACTGTTAAAGACACATTTTAAGAGATTTTTCCTTTGAAGATAAAATGCCAGTGTTGTTCCTAACCCATAGTTATACCCAATCTACAGCTCAATCTCTTTTCCCTTTTTCTTTCCTAATTATTCATTCAAATAGGGTTGTAAGTAAATAATATAATTATGAATAGAGGGGAAATTAACAATTTCAATTATGTAGAAACTCACTTCACCAGCATAGGTTCTAGAGAGATTTTCTGAGGAATGGGAAGGTTGTATGACTTGCTTAAGACCATTTAGCTAGTATCAAAGGTCCAATATGAACCCAAGTCTTCCTAACTCCAAGCCAATTATTCTACTACTACATCATGCTGCTTCCTCATAGTAATAAATAATACCTTTAATTTATATGCTGTAGTGTTTATGCTTCTCAAAGCATTTTACATATATTTATTTACCCATATATTCCTGAGTCCCCAGTGGGTGGTACAGTGGACTGAATTTGTAGTCAAAAGTCCTTGGTTAGAATCCTGATCTCACTACCACTGAGTGATATATATATATATATAACCTCGAGCAAATCATAAATCAATTTGTGCCTCAGTTTCCTTTTCCATAAAATTAAGGAATTAGACAACTATCATTGATTACTAAGGTTCCTTTCAGCTCTAAAATAAAAAAAGACTTGTCACTATACAGAGGAAGAAACACATACCTACAGAAATTGTCATTGTCCAACCCACGTCTCACACAAATTGATTCAGAACTACATTCTCTCTCTCTCTCTCTCTCTCTCTCTCTCTCTCTATATATATATATATATATATATATATATATATATATATTTCTCTCTCACACACACACACATACACACACACACAGAATTCTCCTAATACTTATTCTCAACTTTACACATAAATGAAAGTACAGGACTGTTTTCCCATAAAATAAGTATAAAAATCTCATTTTTCAGAGCCTGGATTCTAGGGGTAAGATACAAAGTTCTAGTGGGAGATGATGAGGTGAATGAGAAGGGTGGCCCAAGTGCAAGTGGCATGATTTGGAAATGTCAGGAAACAACCATGCCCTCTCCTTCTTGCCACTAATGTCACTGACTGGATAAAATGTTACTCTACATCAGTCCAATCAGTGATAATTTCAAATGATCTTACACTGGATATCATGTATTGAATTAACAAATCAGGCAGCCAGTAACAGAAAATACAGAAAAGCTAGGTTGATCATTCCCCTTCATCTTTTTCCTCATTCATTGTTGATTCACATCACTAACATCTAAAGCAGCATCCTAAAAATGCCAAGTGTCTGAGACTGATCCAGGAATATAAAGGGCCAGCATTAGCCACATTCAGTATTTGAATGGTTTCCTCCTAACACCAATAGGAATTCCCAAAGAAATTATTTTCTCACAAAAAAAAAACAGTCCTTTTGGACTTCTTTGGACTTCTCCATCATGGCTTCCTGCCTAGAAAACTCATCACTAGGAAATTTCATTATCCTACAAGATTGATTTAGTCTTAGTACTAACATCTCATCAGTATCCTCTGCCCTTATGATTAGACCCTCTAATCAGAGGGCAGAACCATAGATTCAAGGTCTCCATTTAATAAAAGGGTCTAGTTTTTTCCACTCCTCACCCTTCTACCACCCCTTTCCTACCAGCTGCAATACTTTTGAACTGGATACCTTCTGCCCCTACCCCTCTTTTCAGTTTCCTTTTGTTGACTTCTGCTATTAGGATGTAAGCTCCTTGAGAGCAGAGATCATCTTTATTTTTATCTTTCTGTGTATCACCAGGGTTTAGCACAGTGCCTGCCACATAGTAAGCACTTAATAAATGTTTAATGATTATTGACTATTTTCTTATTCATGTTTAAACTGTAGTCTCGAAATTTGTTCTTCATTGCCAACAAATATCGTTAAAATCCTCCTGTAAACAAGGGACTATGTAGGATGTTCAAGATACAAGAATAGATATGACTGCCTTCAAGCTCCTATAATCTAATAGAGGTGATAGACCCAAATAGCTGTAGGAGAAGAGGAAATAAAATATGTGTCTAAAAGGTGTTGAGGATAAAAACTGTGTAAAACTTAACAAGTAATTCTTATGTCTAGTGCAAGCTGAGGTGGCTAGGAGACACCTAGGGGGCACAGGGCCCTGTTGGGAGAGACTCAGTGCCTTTTAGTTAATATACAAAGACCCTAGACAGAACCCTCTCTGAACACCTCTAACTACTGCTAGAAAAACTGCCTTCAGGGGAGGGAACAGAACAAGTTCAAGCTGGGGAGGAGATGAGTATGGTCATCTGAAAACACTATGTGGTAGCTGTCTGTATTGATTTATTTTTTACTTTATTGTTTTTCATAGAAAGCATTTATTTTCTCACCCTCATTCTAATTTTCAAAAAACCCACATAATAAATCTACATAGTCCAAGTACATTTCCTTGTTGCTCATGTGCAAAAAAATGTCTGTCATTCTTTGTTTTAAGTTCTTCACTTCTCCCAGATGGCAGGCAGCAATCCTCTGCAATCATGGTTTGTCATTAGACTGATCAGAGTTCTAAAAGCTTTCAAAATTCTTTTCTTCATAAGATTGTTAGTGTATAAATTGTTCTCATAGTTCTGCTCATTTCATTCACCATCAGTTCATTTGTCTTCCCAAATTTCTCTCAAAATATCTATTCCATTTTGTTATATTCATATACTATAATTTGTTTAGCCATTACTTAAGAGGTGGGCATTCCCTTAGTTTGTTACTTTAAAAAGAACTACTATGAAGATAAATATAGATATAGATATAGACATTCTTTGATAGCTTTGGGGTATTTGTCGAGGGGTGGTATCAAAGGATATGCACAATTTAGTGACTTTGGGGGATAGTTTAAAATTGTTGTCAGAATGGCTGAACCAATTTGAAGCTTTAACATCAGTGCATTATTTTGCTTATTTTCCCACTGTCCCTCTAATCTTTGTCATTTTCCTTTTTGGTCATCTTTTTCAAACAGCTTCATATTTTAATTAATTATTCTTTCTCATGAAATTCTAAGTTCAGGGGGGTTTTGATACCTGCTTCACAAATCTATGTTTTTGGTGCTCTTTAAGACATGAATCACCCTAGTTGTGAATCTACTACTATGAACAATTTGTGGTGGGAAAAATTACTGGGGTTGGGGAATTCAGAACAATTCAAAGGAAGCTTCATGAAGGAGGTGGCACCAATTGATATTCATAAGAAAATATTTCAATAGGTTGCACATGAAAGAAGGATGGGTATCCATTCTAGGAACTGATAAACATTTCTTTCATTATTCTAATTCTGCCATTGAATTTTGGACATTTTAAAATGACTCATTGCTTTATTTTAGTCTCTTTTATTCATAATATTATGTATAGGTAGATGACTCCATAAAAACAATCTATAGATATTATTTATTGTGGTAATACTCCTTTCCTTAGAGTCACTGACCACTTGTTTAAATGATTTCAAAACTTTTAACACCAGCTTGTTACCAACTCAAATTTCTGACACCAAGTGAGGAAAATATCTAGCTGTCATAATGTTATGTACAAATATAATGGCAATGTTATTAAATGACAAGTAGTTATGTCATTTTCTGAAATATTTGTGTTGGCTTTAAGTTTTTCCACCAGTTTACTCAAGTACATTTATTCCTCATTGTATAATTTTATATTAACATATAAATGGACTAATTGAAGATTTTGCATAAAAACTTTTCAGAAAAGCATGCCAAAAGGCAATAACTCCATTAAGGAATCAGATAACCTTCTGGTATGTGCCCATGAAGATTTTTTTGAGTATGCAAATCTTCTAAAATAAAGATTGGTTGGTTACTCTGTGATTGAATCACAATTTTGCATTAATGACTCATTCCACAGGGAAAAGTGGATGGATATAATTAGGAGTGACTAAGATAAGACTTAAGTATCTTGATCTTTCTCAGGAATCTAATTGCTCAGATTAATCTGTCATCTCTCTAAGCTACATATAATATACACAATTTCTATATTCCCCTCAGAGACACTCAAATATGTATGCTGTCCTCTGGGCTGCTGTAAAATAAATCTCTTTTATAAGGCTTGATTTTCTTTAGATGAGTTTTTGGATATAAAGCTGCTTTCTTAACCATTCACTGTAATACCCCAATTATTTTTTAAAAAGAACTGATTAATTTGTGGGTTTGGCTGCCAAATCACAATAGAATTTTTAAGCATTTCCTGTTAAATGAAAGAAATGTTGTTGCTCTCTGACTCTTCATAACCCCATTTAGAGTTTTCTTGGCAAAGATACCACAGTTGTTTGCCATTTCCTTGACAGATGAGCAAAATAAAGCCAACAGGGTTAAGTGACTTGCTCAGGATCATACATCTAGTAAGTATCTAAGACCAGATTTAAAATCAGGAAGCTAAGTCTTCCTGACTACAGGTCCAGCACTCTGTACCTCCTAGCTGCCCAAAAGAAATTCATGAAATTACCTACCTACTTACCAAGAATCTTACCTTTCCATGCTTATTGAATAATACCTTTGGCCAAACATTAAGCATTTAAGACAAACTGATCTACTTGCTCTTTCCCATATCTCATGTCTTTGAAAAGACTGTCTCCCAAGCCTAGAACACACTTGCTCCTCACTCTTCCCTTTTATAACCCCTAGCTTCCTTCAGAACTCAGGTTGGGGCCACTCCCCATAAAAGACCTATCCTGATACACTTTTACTGTCTTCCTTCTAAGAAATGCCTTTGAATTTCCTTTGCATTTAATTTTTATATATATATATATATATATATATATATATATATATATATATATATATATATACCCCAATAGAATGTAAATTCTTTGAGGAAAAGGAATATTTTGGGGGGATTTATGAGTGTTCAAAGAAGACTAGTACCTCTAGCATGAGGGCTTGCTGACCCCTTTTCAGGTCTGCTCATTCACCTTTGGTATCCACTTGGCACTCAACTCTCATCTGTGGCTCCAAGAAGCTGTAGCATGGGGACAGTGACCACAACCTGGTAAAATAATCTTGGCAAATGGTCTAAATCTATTCAAAGGTAACTAATGGTTCAAAAACCTGTCAGTGAGTTGTAGGGGGTATCTACCCCTAACATATAAAGACTTCCCTGGTGGAATGGATAGATGATAAAGATTTTTCCAATGGCCACAAAGGTGGTTGAAACAAGCACTGTGGAGTGCTTAGACCTTTGTCAGAAATTGAATGTGCCAAGGCTGTGCACTGCATCTTAAGCTATCATAAGTTATTCTGACTTTTGTCTTGCCACTGGACTTCTATGCCACTGGACAAGAGAGTAAGGCTGACGATTTTGTTCAAGTCTGCTGCACTTAAATACAATTCATGCATAAATCAAGATATCACTCCATGATGTCTTCAGTTCTCTTGAAAAAGAGAGGATAAACAAAAGTTTAGCATAATGTCTGGCACATAATAGGTGCTTAATAAATACTTTCAGAATGGAATGGAATAGTGAAATTCAATATTTCAGCTTTCCAGAAATCAATTAATTTGAGTTAGGAAAAGAACAATCAAAACAAACAAAAAATCAATGAATTAATTTAATGTAGAATTAGATTAGATCATGTAATCCTACTAAAGAAACTCCTTTCGAAATAAAACTGCAGAAATCTTAGAGAATTAGCACTTTGAAGTTAAGTAATTTGCCTTTAGAATCAATGTATGTTAGGGTTGGAAAGTGAACTAAGATCATCCAGACTTCAAGGATGGTTCTCTAATATACCTTGCTTATCTCTCCCTGAATCAGTTATGGCTGAAGATAATGAGGAAGGAGGGAAATCAGGGAGATGAAGATATAGAAAGAGAGAGACAGTGAGAAAGAGAGAGACAGACAGACAGAGAGTCAGAGAGACAGAGAGACAGAGAGAGACAGAGACAGAGACAGAGAAATAATACATATAGAAGAGATGAAAAGTAACTTTAACTAACATAGCAGGACAAGGAAAGGCCTCCTATTGAAGGTCTACAAGGAAGTCAGGCAAAGCTGAAGACTTTGAAGACCAATAAAAAGACAAAGAGATGGGGGCAGTTGTTTGGCTCAGTGGATTGAGAGCCAGACCTAGAGATGGGAGGTCCTGGGTTCAAATTTGACCTCAGAAACTTCCTAGCTGTGTGACCCTGGGCAAGTCACTTAACCCCCATTGCCTAGCCCTTACAACTCTTCTGCCTTGAAACCAATACACAGTATTGATTCTAAGACAGAAAGTAAGAGTTTTAAAAAAGCACAAAAAAGAAATGGGGGAATTGAGTTTCATAGATGAGAAAAAGTAGATAAGACAGAGAGCTGGATCATACAATTTGTGGAGGAATATAAAGTGTAGGAAGACTGGAAAAGTTATAAAAAGTCAGATAATGAATAAATTTTAAATGGCAATTAAAAAAAAAACATTTATTAAGCTCTCATTATATGCCAAGCATTATGTTAAGTATTGGAAACATAAATACAAACAGAAACACAGTGCCTGTCCTCAAGAAGCTTATGGGGGAAGATGCATAAAAAGAATATGAAAAAGGATAAGGGAAGGCGAAGTAGAGACCTCAAGAATGAAAAGATCTGGAGGGGGGGGTGGTAAAGAAAGTCTACAGTGCAGCCTGGAGAAGGATAAAGATATGGCTGGCTTGAGTACTTATATTAAAAGAAGGTTTCTGGGAGGAACTCATCGAATTTACATTTATACTTATAGGAGCTGCTGGAGTCAATTGAGTAGAGAAATGACATGGTCAGGTCTGTACTTTAGGGAGGGACAGAAATCAATTTTATTGTTTCCAGTGGATGATTAGCTTAATGCCCATAGCAAGTGTATTTTAGCTTTATCCAAACAGCATGTATCTATCTATCTATCTATCTATCTATCTATCTATCTATCTATCTATCTATAGCAGTGATGGAAAACCTATGGCACAAGTGCCAAAGATGGTACACAGATAGCTCTCTGTGGACACGAGGGCACCATCTTCACCACCTCCCTCCCAGAGTTCATTACTAGAAAGGCAGAGGGACTTGAGAAGAGCTGCTCCCTCCCCCTCTCTACCATGCCTGATGACAATTTTTCACATCACCCACCCCTCAGCCAGCAGCCCAATGGAAGCACACAGAATGTAAGGTTGGAGTCACAATCAGCAGAGCTGGAGGTGATGGGAGCATTCCAATGGGAGCACTTTCTCCCTCCCCTGTGCAGGGTGCACCCAGAACTTGGTGGAGGGAAGAGGAATTGCACAGGGTCTTTGGGTAGGGGTGGGGAGGGTGGGCAGGGCACTCAGTCTGAAGGGGGGCAGAACTCCTTCTCTAAAAGGTTCACCATCACTGATCTATACCATTCATCTGATATTTAGCATGTGAAATCTTCTAATGGAAATATCTATACCTCTTTAGAGCTGAAAGTGTTCTCTTCATTATCAAATTTCTCCACTTTGTCTGGAGTCATGTTGTATTCTACTTGAATCATTTTCTTCTTTGTATCAAACTTATCTGTGGATTTGTCATATCTCTTTGTGCATATTAGACATTGAAATAATCTGCTGAATTAAAGTCTATTCCTCTTTCCCATGTATAATGTAGACTCCTTAAAAGATTACAATCCATCCCCTTGAGATGACCCAAACAAGGCAGGGCCATACTTAAAGATCACCCATCAAATTTTGAAAAAAAGATAAGTATGGGTACTTAGTTCTGACCTTACTTAATAGCTAATTCTTCTTTTAACAACTACAACATGTGAAAATTCTTCCTTATAGTTAACCAATGATAGAAGTCCTAATCCTCGTTCTGTATCCTGAGGAGTTAAAAAGGTTTTCCTTTTCCTCATTTTATTAATCCGCCTGGTAGATGATTAGGCTCTTTTCAGATTCCTCTACTTTGGTTCCTACAAGGCTTAGATTGAAATCCTACTTCCAGCATTTATTGGCTCTTTAACTAGAAGTCAGTCATTCTCTGAGACTATGATTCTCATTTATGAAGTAAAGATAATAAAACAAGTAAGACTTAACATATACTTTTTAAATGTATTCAATATCACTGTTTTCCTATAGGATCATAAGTTTTGAGGCTAGGAGAACTATCAGAACAAATCACATCTACCTCCTCATTTCACAGATAAGAATGCAAATAGGAGTAAAGGGAACAAGTGACTCAAGGTCATATTGTTAAAAAAATAATAGACCCAAGATTTGATCCCAGTTCTCCTGACTTCAAATTGAATACTCTGCACTGAACCATCTTATATTTACTAATTTAATTTACTATTATGTCGCAGGCATTGTGCAAATTGTTAAAGATACAAAGTAAGATAAAACAATCCATGCTCTCAAGGAGCTCATGGTCTAATTGGAGAAAAAATATTTGAACAACTATGTATGAACAAGCTACATACAGGATAAATTAGAAATAAATGAGAAAAGGGAGGAACAAGAATTAATACAAATCAGGACAGGCTTCCTTCCTTTGGAAAATGAGATATTGGCTGGGACTTGAAAGAAGCCAGGGAAGGCAGGAGGTAGAGATGAGGAAGGAGAGCATCCTAGGTATGGGAGCAGCGAAGAAACTGCCTAAAATCAAGGGATAGATGTGGACTGTCTTATTTGAAAAACAATAAGGAAGTTCACTGGGTCAAAGAATATGTGATGAAGTATAGGGAGTATAAAGACTAGAAAAGAAGGGGGATGAATAGGTTTTGAAAGCCTTTGATGCCAAAGAGAGGGTTTTATTTAATTTTTTAATTTTAATTTTATTTAATTTATTTAATATGAATTTTTACTTAATGTTGATGGTGACAAGGAGTCACTAAAGTTTATTTAGTAGTGAGTTCACTATTTTTATCATTTTATCATACTACTTTTATATTTATTATCAGATCTGTACTTTAGGAAAATCACCTTGATAAGTGAGCCAAAGGATTGAGTAAGAAGAAATCTGGGATAAAGCATATCAACCAAGAGACTATTGCAATGGTCCATGTATGAGATAATGAGAACCCAAATCAGGGTGGTAGTCATGTCAGGGTAGAGAATAATTTTTCTATTTATATCTTTAGTTGGTGAGAACTGAACTACCTATTATATATATATATATATATGTATATATATATACATATATGTGTGTATACATATATATAACCTGTTTCAAATCTTTCTGTTCCATGATTGTGAATGTAACTAACATAGCTAAAGTAGCAGCCACTTGTCCCTATTTATGATGGGTCATATTGTATGGAGAATTCAATGGTAGTAGTGTGTATGTGTTATTATTACTTAACAAATCAACTGATCACAAATTTAATGTATTACCTAATTTCTTTTTGCAACACCAAAAGAACCCTGATGAATTCATTCCAATTGTTCATACCCTTGAGCTATATTTAAATGTATATTTAAAATTAAACATTAGCTTTCTTGCCTTGAGAAAAAAAAACCCTTAATAAAATAACAACGATGTATTTATAACAAATTTCAGAGTTAACTCAAAAGTAATTAAAAATATTCCCAAAACTGTTCGCTGGAATGTCACAAAATTAAGCTCAAGTATTCTAGACACCTTAATCAAGATTTATATAACTTCAAGTCATGACCTATTAAATTGACACTAGTTGAAAGCTAATTTATGGAGATACAATTATGTAGGAAAAAACTATTTTCAGAAAGATGGAAAATGTCCTATCTAGTAAGAAATTACTAACAAAACTGGAGCTTTCCCTAACTAAATAGTATTTTAATATTAACTCAGTTGCATAAAAGCCAAATCGTTTTCAAATGCAGTTTTTGTCCAAGAATATATTATCTGAAAAACACTGAGAACAATTCTGGTCTTTCATCCAGAAACAGTTTCATGCTCCAGAATCAAATAAACTTCCCAAAGAGTCCATAAACAAGAGCTTCATGGCCATATGTGGCAGTAAGGTTCATGCAGTGTATTCTCAATATGGGCTACAGGCTCAAGAATCTGTTAAATAAAGAATATTTCTACAATTTAATGGGGCAGTTTCTCAGGAGCCTTTACATTCAATTAACTTAAGTGTCAGTTTCTGACAGCACCTGCCCATTAGAGGTATTAAAGTTCAGAGGGAAGAGCCACATTTTATATATAGACTTTTAGAACCTGAATATGAATGTTTTATCAGGCAGTTGTTGTGAGATTGTTTCTAAAGGTTCTGTGTATGATTGTAGTACACCTACAGTGAATATCTAAGTAAACCCAAGAGTTTTGGTAAGCCATGTCCAAAATAAAGTGTCAAACATCAGACAGCCCCCTGTAAATATTAAAGGTATGGTTAATAAACATTGAAAAAGAGAAGCAAAGAACACAAAACCCTCATGACTTCCTCAAAAGATGATGCTGGAGTTGCATGTTGGGACTTAAGTTGGTGGAGTAAAGGATGCTCCACTCCCCAAATCCTACCATGCACACAAAAAAGAAAATAAATCACCTCAAAACAAACGAAAGATGGAAGAGACATCTCACTGAGGTAAGAGGAGAGACCAGTCCACGCAGCAGGGCATCTGTGACAACTGGAAGATTTTGGTGTAGTCCACGAGTCCCTCAAACGCAACAAAGCTGCAAAACAGGAATAAACACAGCCAGAGCCACTCCACACAGGTAGAGAAAGCAGTAACCCTGCAAACTCTCACATGGCATTTGAGACCTATGGTTATAAAGAAGCAGAGAGGGGGAACTGAAACTACTATGAAGTAACTTGTTCACTTTCATATGGAAAAGGAGTGCCTGTGGTGCCAAAGCCCAAGGTGGGGAGTCTGTCCAGCCCAGGTCACTTGGCAGGAGCAGAGAAACAACAGAATGAGGACCATACCAGTACACAAAACAATGGGGGAACTGGTAGCATGGGGTACTGAATACAGCTGGACAAAACAGCTGCAAACCTTCCCAGAAAACAAGCCAGCAGTACTATCCCCTTGACAAACACACCTTGAGGGACAAGAGCAGCCAGTCCTATACCAAATAGCAGGGAAGAGTACTCTGCGAGCTTGAAGCAATGTGTCTTCTACCCAGGGAACAGAAAAGAACCTCCACACATAGATAAGATAATGGGAGGGGAGAGGGGAGGGGGAACACAACTAGAAAAATACGCAAAAAAAAACCCTGACCTTAAAACGAAATATGTGAAGTCTGAAAGGAAAATATGAAAGGATATCAGGCCTAAAAGAGCCCCTGAAAGAACTTGGAAACAAAGTTTAAAAACCAAGTACTAAGAGGATTGACAGAAAAATACAACAACTGGGGAGGGGATGGAAATTCAGTGAAGAACTGTGAAGAACAGTAATGAATTCCCTAAGAAACAGAATCAAGCAAATGAAAATGGAAGGGAAAAAATACATTAAAGGAAATATATCTGTAAAGAGGATTAGCCATATAGAAAAGGAAACACAACAATTCAAAGAAGAAAACTCACTAAAAATTAGAATTGGACAAACAGAAACTAATGGAACTATAAGACATCAGGAAACAAAACAAAATTTAAGAAGTGAAAAAAATAAAGAAAATCTAAAATAGCTCACTGGAAAAACAACTGACTTGTAAATAGATCCAGGAAAGATAATCTAAGAATTATAGGAATATCTGGAAGCCATGAACAAAAAAAAAAAAAACCTGGACACCAAATTACAAGAAATTATCAGGGAAAACTATCCTTATCATACAAGAAGGGGAAATAGAAATAAAGAGAATCTACCAATCATCTCCTAAAAGAGACCTCAAAATAAAATACCCCATGACAATTATAACCAAATTTCAGACCAAACAAAAAGGATTAGAAGCTGCCAGAGGGAAACAATTCAAATATTGAGAAGTCACAGTCAGGATTACACGGGACTTTGCAGCTTCTACATTAAAGATCCAGAAGATATGGAATATGATATTCTGAAAGGCAAAGGTCTAGGACTACAACCTAGAATTACATACTAGCAAAACTGAACATAATCCTCCATGAGGGAAAAAATTGCTATTTAATGAAATAAAGGAATTTCAGATTTTCCTGACTAAAAATAAAAAAAGAGAGAGAGAGAGAGAGACAAAAAGAAAATTTGATCAACAAATTCAATATTCAAGAGAAGCAAAAAAAAGTAAAGTGAAAATTTTAAAGTTTTTGATAAAATTGAACTAAATACATGCTTGGGAAGGTAATTATTAATATTAAGATATCTTTGAAATGTGAGAAAGGGAAGATACTTAAAGTATGCAATAAACATAAAGTACCTAAGATATTTAAGAACATTATCACTATTAGAACAATGAAAAGGAGTATACATAGAAAGAGGGAAGGAAACTAAATAAAATGGGCTGATTTTTTTTAACATTTTAAACATTATTTTATTTGGTCATTTTCACACATTGTTCATTGGAAAAAAGATAATTTTCTTTTCCTCCCACCCCCCTCCCACCACTCCTCCCATAGCTGACGCATGATTCCACTGGGTATCACATGTGTCCTTGTTTCGAACCTATTTTCATGTTGTTGGTATTTGCATTAGGGTGTTCATTTAGCATCTCTCCTCAGTCATGTCCCCTCAACCCCTGTAGTAAAGCAATTGCTTTTCCTCAGTGTTTTTAATGCAATAATTTATCCTCTGCTTGTGGCTAGTGTTTTTTCTTCTAGATCCCTGCGGAATGTTCAAGGACATTGTATTGACATTGATGGAAAAGTCCATTATGTTCTCTTGTACCACAATGTGTCAGTCTCTGTGTACAATGTTCTCCTGGTTCTGCTCCTCTCACTCTGAATCACTTCCTGGAGGTTGTTCCAGTCTCCATGGAATTCCTCCACTTTATTATTCCTTTGAGCACAATAGTATTCCATCACCAACATATACCACAATTTGTTCAGCCATTCCCCAATTGAAGGGCATCCCCTCATTTTCCAATTTTTGGCCACCACAAAGAGCTCAGCTATGATATTCTTATACAAGTCTTTTTCCTTATTATCTCTTTGGGGTACAAACCCAGCAGTGTCATGGCTGGATCAAAGGGCAGACAGTCTTTTATCACCCTTTGGGCATAGTTCCAAATTGCCCTCCAGAATGGTTGGATCAATTCACAACTCCACCAGCAATGAATTATTGTCCCAACTTTGCCACATCCCCTCCAGCATTCATTACTTTCCTTTGCTTTCATGTTAGCCAATCTGCTAGATGTGAGGTGATACCTCAGAGTTGTTTTGATTTGCATCTCTCTGATTTTAAGATATTTAGAGCACTTTTTCATGTGCTTATTAATAGTTTTGATTTCTTTGGCTGAAAACTGCCTGTTCATGTCCCTTGCCCAATTATCAATTGGAGAATGGCTTAATTTTTTTTTTACAATTGATTTAGCTCTTTATAAATTTAAGTCATTAGACCTTTGTCAGAGATTTTTGTTATGAAGATTGTTTCCCAATTTGTTGCTTCCCTTCTAATTTTGGTTACATTGGTTTTGTTAGTACAAAAACTTTTTAATTTGATGTAATCAAAATTGTTTATTTTACATTTTTGTGACTCTTTCTATGTCCTGCTTGGTTTTAACGTCTTTCCCTTCCGAAAGGTCTGACATGTATACTATTCTGTGTTCACCTAATTTACTTATACTTTCCTTCTTTATGTTCAAGTCATTAACCCATTCTAAGTTTATCTTGGTGTAGGGTGTGAGGTGTTGATACAAACCTAATCTCTCCCACACTGTCTTCCAGTTTTCCCAGCAGTTTTTGTCAAATACTGTGTTTTTGTCCCAGAAGCTGGGCACTTTGGATTTGTCATATACTATCTTGTGGAGGTCACTTACACCAAGTCTATTCCACTGATCCTCCTTTCTGTCTCTTAGCCAGTACCAAATTGTTTTGATGACCACTGCTTTATAATAGAGTTAGAGATCTGGGACTGCAAGACCACCTTCCTTTGTATTTTTTTTTCATTATTTCCCTGAATATCCTTGATCCTTTATTCTTCCAAATGAACTTTGTTATGTTTTTTTCTAAATCAGTAAAAACAATTTTTTAAGTTCAATGGGTATGGAACTAAATAGATAAATAAGTTTGGGTAGGATGGTCATTTTTATTATATTGGCTCGTCCTACCCATGAGCAGTTAATGTTCTTCCAATTGTTCAAGTCTAGTTTTAGTTGTGTGGAAAGTGTTTTGTAGTTGTGTTTATATAGTTCCTGTGTTTTTCTCAGGAGATAGATTCCTAAGTATTTTATTTTGTCTAAGGTGATTTTGAATGGGATTTCTCTTTATAATTCTTACTGCTGAGCAGTGTTGGAAATATATAGAAATGCTGATGACTTATGCAGGTTTATTTTGTATCCTGCAACTTTGCTAAAGTTGTCGATTATTTCAACTAGCTTTTTAGTTGATTCTCTAGGATTCTTTAAGTAGACCATCATATCATCTGCAAAGAGCGATAGGTCTCCTCCTTGCCTATTTTAATGCCTTCGATTTCTTTTTTCTTCTCTAATTGCTACTGCTAGTGTTTCTACTACAATGTTAAATAATAGAGGTGATAATGGGCACCCTTGTTTCACTCCTCATCTTATTGGGAATGCATCTAGTTTATCCCCATTGCAGATGATGTTAGCTGATGATTTTAGATATATACTGTTTATTATTTTTAGGAACAACCCTTCTATTCCTATGCTTTCTAGTGTTTTTAATAGGAATGAGTGTTGTATTTTATCAAAGGCTTTTTCTGCGCCTACTGAAATAATCATGTGATTTTTGTTGGTTTGCTTGTTGATATGGTCAATTATGTAGATGGTTTTCCTAACATTGAACCAGCCCTGCATTCCTGGTATAAATCCTACTTAATCATAGTGAATGACCCTCCTGATCACTTGCTAGAGTCTTTTTGCTAGTATCCTATTTAAGATTTTTGCAACTATATTCATTAGGGACATTGGTCTATAGTTTTCTTTCTCTATTTTTGACCTGCCTGGCTTTGGAATCAGTACCATGTTTGTGTCATAAAAGGAATTTGGTAGAACTCCCTCTTTACTTTTTATATCAAATACTTTGTATAGTATTGGGATTAGCTGTTCTTTGAATGTTTGATAGAATTCACTTGTGAATCCATTAGGCCCTGGAGATTTTTTCTTAGGGAGTTCTTTGATGGCCTGTTGGATTTCTTTTTCTGATATGGGATTATTTAAGAATTCTATTTCTTCTTCTGTTAGTCTAGGCAGGTTGTATTTTTGTATATATTTATCCATATCACCTAGATTGGTATATTTATTGCCATATAATTGGGCAAAGTAGTTTTTGATGATTGCCTTAATTTCCTCTTCATTGGAGGTGAGTTCCCCCTTTTCATCTTTGATGCTGTTAACTTGATTTTCTTCTTTCCTTTTTTTAATTAGATTGGCCAGTATATTGTCTATTTTGTTTGTTTTCTCAAAGTACCAGCTTCTAGTCTTATTTATTTGTTCAATAGTTCTATCACTTCCGATTTTATTAATTTCTCCCTTTGTTTTTAGGATATCTAGTTTGGTTTTAATTTGTTCTCTTTCAAGTTTTTTTATTTGCATTTACAATTCATTGATCTCTGCCCTCCCTAATTTGTTAATATATGCATGCAGGGATATGAATTTTCCTCTGAGTACTGCTTTGGCTGCATCCCATAAGGTTTGAAAGTATGTGTCACCATTGTCATTTTCCTCAATGAAATTATTAATTGTTTCTATGATTTGTTCTCTAACAAACAGATTTTGGAGTATCATATTATTTAATTTCCAATTATTTTTTTATTTTGCTCACCATGTACCCTTACTGATCATTATTTTTATTGCCTTTTGATCTGAAAAGGCTGCATTTATTATTTCTGCTTTTCTGCATTTGTATACCATTTTTCTGTGACAGTGTATGGTCAATCTTTGTGAATGTGCCATGTGGTGCTGAGAAGAAGTTGTATTCCTTTTTGTCCCTATCTATTTTTCTCCATATGTCTATTAACTCTAATATTATTTTTAAATAATTTTAAAGGGATGAGAAAGAAAAACACATGGGGAAAAGAGAAAGGGAGAGGTATAAAGGGGTAAACTACCTCTCATTAAGAGGCACATACACACTAAATAAAATGGAGGAAAAGATAAAGAAATGACTATAAGTGAGCCTTAATCTCATTGGAATTAACTCAAAGTGGAAATAACACTCACATTCAGTCAGTTATAAAAAACTACCTTACCCTATAGGAAAGTAGGAGGGTAGGGAATATAAGTGGGGAGGGGAATAAACAAAAAATATGGTGAATTGGGGGAAGTAGTTACTGAAAACAAAACATCTGTGAACAGGGAAAGGCTAAAAGGAGATAAGAAAAAAAGAAAAAGAAAAGACTAAAATGAGATGCTGGGAAACACAATTAGTAATCATAACTATAAATGTTCATCTGGGAAAATAAAATACCAAGAATATCAAGAAGCTTAATTAAAAAAATATGAAGGAAGCCTGGCTAGATCTATACCAGAAAGCAATAATCATCAAAACAATCTGGTACTGGCTAAAACACACAGTGATGGATCAGGGAATAGATTAGGAAGTCAATACATTACAGTTAATATCCATAGCAACTTACTGTTCAGCAAATACAAAGATTCCAACTTTGGGGAAAAGAATTCATTATTTGATACAGACGGCTAGGGAAACTGGAAAGCCATATAGCAGTGATTAGGAATGGACCAACATTTCATACCATATACCAAGATAAATTCAAAATAGATACTTGATCTAGAAATAAAAGGTGACACCAAAAAACAAATTAGAGGAAAATTTACCTGTCAGACTTTTGGATAGGGGGAAAATTTATGATAGAGAAAATTATGAAAAATTAAATAGATAATTTGATTACATTAAATTAAAAAGGTTTTGAACAAATAAAATCAGTGCAACCAAGATTAGTAGGGAAATGACAAATTTGGAGAAAAATTTTATAGGAAGTATCTCACCAAAAGCCTCATATCTCAAATATATGAAGAACAAAGTCAAATTTATAAAATTACAAAACATTCCCCAATTGAGAAATAATCAAAGAATATGAATAGACAATTCTCAGAGGAAAAAATAAAAACTATCCATAGTCATATTAAAAAAAGGCTCCAAATCCCTATTGATTAGAGAAATACAAATTAACATAACTGAGATACTACTTCATACCTACCAGATTGGCTAACATAACCAAAAAATGATAGATATTGTTGAGGATTGTGACAAGGAAATCACTTTAAAAGACTGATATATATTAATTTAAGGTCGCCAAGGAATCAGCTATGTAATTCCTAAATGAAAACTTAAGTCAGCAGTCAATCTTTTATGGAGTTTAATTACAATAGGAGGAAGTAATTAGAGAGAGAGAGAGAGAAAGGGGAGAGAAGGAAATAGGGCTTAAATACCCCTTCTGTTTAGGCTGGGCCAAAAGGCCCAAGCCCTTAGATAGCTGGGGCAAAGAAAAGAGATCAGCCCCTATTACTCACGTGACCAAAATGGAGAAACAGTCTCAGAGGCCCCCACTTTCAGCTTCCTTCAGAGCAAGCTTCTCAGAGCACAAACCAACCACACCAACCAACTTCTCAACCACCCCCCTGATGATCATTGGGAGACTAGTCTCCCCATTGATCATTTAACATAATTATTTTGTAGTTCTAAATTCACTTCTAACTAAAGATATACACAATATTCAATTTTCTAAGAGAAATTAGAATAGTGAGAGAGGAAATAGAAAAGAAAAGAAAGCAAAACCAATGTTTTGCTAGGCGCATTGACAGAAAGCCAAATTAGGGGCAGTCCCTTTTGGCATAAATGTGTACAGTTACAATAAATGTTCAATCAAAAGTTCAGTCCAATCAATCACATCCAAAGTTCATTCTTGATCTTCTTGATGAAGTGTAGGTTTTCGGCATCTTTCTGCAACAGTTCATTCTCTGGATATAAAAGTTTCAAGCTTCTTTCTTGAAGATCTTTTCTCAAACAGAATCAAAATCTTTGAATTTTTTTTATAACAGTAAAATCTTAAACAAAAGTCTTGGATTTTTATAAAAATAAAATCTCAAACAAAAGAAAAAATTCAAAAATGAAAAAATTCTTAGATTTTAAATTAAAATACAATCCCCCCTGAAGTAAGTATTAAAAAAATATCAAGTTTAGCTCAGAATGCAATGTTCAGTTATGGGGGTGTATGTGTCAATTATCAAAAGAATAGAAAAATAATCAAAAACATAAGAAAAATTCAAAATAGACCTTGTATAGGTCCAGTTTAAAGTAATTTCTATCCCACAAGTATGTAGGACAGAATGCAGTAGTATTTCACTCAGCCATTTGTAGCCAAGACTACAGGAAGTTGCCATAATATAAGAAGAAAAGAATTAGAATTCTATTTTGATGGGGAAATGTCATTCCCTTGTCTGATTTTTTCCTCAGGGATATAGGGAGCCAGCATGATAGTCAAGCTTTGTACTTGTTTGAGTACTTCGAAAAGAGTGTAGATACAAGGAAGTCCTACGACTTAAACATAAGTTAAGCGTTGCAACCTCGAGTCTCACTTTAATATTTCTTGTGTGCTCTATTGGCACTATAAGCCCTTAGATAGCTGGGGCAAAGAAAAGAGATCAGTCCCTATTACTCACGTGACCAAAATGGAGAAACAGTCTCAGAGGCCCCCACCTTCAGCTTCCTTCAGAGCAAGCTTCTCAGAGCACACACCAACCACACAGACCAACTTCTCAGGATGTGGGAAAATTGGGACACTAATACACTGTTGGTAGAACTGTGAACTGATACCACCATTCTGGAGAACAGTATGGAATCAGGTTCAAAGGGTCACAAAACTATGCATACCCTTTGACCCAGCAATATTAATAATGGATCTGTGGAGACCAAACAGAGACTAAAGAGATCAGAGATGAGGGAAAAGGACCTACCTGTACGAAAACATTTTTAGAGGTTCTTTTTATAGTAGCAAAGATTTGGAAACTGAGGGTTTGTCCATCATTTGGGAATTGGATAAACAATTTGTAGTATATGGTTATAATGGAATATTGTTACACCATAAGAAACAGTGACTAGGATAAGTTCAAAAAGACCTGTAGAGATTTATATGAATTGATACAGAGTGAAGGGAGCAGAAACAGGAGGACGAAGTGTACAGTAACAGAAATATTATACAATCATCAGCTATGAAAACTCAACCATTATGAACAAAGAAAGTCTCTAAGATAAACACAAGGGACTCATGAAGAAAATGCTATACAGAGCCAGAGAAGGAACTATTGGAATATGACTTCAGATCAGAATATCCCATCTTTCACTATATATCCTTCATGAGATTCCTATTGCATATGTGATATATGTCTTCTGTCATGCATGACATCAACAATATGGAAATATGCATTACATGAAATGTATTACATTATATCAAACTACTCACCCCTTCAGGTAAGGGAGAGGAGTGGGAGGGAGAAAATCTGAAATTTAAAATGTCAAAAGGCAATTGTCAAAAATTGTTTCTACGTGTAATTGAAAAAATAAAAGCATTTTAAAAAATATTTAAATAAAAAATGAAAAAAATATTATACCAAGCATTCCTTTGTTCATAGGAATACTAATCAAGGGTCTGTTGGAGATAATGTTTAATCTAGATTTGATAACCTAGATTTGATCACATCAGGGTCATGGTTGTCTTTGGGGGTAGCTAGGTGGCACAGTGGATAGAAAGCTGGGAAGAGTCAGGAAGACATCTTACTGAGTTCAAATTTGACTTCAGACATACTAGCTGTGTGACCCTGGACAAGTTACTTCATTCTCTTTGCCTCTATTTCCTCATATGTACAATGAGCTAGAGAAGGAACGTGCAAACCACATCAATATTGTTGCCAAGAAAACCCCCAAAAGGGTCACAAAGAGTCAGACACAACTGAAACAAATGAAGAACAACTAATGTCATTTTCATAGAAAAGGTATAGAGATATGGACTAGATTATGATATAATTAGATATATTCTGAAATGGTTGAACACAGAAAGTAGTAATAAATGTTTGGAAGGCAACTTGGAAGGTTGTCTCCAAAATCAAAGCTAAAGCATCTGTGGTTGGTCCTATGATATTTATCATTTTTATCAGTGACTTGAATAAAGGAATACATAGAAAGTTTATCTAAATGGAAAATGACTATTTTAGCCCCTGGAAAGACAAATCAAAACAACCAGCCAATTGGAGAATCAGATAAACTACCTGACTAGGAGGAAAAAGTATTGTGGAAAACTTATCAGATTAACCTGTGATACAAATGCCGTAGGGATAACTAAGTCAATGGATGATATAGATAATAGCTTCAAAGATCTGGAAAGTAGAAAATGACTACTAAAATTACATCCAAATATAATAAGATGTAATAGCATTAAGTATAACAGATTGAAAAAACAGACATGGAGATATATGGGGTAGGCATAACTAAAAAGCAGCTTTTTCTTAATGTGTTCCTTTTAGTGGACTTGATAAATATGTGTAATATGAGAATTAAAAGTGGATTTTATTATTGTGTCCATTGATTGGGGAATGTCTGAACAAATTGTGGTATCTGATGATGATGGAATACTATTGTGCTGAAAGGAATGATGAAATGAAGCAATTCCATATGAACTGGAAAGACCTCCAGGAATTAATGCACAGTGAAAGGACCAGAACCAGGAGAAATATATAGAAACTGATACATTATGGCACAATCTAATGTAATAGACTTCTCTACTACCAGCAATGCAATGACCTAGGAAAATCCAAAGGAACTTATGAGAAAGAGCACTATCCACATCCAGAGAAAGAACTGTGGGAGCAGAATTGCAAATATGAATAACATAGAAATGGGTTTTGAACAATGATACACATATAACCCAATGGAATTGCTCATCAATTATGTAATTGTGAAAAAATGTTCTAAATAAAATTTTAATTGGATTATATAAATGCACATGATATGAGAATTAAAAGAGATAATATGTAAAGGCTCCATTATCAAAAGCATGGTATACAGGACTAGGGAGAGTGAGGAGCACTAATTCAAGTAGCACTGTTTTTATTTCCAGATGCCACATTTTAGAAACAACATTGCAAAGCTGGAGAATTATAAAGAGAAGAATGCAACTAAGTTAGTAAAGAGACTTGAGTCCATGTCATTTAAGGAGTAGTTGAAATTGGGGGTTCTTGGCCTAGACAAGAGAAGATTCAGGAAGAATATGATGAGTTCATGTGTTGAAGACTGTCATGTGAAAGAGAAATAGAATTTATTTTGTTTGACTGCAGAGTGTAAACCTAGGAGCAACGGGTAGAGGTAGCTTAGAAGCCAATTTAGGAGTTCATGTCAAAGGGAAAAAAGCAACTTCCTAATAACAAGAGTTATGTAAAAGGAAATTGGGCTGCTTCAGGAGAACATGAGTCCCTCTATTGTCTGTCTTTAAGCAAAAATCATATGCTTACTTATCCATTATATTACAGAAGAACTTCTCTTTCAATTCTGGTTCAAATGATATGGCCATTGAAACCCCATCTAACTCTTACATTCTGTCAGTCTATGATTCTCTCCATTAAATTCATACATCAATTAAATATTTAATTCTCTAAACCTCAGTTTCTTGATTTTAAAATGAAGCAATTCGACTATATGAACTTAAAGCCTAACCCTAGCATTTTATGACTCCCCAGGAGAAAATCTTCTATACTGATTCCATTTCAGTATTCATCTCAATGTATGCATGTCAAACTCAACGTATCCAAAACAGAATTCATTTTATCCCCTAAAACCTACTCTTCCAGACTCTTCTATTTTTGTTGGAAGTACCACAATCCTCCTCCCAACCACTCATATAGATAACTTTGGAGTTCTTAGAGGATTTTACCTTCTGCCTCACTCCCCATATCCAAATAGTGATCCCATTGTGCCACTTCACTTTTTAAAACATATCTCATATCTTCTTCCTCTCTAACCATATGGCTACCAACATACTTGAAACTCTCATTACCTCTTATCTAGACTACTACAAATGCTTCCTAATTGGTCTGGCTGTTTACAATCTTTTTTGCTCTATTTCACAGGGGCTCTTAACTTATAGTCCTTAGCGGTTTTTAAAATAACTATTTCAATATAATTTTTTGTTTCCTTTGGAATTCTATGCAGTTAATTTACCCATTTAAAAATATTTTTCTGAGATTTTCACTGGTTTTACCAGATTGACCAAAAGGTTCATGCCATAAAAATGTTAAGAACCCTTATCTAATCCATTCTCCACAAAGTTGCTTCAAATAATCTTCCTAAGGCATATATTTGAGTATGGTCTTCTCCTGCTCAAAGAATATTTAGTGGCACCATATTGTTTCTAAAAGAAAAATAAACATTCATTCCTCAACCAGGCTTTTAAAATCCTACATATTTAGCCTCCAAATTATCTTTCCAGCCTTAATATATGTCACAAAATATCTAGGTGATGATATCTAATAGACATTTGGCAAGGTACAACTGGAGTACATAAATGAGATTAAGGCTGAAGTTATGAATTCGGGAATTACTTGTTTGGAAATAATAATTAAACATGGGAAGATTAAATAAGGTAATATATGCAAAGTGATTCATAAATGGTGACTTTATCTGTACTAAAATATTGAATTCCAGAGAAAAATTTATGATAATTTATTTTCCTAACTTTCTCAAAGCAATATGGTAGGTTATAGGACTTTGAGGTAGAGGAGAAATTAGAGATCTTCTCATTAAAGTTCCACATGTTAGAAGTGAAGAAACTGAAGACACAGAGAATGGAAAATACTTGCCCAAGTTTACACATTTTGTAAGTAGCATAATGAGGATTCTGACTATGTTAGTAGTAGTACTAATAATAGTCCACATTTTTCTATCACTTTAAGTTGTACAGCTCTATGAGGTAGCAATTGAAAATATCATTATTCCCATTAAGATAAAATCACTGGGTTTCAAAGATATTAAATGGCTGTCTAAGGGTCACATCATTAGTAACTGTCAGAACAAAGATTTGAATCTAAATTGCATAGAATCATATAATATATAATGGGTAGAAACCTTTGATATGTTCTGCTCCAAACTCTTTATTCTACAAATAATGAAACTGAAGTTCTGAGGGGTTAAATGACTTGTAAGGTCACATTGCTAGTAGAGTTGGGCCCTCATATCTGCTGATTCAGTGTCCACAAATTCAATTACTGGGAGGAAACACTGAGGATTTGAAAAATTACAGAAAAAATTAACAATTCATAAGTTTCAATCCATCCACCAAGCAAGTACAGACTATAACATGGTGAAGTCCATTGACCTAGTACATGACTTATCTCACAGAGAGAGGGGGAGGGGGAAGGAGAGCATAGATGGGGAGGGAGAAATGGGAAACAGACAGAGAGAGGAAGATGAAGAGAGGGAGAAAGAGAAGAGAAGAAAAAGGAAGAGGAAGGGAGAGGAATGGAGGAGAGGCAAGAGAAGAGAAAGGTTTTGAGAGAGAGTGAGAGAGAGAGAGAGAGGAGACAGACAGAGACAGAGAGACACACAGAGAGAAAGAGGGAGAGAGAGAAAAGAGAGAGACAGAGAGAGAGAGAGAGAAATGTTGCAATGTGGAAGCTTGGGGGTGATCTTTTTGTGTGATTATATGTTCCTTTGGGTCTGCTGGTTCATAAGTGTGTCTTGGCATATTCTAAAAAGACTCTCTTCCAGAATCATACAAGTCCAGTGGCAAGACAAAAGTCAGGATGACTGGTGATGATTTGAGATATAATCGATGACCTTGGTACCTTCAATGTCACCAAGCTCTAAGTGCCCCACAACACCTTCAGCTGACTTCATGAGCATAGGAACAAATTGTTTTCATCTGTCCATTCAAATGAGGGAAATCTTACCTGTGACAGACAACACACCACAATTTGCCCATTATTTACCCTCATACTGGTTTAACCCATCAGCTGAGATAGTTTTATTAGAATGTGGCTGTTGCTCATGATACAGCTTCTTGGAGCCACAGATGAGATTTGGATTTCAGATGGACACCAAAGATAGGTTAGTAGCCCTGAAAAGGGCTCACCAAGTCCTCACAACAGAGGTGCTATTCCTCCTTAAATACTCATACACCCCAAGAAAGAGAGTGTAGTACAGTATAATAATATATAACATACTTTATTATTATAGTATTTAATGCTAATAATCTTACTATTAGCTTAATTTATGAATTAAACTTTATTACACATGTGTATCTTAAAAATCACATTAAATATAGAGTCAGGCAGGCATTTGCTTATATCCACAGTTTCAGCTATCTACAGTAGGTCTTGTAACATATCTCCCACATATATGGAAGTCCTATTGTGATTATTAGAACTAGAATTTCTGATTTCAAAAGCTCTAACTTCAAAACCCACTTACACTCACTCTGGCTCTAGTTCTACTGATCTACACTTCCCCAAGAATTTCCTTTTCTCAAGTGGAACTCAAATATAGCATCTGTCAATTTTATGTCATTACTGTCACCAGATACAAAAACTGATCAAAAGGAAGGAATAGGATTCAACAGTTACTCAAATTCACTAGATGCTACTACTGCCTATCTACCTGCTTAATTCTCTGTTCTCCCTATAGTTCTGAAGTCAAAATTCATCCTAGAAGCAACCCACAGTCCTCCATGGATCTGTTCCAGATTTTTTTCAATTTTTTAGAATATGCACAGGCACACTCACAAACCAGCAGATCCAAATAAACAGCATATAACACACAAAAAGACCATCCCCAAGCTTCCACATTGCAACATTTCTGTCTTTCTCTTTCTCTCTCTCTCCCAAACCCTTTCTCTTCTCTTGTCTCTCCTCCATTCCTCTCCCTTTCTCTCCCCTTTTTTCTCCTCTTTTCTTCTTCTCTTCTCTTCTCTTCTGTTCTCTCTGTCTCTGTCTCTGTCTCTGTCTCTGTGTGTCTCTCTCTCGCTGTCTCTCTGTCTCTCTCTCTGTCTGTCTCTGTCTCTGTCTCTGTCTCTCTCTGTCTCTGTCTGTCTGTCTGTCTGTCTGTCTGTCTGTCTCTCTCTCTCTCTCTCTCTCTCATCATATAAGAAAAAAAAATGGACCAAGAGTTTCTCACTGGGACCCACAATGTCACTTTTAATTTCTTAAGCTTCATGTTCATTCCTCATCTTTTTAGCCTAAAACAGAAACTGGTCTTTATTCTTAGCTTTCCTTGTACTATTCAATTCTATACTGTAATGAAGTTTCCAATTAATTTAAGCATTTCAGATGCCACTGAAATGCCTTAACTTCAATTCTGCAGGAAAAATGGGAAGAAACTGTTCATATAGCAAGTTTCCTAAGGTGGTTGTTTGGTTGCTCAGTATTATCTGAATCTTTGTGACCCAATGCAAGATGCAAGATCTTCTTTGCAAAGATACTGGAGTGATTTATCATTTCTTTCTCCAATGGATAGACAGATGGTTAAGAGCATTGCCTGGGGTCACACAGTTAGTGAATGTCTGAGGCCATATTTGAATTCAGATCTTCCTGCCTCTACACCCAGAACTCTACTCAGCCACTAGCTGCCTCAATGAGGCAATGACCCATGACATAGTATGTGGTAAAAGAATATAGAAACTCATATTTCCTTTGTTCTAGACATTCATTCAATCTTTGAGATCAATATACAATCCTAGATTCACAAGTTTCCATATTGTAAGAACAGAAGGATCAATAGACAATTGTATATGATCATTGAAACTCACCTGACCTATTCTCAACATTTCCTATTGGCTTTATGATTCTAACTCCACACTCGGGTCTGAAATTTATATTGAATTGATTTTATCTTCTCTCCTTGCTTAGGATTTAAAATCAGAGGTTTTCTTTAATATAATATAATTAATATATTATAATATAACATAATGTAACATAATATAGACTGTTTATAGAAAAAGATCATGAAATCCAGAAAGATCAAATATCTTTGCCAAAGAGAAAGAATAAATAATGAATCTAAAGTTCAAACCCAGGACCTCTCATTTCAAATTCAGTGTACTTTCTTTTACATATTTTTTTTGCTTTCATCCCACCTAATTTAACTTGGTCTGTAATTTAGAAACCAGTTCAATCTATATTCCTGCTTTCTATTAAGTCTCCATGCTTCATCCTCTGGTTTACTTTAGCCTCCTCCCAGCTGAAAGCCATAGTATCAACAATATGATGTCAGAGAAAGAATACAGAACCAAGAGTAAGGCAATATGATCATCTTATCTGTGACACTTACTACTTATATAACCCTGAAAAACTGTTTTACTTATCTGAGTCTCACTTTCCTCTTTGTAAAAAGGGAATAGTATACTTGTATTACCTATCTCAGAAGTGTCATTTTTTGTTTTTGATAGTGTCATGAATTAGTCAATCTCCAAACCCTAATTAAAATCCCAGTACTGGTTAATAATAAGCACAACATTTAGTAAATGTAATATGGTCTAGACTGGTTTATTTTCAGATATAATAAAAGATGTAGGTATGGTATACAGAGCTTACAGGAAAAAGGAGAGAAAATGGTGACTATGGTCATAGCCCAGTGCAATGATGGTGAACCTTTTAGAGACTGAGTGTCCAAACTACCTTTATACTGCATGTGAGCCTCCTGCCTTACCCCAGATAGGGGAGGGAGGAAGTACTCCCATTGGGCTGCTGGGCAGAGGGTTGGCTAATGTGAGAAATGTTCTTAGATGCAAACAGAGAGGGGGAGGGGATCAGTCCCCCTCCAGCACTTGTGCCATAGTTTTGCCAAAAGGGATCTAGTGGAAGCCAACTACCCTCAACCTGGGAGAGGACACCATTAATCTCTCCCATTACTGAAATATACTAAAGCAAACTAGTGCCCTCCAACACCACTACCACAAAGTTCCAGCTAAAAGAAAATCTGAAGCTCCAGAGAACTCAGGTATGTGTGTAAAACTTGACAACTACAATTCCCCTGGGATATCATATAAGAAATAAGACCTTAGGCATATTCTATCTCTTGCATGAGATAGGACAAATTCCTATCATGATGAACAAGTTGACATATGAACGTTTCCCACCCCTCTTTGGGTCTAGAAAAATCTTTGGGATATAGGCTAAACCACAAAACAAGGTGAGATAAAATTCACAATATATCAACCCGATGGCTAAGATAAAGTGGCTCACCAAGCTCTACATTCCATCAGTTTTTGCTACTTGTACATTTCATTGATGATATAATGTATTTCATGATAATATACACTTATTTTTGCTGAGATGAAATCTTAGTGATCTCATTTCCAAAAAAAAAATAGTAATAATTATCAGTGGGTGGGGATAGCACAAGCCCCTAAATTAAAAACACTGAGGGATTTAGACTAATGGATTTTGATGCCCCAACTACCTATATATTTATGATTCTATGATCCTGATCCTAAACAGAACTTGGGAAGTTATAAAGAGGGATAGAGAGTTTAATTATTGGCAGTCTACACATAGAACACATCTTTCAATTTCTCAAAATTTCCATTGAAAAATAAATGTTCATTATCATGAATGAATGTAAATATGCCTGTAAACTCTATTGCAATGAGAGAGGTGATTATTATACAATGAAGAAATGTGTTTCTATAAGATTAATATTATTATTTTTATAAATGAACTAAAATAAGTACTTTCTGAATCATAATGCAGTTTTTAAAATTTCATAAGTCATTGCACTCCTGGTTTCTTTCAGTTGGACTTAAAAATGTCTAAATATTGCTTACCTCCTAAAAAACCTTCAATAGTTCCCCTTTGACTCTAGGATAAATTACAAACTTCTCAACCTGGCATTTAAAGTTCTCCACAACCTGGCTCCAATACATCTTTCAAAATATTTCACATTAGTTCCTGTTCCATACTCTGCTTGCTATTTTAACTGAATTGTTATTTCCCTAATTTCCCTAATTTAGTGATCTCTGGTATCCAGGTATTTTTCAGTCTATCTCCCATATCTGGAACATTCTCCCTTCTTATCTTTTCCTCTTAGAATCCATACTTTCCGTAAAGGTTCATCCCAAGAACCCCTCCTTCCATGAATCTTTTCAAATGTTGTTTTCCTCCAGTAGAGGGTAAGCTCCTTGGTCAAAGTCTGCTTTTCTTTTTATCTGTGGCTGGCACTTAAAAAATGTTGCTGAAATGAAATGAATTGGATTAGACTGGATTGGATTGGAATAGATTGGATTGTCAATTATCTTTCCAAAAGAACAAGTGAGAGAGACAACCTCATTCAAGATCATCAAGATCAAAAGCAATAATCATTTATAGACTATATTGAGCACTGTCATGGGAAAAGGATAGAGATAGGATAAGATTTAAGAGAAGTAGAAGGTTGTCTTTAAGGCACATAGTAGGAACTCAAGGGAAAGGATTTTAGCAGGCAGAAGGCAGAGAAGGAACAGTTTGAAAGTGACAACTGATAGAGTAGTGCCTTCCTGTAGGAGGTTGCTCTCTTCCTGTCTGGAAGGGTGGAGAAAAGGCAGGTTTGTCAGAGCTCATATACTTTAACCTGACTGTGGAGAAGGAGTAACCCCTAAATCATATTTGGAGGTACTCTATTCGACTGGGAAACATCTAGAAAAGCATCTGACCATACCTGCTGTGCTTTCCAGAAGGTTCTTATCTAAAAATTCTGTCAGATTGGCTCTGAGGTTTTACCTCAGGGGTCAGAACCCCTGGGATGAACTTAGCCATTTGAAACCAATCATAAGATTTTTCAGAGACAGCTTTTATAATAAATCTAACCAACTACTGAAGGTCATAAATAGGCAGCTTAGTCAGCTATTGGGGAATGCCTAGATAGAAATAGGGAGCTAGTAAGTTAGCCAGAAAACCAGAAAGCTCCCTCTTGTGAGGGATGTAGAGAATTGTGGGGCTAGATTCCCTTAGAGTGAGGGACCCCTTGTTCTGATCTTCAATTTGTATCCCTTCTTATTTTTTTTTAAAACCCTTACCTTCCATCTTGGAGTCAATACTGTGTATTGGCTCCAAGACAGAAGAGTGGTAAGGGATAGGCAATGGGGGTTAAGTGACTTGCCCAGGGTCACACAGCTGGGAAGTGTCTGAGGCCAAATTTGAACCTAGGACCTCCCATCTCTAGGCCTGGCTCTCAATCCACTAAGCCACCCAGCTGCCCCCTGTATCCTTTCTTATAATAAAAGAGAGACTTTTTTATATATCAATTGTCTCCAAGGAATTTGCACCTCACCCAGTGAGAGAAAGTGATTCTGTTTCACTCTCACTAACTGGGGGATAGAATACCCAGAGATCATGGCTGGGTATTCAGGGGAATCCTTGAGTGGAAAGTACTTTATCTACTCTGGGTCTGGGTCTTCCCTTTATATCTTTTTTTTTAGCACCTATAGGGGCCTCCTACTTATTGTCAATGTAACCTTTGGCTAGTATATAGTAGGAATTTAATAAAGGCCTTTTTAATTTAGTTGAATCATTTTGGGAAATATCAAGAATGTGTAAAAAGAATCACTGCAAGAATTCTATAGGATGGGAAAACAATGTATATAAAGTGATTTTAATTCAGATATGTATCTTATCTCTATACAAAGGGAGTTTTTTTTTCATTTTTATTGTAAGAGTAGATTTAGTTTTATGAGAGTAGATCTTCAGTGGATAGAGATAGCACAAACCTCTAAATGAAAAATACTAATGACAGATTTAGATCAGACAACCTGTGATGTCCCAAATACCTCTACATTCATGATCCTATGATCCTACTCCTAGACAGAGTGTGGTAACTTATAAAGATGGTTAGAGGGTTTAGTGATTGGCAATCTACCCATAGTACACATCTTTGAATTTTTTAAAATTTCCTTTGAAATATAGGTGCCCCTTCCATTTTTTCCACAAGATTCCATAATCTTGTGTTAATAGTTTTCTAATGGATCTCCCCAAATAGCCTAGGATTTTAAGCACTTTTTAAACTTTTCTCCTTGGGCAATTTTAGTGTACATTTCTGTCACATGAAAATTTTACTCTGAAATGAAAATAAAACAAAAGGAACTGGCATCTCACAATATGATTCACTCTTTTTAAGATCTATTTTTATGACAAAGACGTTGTTTTAAAGGTTTTATCAGAGGATTATTTAAAAGGTCTACTCAAGCAACATAGCAAAAAAGTCTAACAACATAGACCTTCCTGAGGAAATATCAGATAGGAAATAGAAATTTAAATTGGATCTATTAAAAATCGGTAATAGTCTATGTGGGTACTAAAATATCTTGTTCTTTTATGACATTCAATTTCTCCATTTGAATTTTAGAATTGAGATATTTGGTTAAGCTTCTTGGTGAGAGAACTCAAAAATAAATAATAAATTCAGTCTTTCTTCCTGCTAACCAAACCTTCAAACTCTTAGTCACTTAGTTGATATAAAAAAAATGGACTTTGGTTTCAAGAAGAAGCTTGAAATCATTAACAGCATTACTTAATTTTTCAATTGTAATTTTACCTGCTGTTTTCCCTCCAATTAATTATGAGTCCCTTATCACTGCCCATTCATAGAAGCTTTCCAATACTTGAGCTTAGTTCTATAGGCTGTATTGCCAAAAGGAACTCATATTATGAACAACAGACATTTTTCATCCACTTATTTTTCCTGTGGTTAGTTAATATTCTCTAAAATGTATGAATTTCCTCATTCACTGAAAAATTAATCTTTCATGTCACCAAAAGGGCAATGGAGAGATGCACAATGGATGCAAATAGGTAAACACATTAACAACAAAGGATTGTATGAATGAAAGTTATAAAGGTTTTATCAATAATATATTTGATCAGGAAAAAAAAGTACTGATTAATTGCAGGAGTAAGGACTCAATGGCAAAATGACCACTGGCATGCATATAATGTAAAGAAATCTGGTTGATTTGTGGGGCAGCAATGTAGTACAATGGATATAGTGCCATGCTTAGAGTTGAGAAGACATGGGTTCAAATCTAGCCTCAGACACTTCCTAGTTTTGTGACCTTGGACAAGTAACTTAATCCCTATTGCTTAGTCTTTGCTGCTCTTTTGCCTTAGAATTGATACTAAGACAGAAGGCAAGGGTTTAAAGAAAGAAAGAAATCTGGAGGAAGGTCCTCAAAATATTGGAGACATTCAATTTAGTTATAAATAAATGACATTTAATTATCTTGTTCCTAGTCTTTATGATGTACTTCCCTCCATAGAAGAGGACTCAACAACAGAGGGAATAATAGTGAGAATGCATAAAAGCCACTCTTTATGGAGGCATTCTAAACAGTATTTCAATATAATACAAATATAAAAGCCTGATCAGATGGATGCAAAGACGTTAGAGTGACATTGGCTCTGAAGTCAGGAAGACCCAACTTTGAATCTAGCCTCAAACATTTACTAGTTGTGTGACCCTTGGTGAATTACTTTCTGTCTCAGTTTCCTTATCTGTAAAGCAGTGATAATAATAGCACCTACATGAGGATAAAGCAAAATAATATTAGTAAAGTGTTTTGTAAACTTTAAAGTGCTTTTATAAATACTAACTATTATTATTATGGTCAAGCAAAGCAAAATAAAAACTAGTTCAATATAGGAACCTTCAATGGAAATGATCAGCTCAGAAAAAAAAGAACACTTAAATTCTAATTAATTCTATTTCACCATCCTCATTTTGAGCCCTTTTTGGCATTCAATTCCCTACTCAGGGGCATTGTCCAAATTGTGGAATTGTCTCAGATGCAGAGTGAAATTAGTTTAAGCACAAACACCTTCTAATTAAGAATATTAGTACTTGATTAGAGAAATGCAATTAAAAGAACTCTGAATCCTATTAGATTGGCCAGTCTAATGGCAAAGGAAAATGATAAATGTTGAAGGGGGTGTGGCAAAATTGGCACACTGACACATTCATTGCTGGTGGAGTTATGAACTAAGCCAACCATTCTGAGGGCAATTCAAAATTATGATTGAAGAACTATAAAAACAGTGCTTGACTCTGACCATCATCCTTGACTCTGACCATCATCCCTACTTCCCATCAACCAGAAACATGGATACCTAGGAATCATCATAGGTTCTGAGAGATGGTCATCTGTTTATCTTGCCAAAAAAAAAAAGACCCCACCTCACATTTCCCTGCACATACCACTACCACCACAGCCCTATCTTTAATCCATTTCTTACTCTTCTTTATGTATTGTATTCCTGTAATCGAATAAGAGCCCCTTAAAAGAACTCTTGTTGGGGGCAACTGGTTGGCTCAGTGGATTGAGAGCCAGGCCTAGAGATGGGAGGTCCTGGATTCAAATCTGGACTCAGACACTTCCTAGCTGTGTGACCCTGGGCAAATCACTTAACCCCCATTGACTAGCCTTTACCACACTTCTGTCTGAGAACCAATACATAGTCGTGATTCTAAGATGGAAGGAACAGTTAAAAAAAAAAAAGAACTTGTTTCCTCAGCAATTTACACAACTCCTGGCACATAGTAAGAGCTTTAAAGTGCTCTATCTAAACAATTCAGTTTGTAAACATAAATTTCCTATGTAATGTGATAAATGGTTGAATCTAAATCCAAATTTCTCACATACATTACTTATATTTCTCATTTTCCTTATACTATAGCTTGGAGAATTAATTAAAAACATGGGAAAGGGGTCATGATAATTGCTATCATACTGCGATAGGTTTGCCATGTGAAGGATTAAACTTATACTGTTAGACTCCAGAAGACAGGAGTAAGGAATGGAGACCAAGGTGGAGAGTGGCAAAGAAGACTTGATTTAAGGAAAATTTTTCTAATGTTCACTTTAAGGGGAAAGGGGGCAAGAAGTAATAAAAAAAAACTAGAAACAAAGTATATGTCAACTGTGGAATAGCTAAACAAATCATGATGCATGAATATAATGGAATATTACTTCATCAAAATATACAATAAATATGAATTCAGAGATGCAAAGAAGGTCACATCATTGATATATAGGATCAAAAATAAGATCAAAATTTATAGCTAGAATGGACTCTGAAATCTATCAAATCCAATCTCTTTCCTTTTTGTAGATGAGCAAAGTGAATCTCAAAATGTTTAACTGAACCACCCAAAGTCATATAGATAGTATCTGACAGAAGTGTGAACTGAATCCAAGTCTTATGACTCCAAACCTAGTGCCCCTTTCCACATGAAACTTAATGAAGAGTGACATAAGTAGAATCAGGAAAACAATATTCAAAATGACAAAAAATACAATTTGAAATAAGCAGATGAAACCAAATGTTATTATATTGAATAAACTTGGCCATTGGAAAAATGTCTCCCTCCCCTCTTTGCAGATGTAGAAGATTATAGATATAACAGTGATGGCAAACATTTTAGACCATGCCCCCCCGATCACATGCCATATACTCATCTCCCCTACCAAGTGCTGGGCACCTGCCCCTTTTATTGCAAACAAGGGAGGGAGAAAGAGATCCCTTTGGGCTGCTGGGCAGAGAGAGCAGGTGATGTGAAAAAATGTCATCAAGCACATTGGAGAGGGGGAAAGGAGAAGCTCTGGCTGAGTCCTTCTGCCTTTCTAGTAATGAACTCAGGGGAAGGAAGTAGGGAGAAGAGTGGAATAAGTGCCCACAGAGAGAGTACTCTGCATGCCATCTTTGGCACTCATGCCATAAGTTTGCCATCACTTATATAGAATATTACATAAAATGTCAGATACAGTTAATGCCTTGATTGGCTTAACTAAAGCACTCTTTTTCTCCTTTTTAAAAAAATCTTTATTATAAGAAATGGCTCACTGGGGATGCAAAAAGGGAAAGATATATTCAAAACTAAAGAAGTTGTAAAACTAAAGAAAATTGATTTTAAAATAAGATCTTTAAAAGTAACAGAGATACGTTGATTTAGAAGTATTATTGTAGTTGTAAATAAATTCAGCTGAGGAAATGGTTTTCCATATGAGTCAAAGCTAGAAAACTGGAACCCTGGGGAGAGTAACAAGAACCATCTGATGGAGGATAGAAAAGCAGTGGAAGTCAGCAATGGAACTGAGCTACATGTGCCAGGACTACAGTCCCCAAGAACTAAGGGAACCTGTGAAGAGTTACCACCACTAACTGTAAACTGAAGGAAGATAAAGGGTACATTGAGCAGTTATACTACATCCAGGAGTCAACTTAATGATGAAAATGCTTTGTGGTCAGCACTTTAAGACTGAGTCTAATTTCCTCAGTAACTGAAGGGTGTGTAGAAGGGAAAAGATGTCCTTAGCTTCACAGTTAGAAGTACTTTGTTTCCCACTTTATTTTTCAACAAATATTCCTTTATTAAAGTTAATTGGTTCTGATTGCTTATCAACAATATTGATGACAAAGTAACAGCTAAATTATATTGGCATATTAATCACTAGTTGGTTGATATTGGGGATGTATTAACTGGTTAACTGATACTGAAAGGAATACAACCATAACCTACATTGATCTAAATAGTATAGACTAGGCAAATAAGAATCAGAAGCAATCAAAAATTATAGATCATTGTTTGATAAATATAAGAACGAATATATGAACACCTTTTTTTTTACAAGAACTACTGGAAAAACTAAAAATAAATGTGACAAAAATTCTTTAGACCAATATGTCATATCATATATCAAAAGCAGCTAGAATAGTGCTCGCCCTGAAATCAGGAAGATCTAAGTTCAAATCCAGATATTTGCAAAATGTGTAACCCTACCCGAGACCCTAAATCTCTGAATTTCTCAGTTTCCTCATCTGCAAAATGGAAATAATAGCACTTATCTCTCAGGAGTACTATGAAGATAAAATGAAATAATACATGCAAAACACTTTGCAAATTATAAAATGTTGCATACAGTGATTATTATTATCATATAACAAAATAAGTTTAAAATGTATATGAGAATTGGATATAAATAATCACATTATTCTGAAAAATAGAGTACCAAATGAGGTACTTTTCAAAATTCTGATTAGGGGGCCCATTTTAAAGTATAGATAGGAAATCTTGAAAGGGAATATTGAAATTTTAGTTTCCATAAAGTCAAAACTTTTGTTTGAATAAAATCAATGAAGTTACAGTGGAAAAGAGGAAGCTGTTATCTGAGAAAAAATCTATGTATTAAATATTACTGACATGTATTAGGGATTCAGATAGCTACATAAGATCAAGAACTATTCCTGAGTGAAATCTAAGGATATGAGCAACTAGAATTCAGAAGAAACTCAAAGATTGGGCAACTTCAGGAAACTAAGAAAAAGTGTGTGTGTGTGTGTGTGTGTGTGTGTGTGTGTGTGTGTGTGTGTGTGTGTTAGGTGGGTGAGCAGGTGTGTTAGGGAAGATGGGAAGTTTTACTTAGTTTTTTCTGATTGGTTTTATAACTCATGATGTTATAGACAAATAAGTTGCAATCTGCTATCCTGCAAAGATTTAAGATATAATACAAGAATATTCAAGATATAGGTGTTACTCAAGTTTGCAGCAAAGCCTGGATCTTTCTTTTTTTTTTTTTTGCAAATTCCACAAACTTTGATTTTGTGTTTAGCTTATGGGCGGCAGAGTGTCATGGGTTAAGGGTGGTGTTGAAATTGTCTATTATCCTAAACATTTAGGATCATTCATTCTTTTTTTACATATGTTTTTTTATTTTCCCAATTTTATGTAGTAGTAATTTTTAACATATGTTTTCCAAAATCATAAGATCTATATTATCTCCTTTCCTCATTCCTCCCCAGTGAGGGTCACTAATTTGTTTGGAATTATACATGTATGATTATTACATGAATTATACATGCAAAATATATTCCCATATTGGTAATTGTGAGAGAATACTCATATAATAACAAGAAAAAAATAAAAACAATGTATAACATAATATATAATAAAAATAAAGTGAAAACTGTATATTTTGATCTGCATTCAGACTCCAACAGTTCTTTCTCTGGAGGTAGATAGCATTCTTTGTCAGAAGTCTTTCAGAATTGTAAGCCTTGATCATTTTGCATGTGACTCTAAGTAGTGGAGAAAATGCTTAATTTGAACTGTGTGCCCATGTTAGAGTAGTTCCTGCAGTCTATCCCTCCTCATCACAGAAGTAAAGTCCCAGAACGGATCTAGATACACATCATATCTAGAAAGAAAAAAGAATATCTCCCCTCTCCAAAACTCCCACCAGCTCCAACCCTCACACAGGCATCCAACCCTGAATCGATGCTAACTCTCCCCCAAATAAAAGAGTCTTACAAAAATGACCCACAATTCTCTAGAAGCCTGAAATTCTATGTATGGTTGAGAGAAAAAGGACAACGCAAAAGGAAGAGAACTCAAACATGTAGGGGGGAAGGAGATAGTAATGGTAGCAAAGGTCTGTCTATCACAGGGGAAAAGATTAGAGAGATTATACTTCATGGGGAATAATCATTATGAACATGTCTCTGATTATTCTCTAGTGTTTGGAGAGTTATATGTGGACAAATTATGAAACTGCGAAGGACACTGAACTCCATTCCTATCTTCCAGGAATGTATTTCTTTGGGATTATTGATTGGTTGCACCCCATTTAGCATATTCTCATGCACTATTATATCCAGCAGAATCACTCTAAAAAGAGCATGAAATGTTTCCACTGAGACAGGTTTGTAAAGGAGCTCAGAGTGTTAGTCCTTCTCCACAGATTCCTTGTCTCATTCTCCACATTAAGTTTTTGAAACCTATTTTTCTTTCAATTCAACAAGCATTTATTATACATTTACTATATGACAAGCACTAGGCCAGTCATTGTCAATACAAAAACTAAAAGGAAACATTCTTTCCTCAAAAAGTTTATCTTTTGCTGAGTTGTGGGGGAGGGCAAAACCTCCACAGACAAGTTAAAAGAAAATATTTGGGAGGTGGGAATACAGAAAGCACTAACAACTGGGAGAATCAGAATACACCTCTTGTAGGAAGTAACCTTGGTTTTGAGATTCAAAGGGAGCTAAAGATTCTTAAAGATACAAGTGAAGGATTAGAGAAAAGAGGGAAGGAAGGAAGGAAGGAAGGAAGGAAGGAAGGAAGGAAGGAAGGAAGGAAGGAAGGAAGGAAGGAAGGAAGGAAGGAAGGAAGGAAGGAAGGAAGAATATAAATTAAGGCAGAGTTCATAGTCTTTCTGACTCCAGCCCTGGTGCTCTATCCACTGTACTACCTTGTTTACCCATAAATAATATTTTACTTATATAAATAATATTCAATTACATAAGTGATTTACATGTAAAAACAAGTAAATAACATAACCTATTTCAGTCTCTATTTTCCCATCTGTAAGGAACAGAATTGCTATGAGGGATCAGATAAGGTAATATGTGTAAAGCATTACATAAATGTTAGCTTTTATTAATCACTATTATTATTATTATTAATATTAATATTTTCAAAACATCTCCAGTCAGGACTGTACCAATTAGAATACAACTATTTTGAAAGTTATACTTCTACATCCAGATATTCAAAAGAAATTTATACATTTAAACTGTACACAGGCCAAAAACAATTTATAATGATTAAGTTGGTGACAACAATTTAGAGCAGCATCAGCTAATTGCAGAATTGAGGCAAAGAAAGTAATTAAAATTAGAGATGAGCCAGCAAGTAATTGACCTAACTGTGAGCTTGAAACACCGACCAATCTGTATGTACTATTCTACTGGTCCCCTTAGGAAGGAAACACAAAACTTTAAAATATTTTTCTCTTTCCTTTAAACCATATTATGTCATTTACTATAAAGCAACAACAACTTCCTCACCTAGAGCAACAGAGAATGAAGTATGATTTAATTGAATTCAACAAAAATTACATCTCTTATTACAGAACACTGAACTAGGTTCTAGGGCTACATAGACAAAAACAAAAGGAACCCTGCCTTCAAGGAACTAATACTCTTGCTGCAGAGAATTTAGGTTTTAAAAAATGTAATAATTATTCCTTCAGATAGGAAATCTAACCTAAGACTTAATTTCAAAAAAGCAACTCCCCGAGTATAAAATGGGACAGAATCAGGTACTTTTTCAAGCTATGGTTTAGGTAAAGAATTTTTTTGAAGCCCTTACCTTTTGTCTTAGAAACAATATTGTGTATTGGTTCCAAGGCAGAAAAGCAGTAAGAGCTAGGCAAGGGGAGTTATTAAGTGACTTGCCCAGGATCACATAGGAAGTGTCTGAGGCCAGATTTGAATCTAGGACCTCCCATTTCTAGACCTTATTCTCAATCCACTGAGCCACCCAGCTGCCCCCTTAGCTAGAGAATTCTTAATCAAATAGGGGGATAGGGGGATTGCAAGAGATAAAACAGGCTTCGGGTACATTAAATTGGAAATCTCTGCCTGAATCAAATCAATGAAACAAGAACAAGAAAGGAAACTGTAAAGTATACACACACACACACACACACACACACACCCCACATATATAATACGTAGCTAACACAAATATGTGACAAGTCATTTCCCCAATAGAGAAATTATCAAAATATATGAACAAGCAAGTGAAAATATTGACTATTTACAACTGCTTGAAAGATTGCTCCAAATTATTAGTAAGTGACCACAAATCGAAATAAGGTTTTACCAAGAAAAATGGCAAAAATGACAAAAAAAATGGAAACAATGCTGGAGAGACTGTGAGTTCTTAAGCACACTAACCACACTATTGATGTCCTTTGGGGTGATCCAACTGGTCTCAAAAACATTTGGACATTGTGAGAAGAGAAGGGAAAGGAAGAGAAAGGATGGAAAAGGGAAAGAGTAAGACTGGAAAGTAAAAGGTAGAAATAAAATTTCAATATACTTTAATACAGATTTCTCACAGTGTAGGCCTAAAGTGTCTCTCTCTCTCTCTCTCTCTCCATATATTAGTTTTATTTTTGTTGTGACTATATGCAAAGATTTAAATTTAGACCTGAAAGAAGGAAAACTTTCCTAATGATTAGAACTATTCAAGAGCAGAATGAGCTGCCTCACAAGATTTTAGGTTGCTCTTTATTTGGGATCTTTAAGAAAAGACTGTGATCACTTAGTAGGCATGATTTACTAGAGGTTATTAGGGACTGAGAATCTAATGGCTTCAAAGGTTCCTTCCACCTCTGAAAATCTATGGTTTTGTGACAATACTAAGTTTAAAACTGAGACTGAAACAAAGAGTTCTCTTCATTTAGCACCTGCAAACTAACCATCTTCCTACCAAAAAAAGCACTTTCACTAAGCAATACATCTGAAGACAGTACTTGGAAAATTCCACTGAGATTGAGAAAGAAAGATAATCACTGAAGTTGGTATGCTGAATGTGTCTTTGTGTACAGTCTCTAGGAGCTTCAAGCTGAAAAATCAATGCAACTTCAACAAAACAGCAAGGAACCGAAGTCTCTCACTCATCATCCTAACTGGGACAATGAGTCCTTATAGCTACCTGTACATTTTACATTCTTTGTGTCAAGGGCAAAGTAAGGCTAACACAGAGAAGGAGCTGCCGAGTCTTGAATTGTCAGGGGCAGGTGGACTAAAATTTAATCTTTACATGTTTGGTTGTTCTCCCTCAGAAGCTAACAATAAAATTTTGTCAATATTCTTATATATACTACCCGCTATGACTTAGACATTTTCAGATAATCTGATCGCACCATTTATCTGGCACTGCTTAATCTCTAGGGTCAGTGCTTACCTGGCACAGTCTCAGAATCATTTTCTCAAGGGAAAAGTACCATGGAATTTTTTTCTCACTTAATATTGATACTTGCTGCAAAATTGCTAGAATTCTATCATTCTAATAGGATGTAGTTTCTTTTATCTTCCCTCCAAGTCATCTAGATGAAAGAGGATGACACTATACATATATATATATAAAACTGCTAACAAATATATGTTATATATAGAATATATAGTGTTTATATATAAAATGCTGCTAATGTGTTAAATGTAATATATAGTATTTATATATAACTCTGCTAACATGTTATATATAATATCTAGTGTTCATATATAACTGTTAACATGCTATATTCAATATATAGTGTTTATATATATAAAACTCTGCTAACATGTTATATATAATATATAGTGTTTATATGTTATATATAATAGTGTTTCTATATGTGTGTATATATAGATATACATATATGCTAACATCTCTGCCCAAATAAAAATGGTCAAAAATATGAACTATGTGTATAATGATAGTCACAGCTGTGGGAAACCCTAAATCAAAGGTGGGTTTAGAACTGTAAAGATTTTCCCTGATCATAGACTCCCAAAAAAGTAGAATACCATAAGGGGAAAGGGAAAGGCTTTTCAGGTACAAAGGAAATATCCTGAAAGGGTTTGAATAGCTCAACCATATAAGGAGAGGTTTCATGAGGAACTAAATTTTACACAAGACACAGATTATGACAGATCTGGGGCTAAAGTCAGGAAGACGCAAGTGCAAATCTAGCCTCAGACAATCACTGGCTATGTTCAGAACCAAGGCTCTCAGGGAGTCCAAGAGAAGTCTACTTCCAATCTCAGGCTGAGTTATTGCCCTTGCTGAAAAACATATTATAACACCCCAGGTAAAGACATATTTACACAGCCCTACTGTGACAGAGGCTAAAAATAATAAAGACTGCAGTTTTCCATAGAAGAGTGAGCTTAAAGAGCCCCACATTGTCTTGCAGAGATGACATACCCTATGAATAGCCCATTCTCAGAGCAATTAACTCAGCCAGTCCAGGCAACTGCAGCCCAGTGGCCAAATGACTGGCCTGGTTTAGTCTGGCAGCCAGGCAATAGAGGCCCTTATTTGGTTCAATCCCATATATCTACCCACCAGTGGAGTAATTTGTCCAGAACAATTCAGCAACAGACCACCGGGCAAGTAACTTTCCCAAGCCATCCTAGCAACAGTTGATCCTGGTGAAGAGTCAGTTCATCAGCCAAGCCAACAGCCTGATTAGACCCAATGACAGATTGATGAGTCAAGTCAGGATACCACATCCTATATGGAGGAAGCCCAGCAGTACTAGCCATCCCACAGAGAAGTCATTCTCACCAAGGAGCCAAGCAGTAAAGCAACTCATTCTTCAGTACCACCAAAATGTGGCCTTAGAACTTTGAGCGTATTTTATAAGACTGCAACCCAAGTTTCCAAAGAAAAAGCTTTGAAACTATTTTCTTATAATGCCATTTGGGTAAATGTTAAATGATTCACTAACAAATTGTTAAGGTGAAGCACTTGGTGGGGGCTCATGAGTGAATAGTTTTAGGTGACTAGCCACCCATGGCATTACCTCTAGTACAATAAGAGAAGTAGTAGCAGCTTTACCTCTGAGAACCCATACTGCCAGTACTAACTTCAGTTCCAGGAAAGTCTTGAGAGATGGAGTATTATATACCTTTAAGAAACTATTTCAAGAGCACAGAAGAAACAATCCAAGACGTTAGTCACAGAGCCTCTCTGTGCACATCAGAATCTGGCCCATTTTAGCTTTTCCTAATGATATTCAATTTTCTTCCCATAAAGCATCAAGTTTCAAAAGCATGGAATGTGGAAAAGGTTTTATTAACTTGCCTGTAAAGAACAGATAAGGGATTTACACCCAAATCTGTTTAGCAAGGGAATGTATGAATATATATATATATATATTTTTTTTTTCCCTACTGCCAAACAAGTGCCATGTCTTATAATCCTCCCTCAAAATGGTTTGGTTTCGAGCTGCACAATAGCTTAGTACCACAGCAGAGGTAGTTCCAGGAGCCTGGGCACACTGCTCTCTTGGATGTCTGGACCAACTGACTGAGCAATTTCCATTTCTCTCCCTTCTGCTCTGTATATTCTCTTGGGTCCATAGCATCTATATTCTAGTATCTGTAGCCTTTATCTTAGCTCTGGCTGCTCTTTCTGGTCATCTTCACTACTCTCACTACCACTACCCTCATCACTATCACCAACAATAACACTACTGCCACCTTTTATAGAGTTTTTCTATAGTTCCCAAGTTGAGCAGGTAGTCCAGCAGTCATTACTTCCATTCATTAACCTTAGCTAGCCTTCCTCCTACACATTCTTTATATTTTATCCCACTTAGCTTCTTTGCCACAGAAATCTCCACTCTCCTCCAGAATCTCTCAAGAGAAATATTTGCTGTCCACACAAAAATTTCTGCAACACATATGCATATGTATTAGAGCTTATAATATTACATATTGGTTAGGACTACTGGTATAGCGAACTCACTGGTGAGGAAGTTCCCTCTTCCTGTGCATATTGATATCTACTCTGTAATTAATAGATTTGAAGACTTGTCTGGGCTACTGAGAGGTTAAGTAATTTATATACTACCATGTATCCAAGGCAGGACTTGAACACAAATCTTCATGATTCCAAAGGCTCTCTATCCACAATAATCCACCATATTATGCTGTCTTTCAAACACACATCATTGGCATAAGGTTTTACAGATGTAAGATACACAAAACTATCTAGCCTATAAAATTTGAGTCAAAGTAATAGAAATTACCAAATAAATTAAAATATCAATTAGTTTTATAAGCTACCACCTTTTAACTGCCAGAAATAAGCAATTGAATAACCTTAGACAAGTTACTTATCCTTTTTAGCATCAGGTAACAAAATTAAAGAAAAAGTCACGTTGGTCTTCTGTAAATCGATTGGGTTGAACTAGATTATCTATGAATCAAACTAAACTGGGGATCATTTATCCCCCCCTTTCTATTTTTCTCTAATACCACTCTCTCAATTTGGAATGCTCAAAATTTGGCTTTGCCTACTTCTTTTTACTTCCTAGATAACATGTACATTTTTATGTCTTTTTAAGTATTTACTCTACATAAAGGGGGAAAAAACAGTTAAAATGAAAAATAAAACCTAGAATTAATTTTTCTTAGTTCCCTTCTTGCCTAACAGAATGTCTACTGTAGATATATTCATATTCTTCTCCCAATCCCATTCAAGTAGGTGCATATGAAACTTAATGTTTATAACTGAAAATTAACCTTCATCCATTAACCTTAGCTAGCCTTCCTCATACACACCATATTTCTATTTTTAGTCCTCTTAGATTCTCCTCCCCAGAAGTCCCCACTCTCCTTTAAAATCTCTCAAAAGAAACATTTCCTACCAACACAAAATTGTGCATGTGTATTAGTATTATTAGTTCATATTAGTATTAACTAAAATAGAGTGGATTTAGATAGGCTGTTGTATGTCTTAGTCCTTCTAGAATCTGATTTTGCAAACATAGGTCCTAGTGTCTAAAGTCCCAGCCTTGGAACAGACACTTCCTTCTCTGGTCAATCTAGTGAATCTTTTCCTGGGCTTCCACACTTAACACCATGTCTGGCACATAATAAATGTTTAATTAATGCTTGTAACCTATCTAACTTGCCTTTGGACTTACCAAACAGAGAGTTAATGAATTTCTGTCCTTTCCCCCTTTAACTCCTTGGATAAAAGGAGTTTGTTTGTTGTTTTTTTTTAATATATCTGACTTCCAGTATTTTCCTGCTGGACTTTAATGTTTGTCATTCAATCTAAATATTGTTTTTTTTTTTCCTTCTGAGGGATCTCATTCACTCTGGCTCCCAGAATTTTCCAGCTTGATGTCACAGATAGTTCTTTAGTTTGGGGTGAAGTTTAACTTTTCTACCTATTGACCTAGAATGGCTTCCAAGCATTCTCTTCTCTACATTGCTTCTCTAACTCTGAAATCCAATAGTGCTCGCAGCAAGGGTCCCCCTAGATGTACTCCCTCTCTCTTATAAGGTCTCCTATCTCCTGCTAAGGGATAATGAGAAATGGGATGTTATGTCTGAAGAATAGCAATAAGCAGTTTGTCTAGAACATAGAATGTGTGAAAGAATGATGAGTATTCATCTAAGAAAGATGGGTTGGAACCAGATTAGGAAGTGACTCAGATAACAAATAGAGAAATTCATGCTTTACCCTAAAAGAAATGAGGAGTCATAGAAGCATCTTGAGTGGGAATTGGCATATCCAGGTCTGTGTTTTAGGAATATCAATTGCCAGCTGAGAACTGGACAATTAGAAGGTTAATAATGTTCATGTGAGAGATTATGGAGGCCTGAATTAAGGTGGTAGCTATGTAAGTGGAGAAAAAAAGGAATGGATTAAAATGATGTTGCCAATATATAATATGTTATATATGTATGTGTGTGTATATTACATATATATGTATTGCAGAGTGTAAAATGGAGATTTGAACCCTAGACTTTGTAATAATTAAAATAGTTGAAGTTATAAATTGTAGTTATTAAAATAGTGGAAGACTTAGATTGTAGTAGATATAAGAGTGGATGAGTAAGTTGTGACCACAGGAAATATGTTTTCACTACAGTGTCTTGTCAAATATATAAGATAGTCACCAGGGGAATATTCCCAATTATTAAAATATACCCAGGATAGCTGGGTTTTACAGAGATTTTAATTAATTAATACAATGAGGAATTCAAGAAAAAGAGAAAGAGAGAAAAAGGAAATAATGAGAAAGGGATAAGCCGGCCCTGGCCAGTCCTGGCCAACCCAGGCCTAAGCCCTAAGAGAAAAGATCAGTCAGTCCTTAATCACTCACCACAAGATCTGTCCAAGTGAGGATTCTAGTGAAACCAGGCCAGCATCATCTCATCTGCCTCCACCAGCTCAGTCCTCAATCTGAATGCCAGCCATCCTTCTCCAGAGAGGGATTCTTCTGACTGTCTCGCGAGACTGTCCCAAGAGCCTGTTTCCAGAGCTCTCTCCCAACAGCCTCCTTAGATACTGTTTTATTTTTAAGAGCCTGTCATCTCCTTATATAGGGAATTTTCTCCTATGTCACCTCCCCTAAGTTCTTCCATCTACCAATCACAGTAAACATTTTTCAAAAGACAGACGGTGTAAATTTTTGAGTAATTCACACCAAGAAAGCTCTGAGTAAGTTTCTCAGCTCTTTGTTCCTTGTAAATTCACAAGTTGCTTGACCTTTATAGGTACTTATTTTAAGAACTTTTTGCCTTATTATAAGTATGGGTTTAAGTACTTTTCATTATTCAGAAAAGAGTTTACAACTTTATCTTCCCCTAGGGCAGACTTAAATAGGTGAAGTAGAGTTCTCACATTCCTGATCTAAGTAGAGTTCACTGCCCAAATGGGGAGTGGTCTTAATCCAATCTTATGAAGTAGGGTCTGGGAATTTTTAAGGTTCACAACTTAAATCCCCAGAAGTCCTTGTTACTTTCCAGAATTCCCTAAAATCTCACCTGAGTTTCCACCTGGGCGAGATCACAAGAAGTATTTAACTGGCAGCAATGCCTACTTCATTCTCTTCCATTGCAGTGATGTAGTGGGTAAGCTAAGTGCAGGGGTTTTGAATGGGCTAATCAGCCATAGGCATGTGAGATATTACTTTGAATCATCTTTAATCCTTGATTTCTAATAATCTTTAATAAACCTCTAAAAATACAATACTTTTATTACTAGAGACTAAATTTAATTTTACAGTTATGGTAACCACCAGATTTGAATGGGAACTTCTCAAAAATTTTTTTTAAAAGATAGCCTAGATAATTTTTTTAACCCATGTTCCATCCTGTCAAGGCTTTTCAGCAAAGCTGATTCTTGAGCTCCTCCTGACTTTCTTGAGCAAGATTTCTCACCTGCTTCCAGCCCTGCCCACCTGGCTCTTGCTGCCTGTTCCTGCCTCCTTTTATCCATTCTGGACCTGCTTGACCCAGATCACTCTCTGGGTCCTGACCCACCCCAGTCCAGACCTAGCTGATCTCTAGCCTCCAAGTCAGATCACCCCAGCCCAGCCCTAGGACCCAGGCTGCTGGTAGCTGCCCCAATTTCTTCAGGACTCACAAACCATCTGGTAAAAATGGGGGTGTTCTTCCTTGGGCTACAATTAGCCTCCACATGGCAAGGTACCACGGAGGGTGGGGGGGTTTAGGAGAAGGAAGAGATTTTTCCAAACAGGAAGTTACAAGCATGGTTTATTTCAAAGGGTATCTTTTGAGTGCACTGATTCTTTATTTATCTCACCTGAGATTCAGGAGAGAATTTCATCTCCCTACAACTCTTTGGCCCAATTTGAGATTCCAAAAACCCACCCTCACTATGGGGGAGCAGCTCAGTGGCTCAGTGGCTCAGTAGCTCAGTGGATTGAGATCCAGGCCTAGAGACAGGAGGTCCTGGGTTCTAATCTGGCCTCAGACACTTCCTGACTGTGTGATCCTGGACAAGTCACTTGAACTCCATTGCCTACCCCTTACCAATATTCGCCTTCTGACAATAGGCATCTAAATGGATTTTTAAAATGAACTTTAAAGAGAAAGGAGGTTATATTTTTAAGACTTTTCAGACTCCAATGTTTTATTGAAAAAATCTATGTATTTTATTGCATTTTGCTGATTGTTTTGTCTAAGATTTAATTTTGTTGGTTTTAAGTTCATATATTAATGTTTTTAATGCTATTCTTTTACACTGAATCATTTTAATGTACTGGGTTTTAACTACTGTTATATTCTGTTGCTTTTCCCCTATAACTATACTGAACAAATATTATTGAATAAGCCCATGTATATATTTAGCCTTTTCTCTTTTTGAATTTGTAAATTATCACCTAAAAGTTGGATAAACTTCATAAAAACTGGTTACAATTATACAACAACCTTTGGAAAATTTAATGAGCTAAATATCTCAAATTGATTTTAAGGGGTCTTTTAGACATGATTTTTTTTCAACAACTCTGATAAGGTCCATTTTAGTAACTGAAGTGAAATACAATTATAATCTCTACCTCCCACATTTATAAAAATGTGAATGGATGGGACATCATAGTCTCATACCAAAGGAGCTGGGAAGTTAATCCCAGGACATGGTACCCCTGGATGACTCCCAAAAGAGGAGCATCTCTCATTTATAACTCTTCAGCTCACTTTACCCAACATCAACAGTACAGAGGTTTGAGTTTTTCCTAGACTCCTCTGCCACATTTTTTAATGATATCTAGATTTCTTGATGATGTTCTAGACCCAAATAAGTTTTACTTTGTTTAAAAATAAGTTTGCCAAGGTTAAAACATTGCTACACCTGAAAAACTTGTGACAAGTATCCAGTTTCTTTAAATGTCATACAACTTATGTAAAATATGATAGTGGGTTTGTTTGCTATTGTAATTAATTGAACTATTGAGAATATGGGGAATTTGGAACTACTGTTCTTTATAAAAAAAACTGTTACTTTGTATAATTTATTTACTCATACTCACAGAGGAATATGTCCAGGTATGAAGAGGAAATGGATCTCATTTTTGGTGAGAAACCTTGTATTCTATATTTTCTTAGCTGATACAGTGTGTCAATGATTATAAGCGATATTTTTTTAATTTTAAAACTCTTATTATATTTTTCTTACATGTGCAATATGCTATTTCTCTTTTATTTTTTCTCTCTTTTTTATATTTGAAGCACATGTCACCAATATTAAGATTTTCTTTAACTTTTTTTGATTTTACAGTAATATAAGTTTAAAATATATTTGCTATAATGTCAGTGCATGCCCCAAAAGTTCAAGACTATAAAAATGATGCCATTGACTGTTTTTTTTAATTATGGGACTTTGCTTTATGATTCTATCTGATTCCAGGACAAGATATACAAAAGAGGCATTGAACAGGGTCAAAAAAGCACAAAGCTAAACCTGAATTGTGCCAAAAGAGCACACAGGTCAAAAAAAGAAGAAACCAGTTTGGAGGCTAATTTCTGTTCTGAGTGGAATAAACAATATTAATTATAAAAAGATTGGAGAACATAATCAGAACTCTTGACCCCACTTGGATGGATGTTGAAAATTTATTACATAAATTTCTGAAAAAGAGAAAGAAAAACAATGTCATCTCTCTGTCTAATCAGAAACGAGGTAGAAGAGGACTTTCTTGACCAACTGAAGATTGGAACCCCAATGTTGAACTAGATCACACAAAACTAAACCAGGCCAGAAAAGCATTATTGACAGCCATGAGAGCTTGCTCTGATAGACATGAAAAATGGCCAAAATTTGAAAGAACCCGACAAGAGATTGATGAGACCCCCTCCCAGTTTATGGACAGACTTATTGACGTAGGAAATACATATATGGACGACCTTGATTTGTCCAGAGAAAGGGACATTAGGCAAATACGTAGGCAATTCATTGAGAATTGTTGTTCAGTGGTAAAAGACTACTTTAAAACTAGCTGTCTTAACTGGGAGTCTATGGACCTCGAAGAATTGAGGAGAGTAGCAACCTATGTTTATAAGGGTCTTGTAAAAAGACCTGAGGAACACAATATGTTAGTGGAAGACTTAAAGAAAGAAATTGAAATGTTAAAGAGACAATTGAAAAATAAGAGAGAAACCATAGCCTCTTTGCAGGAATCCTTGGATAAATTAGTAACCTTCCACTTCTGTGGGAAGAAGGGCCACAGAATGATAGATAGTAGAACTTTTCTCACGATTATTAGAAGGAATACACAGTTTAATAACAACTTTAGAAATAACTATAGAAATGATAATAATCATAGAAACCATGATTATAGAAATAGCAATAATGACTATAGAAACAAAAACTTTAGAAATCAAAATTATAGAAATAGGAATTGGGAAAATAATGACAGTGTTCCAAATGAAGAAAATGACAAAGCCCAACAACAATATATAAAAAATGGTGCTTGTCCAAAAAGTACTTGAGGTGAAAATGCCCCTCAGGGGGTGCCCAAGGAATGTCCCAAACACAATTAAGGTGTTGGGGGGCTGGGGCACAGGAATCAGAGGATACAACCTTTGATTTTCTAAACCCTAATGTCCGACTACCCGTTGTCCCTATCCACTGCCCTCCCCATACTAATGAACCCCATGTTACTTTAAAGGTGGGTAACACTTATTATGCTTGCCTTTTAGACACTGGAGCTACCAGGTCTGTCTTAAAGACTATAACTGATTTAAATTGCTATTCCATTGACTCATAAAGTGTAGTGGGAGTATCAGGAATACCCCAAAGAGTTAAAAAACTCCCCCCTAGAATGGTGTCTGTAGGACCCCTAGAGGTACAACATTGCTTCCTTTTGATGCCTGACTCCCCTTTAAATTTGCTGGGGAGGGATTTTCTATGCAAACTCAGAGCCACAATAACTTGCTCCCCAAATGGTTCCTCAACATTGGAAGTACCAGAGGAATCTTTAAATTTACTCCCTGTACTTCTCTCAGAGAGCCAGGAGGCAAAAAGCCTCCCACTTTTGAAATACCTGAAGATATACCAGAGTCTCTTTGGGCCACATCTTCTTCCAATGTAGGCTTACTTAAATCTGCTGTTCCTGTGCAGATAAAAACTAAATCTAGCCCACCTTCTTCCATTCCTCAGTATCCCCTCTCAAAGGAGGCAATTAGGGGAATTACCCCAGTTATTAACTCATTAATTAAACAAGGAATAATAATCCCTTATAAATCTGAATACAACACGCCCATCCTGCCAGTTAAGAAACCAAAAAGAGGGTCTGATGGCAAGCACCTCTATAGAATTGTACAGGATATGAGGACTGTGAATAACCATATTATAAAGAGACACTCTGTAGTTTCCAACATGAATACTATTATTTCCTCTATTCTTAGCACAGCTACATACTTTACAGTAGTAGACTTGTGCTCAGCTTTTTTTTTTTTTCCATTCCTATACAAGAGAACACCAGGCATATTTTTGCTTTCACCTGGAAAGGCTCACATATACATGGAATCGTCTGCCCCAGGGTTATGTGAAAAGCCTGAGATTATTTGCACAAATTTTGAGCCAAGACACAGATAATATAACATTTTAAAACAGCAAATTAATCACATATGTAGATGATCTACTCTTGGCTTCAACAGACGCAGAAGCATGTCAGGAAGATAGTAAACACCTTTTGGAATTGCACAAAAGAGAACATAAAATCTCGAAGGATAAGGTTCAGTGGTTTCTCCCCAAAGTAGAATATTTGGGGTTTATCCTGACTGCAGGTGCTCGCTATATTTCTCCAAAATGAATTGAGAATATTCAAAATTTAAGCACTCCTACCACTAAGAAACAGTTAAGAGCAATTTTAGGAGCAACAGGGTTTTGCAGACAATGGATTCCTTGCTATGGGGAAATTACTAAACCCCTTATAGCACTAACAAAGGATTCAGTCCCTGAACCCCTCAAATTAGAGCCAGAACACTTTTCAGCTCTATCAGATCGAAAACATCCTATCCTGTCTGCCCCTGCTCTAGGCATCCCAGATTACAACAAGCCATTTACTTTGTATGTACATGAGTGAAGAGGAGTAGCTTCAGGTGTTTTAACTCAAACTTTGTGATCTTCTCAGCACCCAATTGCTTATTATACTGCCCAACTGGACCCAGTACCATCAGAAGCACCACCATGTCTTAAAGGAGTAGCTGCTACAGCCTTATTAGTGACAAAAACTGTTGATCTAGTATTAGGATGCCCATTAACAATTATGTGCCCACATGAGGTAGAAGCATTATTGCTAAGGCATAGAACACAGGCATTCTTGGATCAGTGAATTACAAGGTATGAAATAACCTTTTTTAAATAGTGAAAACATTACCTTGAAACACTGTACAACCCTTAACCCTGCCACCTTGATTCCAGATTTACCAAATTCAGGAGAACCATTACACTGCTGTGAAACACTAGTGTCACATGGCAGAAAAGCCTCGAGATAATCTCTTGAACACTACCTTAGACAATCCAGATCTGTTCTTATTTATGGATGGTTCCTCTTTTATAAGGGATGGCATATGCTACACTGGAGCTGCCATAGACTCAGAATTTGCCACTGAGTAGTCAGCTTCACTACCCTCTAACATTAGCACTCAAGGAGCAGAACTCATAGCTCTGAAGCTCGCTTGTATAATTTCCAAGGATAAAAAGGCAACAATTTATAAGGATTCTAGATATGCTTTTGGCATTTGTCACTCAGTTGAAATGCTATGGCTCCAGAGAGGATTTCTAACCTCAGCTGGAAAAGCTATAGCTAATGCAGAAATTATTAATGAAGTTCTTTCTGCTCTACAGCTGCCTGAAACCCTAGCTGTAGTTCATTGCTCTGCCCATACAGGTGGCACTGACCCTGTCTCTAGAGGAAATAATCGAGCAGATGCCACTGCAAAGATAGCGGCCATAGAAGGGCCTGAATTAATTTTAACATTAACAACAATCACTTTCCTATAATGAAAAGGAAGTGGAAAAATGGAAGCAAAAATTCAAAGCAAAACAGATTAATGGAGTATGGGTGTCATCTGAAGGAAAACCCCTTCTCCCTAGAAGTTTCTATCACCAAATTTGCCAATCTATTCATAAAAATGGTCACTTTGGCACCCAGGACATCGTGGACTCTGTTATGAGAGTATGGATAGCCCCTGGTATAACTATGATAGCCTCTAAAGTGTGTTCAGCCTGCTCTACCTGCCAAACATATAACCAACATGCATTTCATTGCAAAGCCTTTGATGGGCATCCTCTGGCTTATACACCTTTTAAACATCTACAGATAGATTTCATAACAATGCCAAAGGCTGGACATTATAAACTTTGTCTAGTCATAATAGATCAACTAACCAGATGGCCTGCAGCATTTCCTGTGACCCGAGCCACAGCAGCTTTTTTTGCTAAGGTACTTTTAAAAGAAATTATTTCTCACTTTGGCCTGCTAGCACATATTGATTCAGATAGAGGAAGTCATTTTACTAATTCTGTCCTAAATCAAATATATTCTTGCTTGGGGATAACTCCCAAATATCATGTTCCATATCATCCCCAGAGCTCAGGCCAAGTTGAGAGGATGAACAAAGAACTTAAAACTATGATTGGAAAATTATGCACTGAGACACATTTAAAATGGCCTGAAATTCTCCCTCTGGCCCTATTTTATCTTAGAAGCAGGCCTAGAGGAGACCTATACATCTCACCATTTGAGATGCTTTTTGGACATCTGCCTATACAGGCTAACCTTTTTCCCCTGCATATACATCACTATTAGGGGGAGATACTACTATTACTTCCTATATACAGGAATTACAGCACAAACTGTGTGAACTTCATGAATCCGGAGCTGCAGTACAAGTCGGACGACTAGACTTTTCTCTTCATGACCTGAACCCAGGAGATAAAGTGTATATTACGAATTTCAAGCATACTGGAGCAACTCAGCCTTTCTGGGAAGGACCATTCCAAATATTGTTAAGTACTCCAACATCTATAAAGGTTCGGGAAAAGGACTCTTGGATATATTGCTCACATGTGAAGAGAGCATCTTCTGTTGAGACTGATTGCCTGTATCCTATAACATGCATTGGAGGTAATAATCCATTGACAAGTGGATGCTGTTTTTTGAGAACACATTGAATTCATGATTTGTTCCCCCTTATTTTTATTATTGCTTTTCTTTTATTTTTATTAGAATATTTGATTTTACCCTTAATTTTTTTCCTCATTTCTTGTTCTAAAGGCACATACAATTAATATTTTTTCTGTAGTAATATAAGTTTTAATATATATGTATTCTTACTATAATATCAATGCATACCCAAAAGCTTTAAATTATGGGAAATTGCCATTTATTGATGAAATATTATGGGACTGTGATTAATGTTTGTGTCTGATTCCAGGAAATTGGATAAAAAACAAAGAGCACAGATTTAACCTGAATAGTGCAAAAAGAGCACACAGGAAATACTATTGTGGACTTGAGGTTATGACGCTTGACATATGTTAAGTTGTAGGACTTCCTTGTATCTACTCTCTTTGTGAAGTACTCATAGAAGTACAAAGATTGACTTTCTTGCTGGCTCCCTATATCCCTGAGAATGTCAAAAATCAGACAAGGGAATGACCCTTCCCTATAAAATAAAATTCTAGTTCCTTTTTCTTCTTATAGTATGGCAACTCCTTGTCATCTTGGCTGCAAATGGATAAGTGAAATATTACTGCATTCTGTCCTACAGACTTGTGAGATAGAAATTACTTTAAATTGGACCTATACAAGGGCCTATTTTGAATTTTTTTCCTTATGTTTTTGGTTGTGTTTTTCTATTCTTTTGATAATTGACTTATACACCCCCATAACTCAACATTGCATCCTGAGCTGAACTAGATGTTTTTTAACACCCACTTCAGGGGGGGGGTTGTATTTTAATAAAATATTTTAATAAAAAGACCTGGGGCGATGGGGGAGTGGCAATGCAACAGGTGGAGGTGATCACTGGCAGTTGTAGTCATAATCCTGCATGTAGGCGGCCCACGGACCAGTGGTCGCTAGGCCCTGTAGTGCAGCAGGGACTTTCGGCAGCCTCCTGGGCGACTGAGCAGCGCTTTCTAGGATAGCACTGCTCACCCTAATCAAGGGAGGGGACTAGAAAAGGTATCCCAAACATTGCCTGCCCTACAAACACCCAGTCAACTCCCCGTGGCTGGCAGGTCATCCCTTTAAGCGGTCAAAACCAAAGAAAACATAATACAAAGAAACTCCTACCAGAAGCATGGAACATCAGAACATTACTTGATAGAGAGAATACCCCAAGACCTGAGAGAAGAACAGCTCTAATTGGTAAGGAACTGGCGCAATATAACATCGACATTGCAGCCTTAAGCGAAACACGCTTACCAGAAGAGGGATCACAAAGCGAACCCACCACTGGATACACCTTCTTCTGGAAAGGTAGAGCCACAAATGAAGAAAGAATCCACGGTGTTGGCCTGGCTATCAAGACCAGTTTGCTCAAACAGCTGCCAGACTTGCCTGTGGGCATCAGCGAGAGGCTCATGAAGATCCATTTACCTCTCAGCAAAGACTGGTATGCCACAATCATCAGCGCATATGCCCCAACACTGACCAGCACAGAGGAGACCATTGAGCAGTTCTACTCTGACCTGAGTGCCGTCCTGCACTCAGTGCCCACAAATGACAAGCTGATACTACTGGGAGACTTCAACGCCCGTGTTGGCCAGGACCATGAAAGATGGAAAGGAGTGCTCGGCAAACATAGCTTGGGCAAAATGAACAACAGCCTACTGCCACTCAGCAAATGCTCAGAGTTCGACCTCACCATCACGAACACTGTGTTCAGAATGGCGAACAAATATAAAACAACATGGATGCACCCACAATCAAAACAGTGGCATCTCATTGACTACATCATTGTACGCCAGCGAGACATCTAGGATGTACAGATCACCAGAGTCATGAGAGGAGCTGAATGCTGGACAGACCACTGATTGGTTAGAATGACTCTTCAAATGCTCATTGCTCCTCACCATCCAAAACGAGCCCAGACAGTTTGCGCATTTTACAACGTCATCTTAGAGATCCATCTTATTTGCAAACATTCCAGTCCTGCCTGGATGACAAGCTGTCTGCCAAGGAACCACTCACTGGAAGCTCAACCGAGAATTGGAACCAGTTCAGAGACGCAGTGAAGGAAACATCAAAGGCAGTCCTAGGCCCCAAACAATGCAACCACCAGGACTAGTTCAACGAGAACAACACTGCTATTGAAGGCCTATTGAGCAAAAAGAACAAAGCCCTTATGGAGTGGCAAAATAACCCAAACTCTGTTCCTAAAAAGGGCAGATTCAAGTCTCTCCAAGCCACAGTGCAGTGTGAGATCAGGAAGATGCAAGACTGATGGTGGGGAAAAAAGGCAGAAGAAATCCAGCACTTTGCTGATACAAAAAACTACAAACAATACTTCAGTGCCCGCAAGACTGTCTATAGGCCATTAAAACCCACCACCACTCCCTTGATATCCTCTGACGGTGACACTCTCATAAAAGATAAAAAAGGCATCAGCAACAGGTGGAAAGAACACTTCAGTCAGCTTCTCAACCAACCCTCTTCAGTCGACCAAAGAGCCCTTAACCAGATCCCCCAAAACCACACCATTGAACAACTTGATGTCCCTCCTTCAATAGAGGAAGTCCAAAAAGCCATTAAACAAATGAGTGCAGGCAAAGCACCCGGTAAAGACGTGATCCCAACCGAGGTATACAAGGCCTTAAAGGGAAAGGTGCTTCAGACATTCCACATAGTACTGACCAGCATATGGGAAGAGGAAGACATGCCCCAGGAACTCAGAGATGCCTCCATCATAGCCCTATACAAGAACAAAGGTGCACGAGCAGCCTGTGACAACTACAGAGGCATCTCACTACTCTCCACTGCTGGAAAGATCCTCACCCATGTTATACTCAACAGACTCCTGTCATCTGTTTCAGAGCAGAACCTGCCTGAATTACAATGTGGGTTCTGACCAGATCGCAGCACCATCGACATGGTCTTCACGGTGAGGCAAATGCAGGAAAAATGTCTTGAGCAGAACCTGAGTCTCTACATTGTCTTCATAGACCTGACGAAGGCGTTCAACACAGTGAACAGGGATGCATTGTGGGTGATCCTTAGCAAGCTCGGCTGCCCAGAAAAATTCGTCAGACTGATCCAGCTCTTTCATGTCGACATGACAGGGGAAGTCCTATCTGGTGGAGAGACTTCTGATCGCTTCAACATCTCCAATGGCGTGAAACAAGGCTGTGTCTTCGCTCCTGTACTATTCAACCTATACTTCACCCAAATATTACGACATGCTATGATGGATCTAGACCTGGGCGTCTATATCAAATACCTACTGGATGGCTCACTATTCGACCTTCACCACCTGACTGCAAAAAGAAAGACAACAGAGAGACTCATCCTGGAAGCTCTCTTTGCAGATGACTGTGCTCTCATGGCCCACCAAGAAAATCATCTCCAAACCATTGTGGGCATATTCTCCACCACAACAAAACTGTTTGGCCTGACTATCAGCCTCAGCAAAACAGAGGTGCTATTCCAACCTGCACCACGGAGGCCAACTAACCAGCCGTGCATTACAATCGACAGCACGCAGCTTTCTAATGTCAACACCTTCAAGTACCTGGGCAGCACCATTGCCAATGACGGGTCCCTAGACCATGAGATCAATGCCAGGATCCAAAAGGCCAGCCAGGCACTTGGGCTGCTGCACTCCAAAGGCCTCCAACATAGCTGTGTAAGCACTGTGACGAAGCTCAAAGTGTATAACGCGGTGGTCCTCAGCTCCCTCCTGTACGGTTGAGAGACATGGACACTGTACCGGAAGCACATGAAGCAGCTGGAGCAATTCCACCAACGCTCTCTCTGGTCATTCATGAAGATCCGATGGCAGGACCGAATCACCAACCAGGAAGTCCTCGACAGAGACAACTCCACCAGCATCGAAGTCATGGTCCTCAAAACCCAGCTATGATGGTCTGGACACGTCATCCACATTGACCCACAGCGAATACCAAGACAGGTATTCTATGGTGAACTGTCAGCTGGACTCAGGAAACAAGACCGACCAAAGAAAAGATTCAGGGATCAGCTAAAGTCAAACTTGAAGTGGGCTGGCATGACACCAAAGCAACTAGAACTCGCTGCCTTGGACAGAAGCAGCTGGCGAGCCCACATTAACCATGCCTCCACCACCTTTGAAGATGAGCGACGTCGACGTCTTGCTGCTGCGCAAGAACACCGATACCAGGCCACAGCCTCACCTCTCGTAACAACTGGCGTCCCATGCCCCGTGTGCAACAAACTTTGCACCTCAGCCTTTGGACTTCAAAGCCATATGAGGGTACACCGTAGATGAAAAAGCACAAAGACAATAGTCATTCTCGGTCACCGAGAGACTACCACTAGACTAGATCAAAACATCTGAAAATCTATGCAATTTTCCAACCTTGTGGGTTTCCTGCTTCTGCAAAGGAGAATCATCTCCTGGATCTTTTATGATACCATGAATTTTACAATATTCAACCAGTCATAGTTCTTGACCTTTCCATTTATATTTTCATAATCATGTTATTTTTTGTTTGTTTGTTTTCTTGGCTCTACTTACTTCACTCTGTGTCCGTTCATGTAAGGCTTTTTTTGCTTCTCTGTAGTCATAATTTTTGACATTTCTTACAGCACAATAATATGCCATTACATTAATGCATCACAATTTGTTTAATCACCAGTGATCATATACTTCATTTCTTCTTTGCTTCCACAAAAAAAAAATTGTTTCTGTAAATATCTTGTTGCATATGGAGAATTTCTTTTTATCAATTATTTCCTTGGCATATATGCCATATAGCATAATCTCTGGGTCAAAGGGCATGTCACTACATCTACATAATTCTGAAATGCTTTCCAAATTTTTTTTATTAATTTATAGCTTCATCATCAATATGCCAGTCCATAATTCTATCTACTTTCATCTTTGCCACTTTATAGAGTATAAGGTGAAACTTCAGAGTTATTTGGATTTTCATTTCTATTATTATGAATGATTTAGAATATTCATATGGTTGGTAGTTTGCAGTGCTTTTGAGAAATATTTGTCCATTTTCTTTAATGACATCTATTAGGGAATGGAATTTTACCAGTATTTTGGTCAACATATCAATATTTCTGTTAGTTATCTACATATTTGGATATCAATTTGCTTGTTTGTTTGTTTTTAAACAGTACTTTTGTCTCTTTTGCTTACTTAATCTACATTAAGGTAATCTATTTCCCAAAAGCTCTCTTCTCCTTCTTAATCCTCCTTTATGTATCACTCATTTCCTTAGTTTTAGAATTTTACTTAATTTATCCATTCTTTTTCTCTCTTCTTTTTAATTACCTAATTTTTATCTCTTTTCTCTCAGTTAAATATTGAATTAAAATCCTTTCTCCTCCTTTTCTACACCTTTTATGTTAAAGGTTTTTTTCATTTTTTGTTCATTTTTTCTAAGAAGGATTTCTTTAACTTATTTGCTTCTTTAATTCTCTTTCCTTTTTGTCTATTCTGAATTTGTCATTTTTGGGTTCAAGGTCTATATTTATTATCTTTATATTTAATGCTTCTCTAATCTCTTTGTGTTCTTCATGGATTTAAAACTTTTAAAGTAACAATTTTAAGTTCTTGCTTCTAAATAATTTCTGTGCTGCTGTCTTGTAGATCCTTCCTCTATCTCCTTTCTTTCTGTTCTAAATCATTCTTAGAAAGGTTCATTCCTGTGGGAGTAGTAGCAATAGGAATTCTGCATACTGGAAGTTCCCCATGTCTCTGATCTTGTGGTCAATTTTACTCCCCTCCTCATAATCATATTCCTTCCCATTTGCTTTTGGATCTTTGATCTGTGACTTCCTACTACTAGGAAGGATCAGTTTAAGTAAAAGATGAAGGATTCTATTTGGATGTAATATGTTTGAGATTCCAGTAGGACATTCAAGTAGAATTTTTATCAAGTAGATGAAGATCAAGGACTGGAGCTCAGGAGAGAGTTGAGGACTAGATATATAGATTTAGTCTTTTGCTAATCCCTGATTTCTCTGTCCTTCCTCTTTCCCCAATTAGGAGCACCTATTATGTGATCTTTATTTTATAAATCTCTAATAATGATAGCTATCGTTTATGTAAAACTTTCAGATTTGCAAGTCACTTAACAACTATAATCACTAAAACCTCAAAATCATCCTAATAGGTACAAGTATTAGTAGTCCCAGCTTCCATATAAGAAAGTTAAGGCCAAATGACAAAGGTCAGAAATTCAAGTGACTTCCTCATGGCCATACATCCAATAATCCTTAGAGGTAGGCTTTGGACCCAGGTCTTCTTGACCCTAAATGCAAACTACTATCCTTATGCTACTTCCACTGAAAATATATTATGGTTGTAGCACCTGGAGTCCTCCCTTACATATGAGTCGCTAAAAATGTTACCTCAGGTTTGAGGAATTCTATGTGTCAATGTTCCATGAGCCTCCCTCAGTGTGTTTTGTTTTGTTTTGTTTTTTGCCAATTGGTCAATTGTTTAAAATGAAAGGCATTTAATAAAATAGTATAGCACATAAAGTGACAAGAAAAAGGACACATTGTACACATGGAGTATATTCTCCCACAATTTGCCACACTATCACTGGAGAAAAACTTCCATGGAAAGGGCAGGTGGGACCAGAAAACACATACATCTATAAAAATACCTATGAACAGGAAATATGCATTAGGAGGCACACCCTAAGAAACTGTGGGATCAAAGGGTACATGTAGCCAGGCACCACACTCCTCTTCCTCAGCAGCATTGATCGTGTTCTCTGTAGATGTTATGGCATTTGTCTGTGCCCATCATATATCTTCTCTGTGCTAGACACAACATCTCTGCTAAGCATCTGACAGTCATGCTTGGCATCGTGTCTCTGTTCACCATCATATCACTCCTACGAAGTCTTTTGTTTGGTATTGTGATAGTCAAGTCACTTTATGTTCTAATTTGTTGGCCTCCATTTGTATAAACTCTTCAGGACTAGTTGGAGGTTCTCTACTTTCTATTAATATGCAGTAGCCAGAAGACTCAGCCTAAAAGGAAGAGGTCCAGTTATTTTAGCACCTGGCTTAGAGATAGAAACTATTACACTCTCAGCCAAGAAGCCAGCAAAAGGTGATAGAATATCCCAGTCTAAAACTAAATCTGTTCTTTTAATCATCTGTGCCTGGAATAGATTCAACATACTGTAAACCTTAAAATTTCTTAGACTTATAAATGTTGGAAATTTCACCATTGGGAAATTTCATACTTGAAAAATTTCCTATTGAGAGTGGGAACTCTATTGGAATGTGAACCCCATTGGCATGGGAGGTTCCTCCTCCTCCCTTCTTAAGATTACTTTAGGACAGAAACCTTTTGCTGAATAATGGAAAGGGCTTTGACCTATGCTTAAGCATAGAACAGGAATTTCTTTGAGTCATGATTGATTTTAGAATTGATACAGTGGAGATACTTGGAATGACAGAACCAGGTCTTGGAAATTGCAATCTCCACCCTACTCAGTCCTAACAGGATTTAAGAAGGGCTGCAGCATAGATCAAAATTTAATTATTCCAATCTCTACCCTACTCAGGGTAACAGGATTTAGGAAGGGCTGTAGCAAAAGATCAAGATTTAATTATTTGAGAATATGACCTTCAACAGACATGTGCAAAGCCACAGACCTCTGGGTGGTCCTGGGTTAAGCTAGAGCCACCATTGGCACAGGGAAAATGATGGACAGTGATTGGTAGATGTGAGAACTGAGGGGAGGGAACTTGGATGGTTTCCTTAAAGAGAGAGGGGTCTGAGGACTGAAGGGGTTGGTTGGAGAGTTTTGGCTCTGAGTGGTTGGAGAGGTGCTCTGAGAAGCTTGCTCTGAAGGAAGCTGGAGGTGGAGGCCCATGAGACTGTTTCTCCATTTTGGTCACGTGAGTAATAGGGACTGATCTCCTTTCTTTGCCTCAGCTATCTAAGGGCTTGGGCCTTTTTGCCCAGCCTAAACAGAAGGGGTATTTAAGCCCTATTCCCTTCTCTCCCCTTTCTCTCTCTCTCTCTCTCTCTCTCTCTCTCTCTCTCTCTCTCTCTCTCTCTCTCTCTCTAATTCCTTTCTTCCTCCTGTTTGTAATTAAACACTATAAAAGGTTGATGGCTGACTTGAGTTTTCATTTAGGAATTACATAGCTGAATTCCTTGGCGACCTTAAATTAATATATATCAGTCTTTTAAAGTGATTTCCTTGTCACAGTACATGATGCCAGATTATTGACTTAAGGTCAGGAAATTTCATGTAGCTTGGTCCTGTGAACACCTCTGCTTCCATTATCACTTTAGTTGATTCTGCTATTTGCTTTATTGTTATTATTTAAGTTAAAACAGAATTTTGCTGAATAAAGAAACACTGGTCTTGAACAGAGAATTCATATCACAGTTTCAAGCCATGTATTTCAAATGAATTTGCAAAACACAGGAGCTGTGGACAAGCTGATTTGCTTAAGTAAAAGTTGATCCCAAGAGGATCATTAACTGGTAGGCAAATGAAGTTTGGGTCAAAATAAAGGAACCCAAGCTCATCTTCCTCTCCTCAGACCCACATTCCTCTCATTTTGTGCATAAAAGCTAACAACAAAATATTGCTGGCTCTCCTTTGTGATAGCTCTTGGCATGGTTATCTGTGATGAAATAAAAGAAACTATTTCTATTTGGTATCCTATTTCCCTACTTGAGAGTAACCTCTATGAAAGTAGGAGTCAATTCTTGTATAAGTCAGAATTCTGTACATAGAAGACACTTAATAAGTAGTCATTGTATTATATTATACATTTTAAATTATAAATTATATTATTTTATATAATAAATGCTATTTATTATATAATAAATAATATTATAATATATAGTCCTCAATCAAAAATATATTATAAATTTAATGAAATTCAGTGCCTTGTAAATTTCTTATTAGCACCTCAGTGCTTCCTTATAGTCTTAGTGAATTCTTTTATTTTTTGTTTTTACCATTCAAGTTAAAAATAGAACTATGCTAGATATAGAAATAATGATCTTGATCAGAGAGCTCACATAACTGTTTTGGTTCATGAGTTTCAAGTGAATAAGCAGAAGCCCTACATTACATTGTAAATGTAAATTAACATAAGATCATTTAATAGTGGATGGGAAAAACATTAGAAGCTATTAAAGAGAATTAACTATCTGAGGTAATGGATACATGAAAAACAAAAAAGAAATTAAGGAGATAAATACAAGAATATGGTGAATCCTGCTATAGCTGAAAAGTGTGATTTTTTAAAGTGTTCACGTAATTATGAAATGAGTTTTATCACTGACAATATCATATTTCATATTTTTATACAAACATGAATACACAAAAAAGTAAATTCAACATGGTTCATTACAAATTTATATGGAATTAATTAGTTATGACAAAGTACAAAATAAAACCCTCAAATACTCTGGAGATATAAAAGGCAATAAAATGGATGGTACCACTGCAGATAAAGTATCAGATTTAGATAAAGGACAACATGGATTCTGATTGTACTTTTGATACCTACTACTTGTGTGACCATGGACAAATAGTACAAATGCTCCAAGGTTCGATTTCTTAATCTATAAAATGAGGGAAATTATGTCTATTTTTCCTCTTTAAGGGGATACCACGGGGTGACTCAGTGAATTGAGAGTCAGGCCTGGAACTGGAAGATCCTAGGTTCAAATCTGGCCTCCTAGCTATATGACCCTAGCCAAGTCACTTAAACCAGCCCTTACATACGTGGTATTGATTCTAAGATGGAAGGTAAGGGTTTAAAAAAAAAAGAGTACCCCATAGTCAGGCTCAAGTGAGATATGGTATTAAAATGATTTTCAAACTTTAAAGGTATATAATAATAATATTATAATAATAAATATGTAAATAAACAATTTTAGAACTTACTATGAATCAGGCATTATGCAAAGCACCTTACAAATATTAGCTCATTTGATTCTCACAAGAACCCTGGGAGATAGGTGCTATTACTATCACATTTTGTTGGTGTTCAATCAATAGTCACATCTGATTCTTCATGATCCTATTTGGGGTTTTCTTGGAGTAGTTTGCCATTTCCTTTTGCAGATCATTTTACAGATGAAGAAACTGAGTCCATCAGAGTTAAGTGACCTGCCCAGAGTCCCACAGATAGTGTTTGAAGACAGATTTGAACAGGAAGACAAGTCTTCCTGATGCTAAGCCCAGCACTGTATCCTGTCCTACCTAGTTGTCCCAATGTTGTTGTTTTTGTGGTTTTAAAACAACAGATAACCTCCACTCTAAGTTCATATGCCAAAATTTAGCAAGCACACACCCCAGGAGATCAGGAGAGAGATTTGACCAAAGTTTACCCTATTAATTTTCTGACTATTATTTTGAATGCTTAGCCCATGTTCTACCTGTAGTCATCTGGTTGTTGGCTGAATAGTCCTTAGGGAAAATTGAATCCCATGTGTCTAAGCAGACTTTCGTTGTTGTTGTGTATACTCTTTATTTAAAAGCTTAATAGCAACCATGAAAATTCATTCAATTCAATACTGCCAAGCAGAATGGAATATGTCCTAGTGAAAGGTAAAGCGGCTCCATCAATCTGATCAGAAGATTTGATGGGATTAAGGAGATATAAGTCCAGAAAGCCCAAAGTAATGCCAGTAATTAAGATTCCATTTGAAGTCTCTGACCAACCTTTTAATTCTTCCTGGATTTTAATAAGGATGTTTAGTTTTATTCTTCCACAAATATATTCATAAAATGATGTTCATTTTCTGAATCATGCCACTAGCTACTATTTGCAAATCTGACTGTAAGAAAATGTCTTTGGTTACTGAAGGCTAATGAAGTGAATGCTACTTATAATCCTTTATTTTAACATTTACTTTTATTGCACTGCAAATAATAGTGGCTCCAATTTTAATAGGCTTAACAGTTTGCAAGGCACTATCCTCGCTGTGGTCCTCTGAGGGAAGTGATACGAATTGACAACTTTTGTAATTTAAGTATGATTTTTAAACAGTCAAGTCATAGCTCTAGCAAGTGAAGACATGCTCTTATTGAACAAGGCTCTCAACTATGAGGGCATTCTTTATACCTGTGAAGATTGAAACCCATCACACTTTAACTTATGTGATATCATAATTGCTCCCTAGAGCCAAGTACTGAAGAGCATCTGCAGTCTTTTAACATTCACTATCTATGGAGCATTTGGACTAGCCTCCTACTCTCCTATTTTCTCTCTCACGGTGTCTCTCTCTCTCTCTCTCTCTCTTTCTCTCTCTCTCTCTCTCTCTCTCATTTAGTCTCTCTCTATCTATCTCTATCTGTCTCACTTTGTCTCCCTCTCACTCTGTCTCTCATTCCTCTCACTGTCTGTCTCTCTGACTCTTTCTCTCTCACTCTGACTCTATCTCTCTCTCACTTTGTTTCTCTCTGTGTGTCTCTCTCTTACTCTGTCTCTCTGTCTCTGTCACTCTGTCTCTCTCTATTTCTGTCTATCTCTCTGTCTCTAACCCTTAAAGGAAGTTAACCCAGGACTTTCCATCTCCAGGCCTCACTCTCTATCCACTGAGTCACCTAGCTTCCCCCTTATTCTATACTCTCTTCATAAGACTGGCCTACCACCTTTTCAACTCATATTTAATAATGTTTTCCTTAATTGAGTTTTTACAGTATTTCTTCCTATAAGATTCTGATAGGAATAAATGCAAACCATTTTCCATTGGTTCATTTCCAGCTTTGTTTTTCTGACATTATGATATGCTATAATTTGAAAGAAATATAGAAGAAGAGAGACAGAGAGGGAGATAAGGCAAGAGAGAGAAAGAGAGAGTGAGAGAGAGAAGGAGGAGGAGAAGAAAGACAAAGAGATGAAGCAATAACAATTACTTTATGTTTTAGGCATTATGCAAAGTGCTGAGGATGCAAAAAAGAAATAGTGTCTGCCCTCAAAAAGCTTGCATTCTATAAGAGGAGAGGGATAGATCATCTATAAGCAAAACGCATACTGAGTAAATACAAATTAATTTGGAAAGAGAAGAACTAACAGCTGGTGGGAAAGGAAGCTAAGTGGCTCAGTGAGTAACAAAGAGGTCCTGGGTTCAAATATTGCCTCAGACACTTCCTATTTTGTGACCCTGGCCATGTCATTTAATCCCAAAGCCTATCCTTTAGTGTTCTACAGGTTTAAAATAAAACAAAAACTTGTGGCATTAGGGATCAATAAGCACTAAATAAATGCTTGTCAATCTGAATTAAAATGAACAGAGAAATGTAACAATAGAGAAAAAAACTTTGTCTGGCATGTCTTTGATTATTAATATCAAGTAAAGCATGGAGAGAGAGATATGGGCTTATAAAAAGGTTTTCCACAGGCATGGAAAATCCAATGCAAAATCCAAGTCGAGGATCCCCTATAAATTCATCTTCTACAAGTACCTGTTTGAATCTAACATTACACGAATGGTATCAAATGCTATAAAACTGCTGAGAATCCTAAATGATATCAAATCAAAAAAAGTTAGGTATAACTATCCATTTAGAAAAATTAAGTGTACTTTATACTTTGTTTAGATTTGATATGTAGTTGTATCAACAACCCATAATCTTGATCCATAAGTACTTTGAGCTTGGGCAAACACTAAAGATAAACAATAAACTCTTTTCAGAATTGAACAGAGTGGAAGAGAGTATGTTATGGCCTTCAATCATATCATAATTCTTTTAATGACTGTAAAGATGGGGGATCTTCTCAATGTTAATAATAAATGGGTTGGCTCACTGGTTGAGGTGTTCTACCGTTGAGGTCCTGGGTTGATTATGTGAGTGGGAACAGAGTTTGAGGTAGATCCTCTGAGAGAGGGAAATGGCAGCCCCTCTCTCTTTCACTCAAGTGATAAATATCAGCCAGTTATCACTTGAAGTCCCTTGATGTAATGACTGGGGGGATGAGGCAACACTCTCCACAGTCAGCACCCCTAGAGGAAAGATGTACCCTTCCCCCAAAAGAGGCTTTGTGGCAGGCCTTGACAGGGCCTTGCCACTATGGGACTAGCCTCAAGCCTGAGACATGTCCCCAATTACTTGAAGCACCCTTCCTGTTAAGATTTAAAGTCAATACATAAATCTGACTGCTGTTAAGGGATTTATTAACAAGGTTAGATAAATGGGTTGAGGGAAGAGGGTGGAGGAAGATCTGCCCAATTCCTATGCAGTCCGTGATTCAATGGGCCAGTAACTGTACCCACGAATTTCTCTGCCCCTTTCCCATCTAATAGCCCCTTCTACTGATTAAAATACTAATATGTCCCAAATAAACAGATAAATAACAGTTCTGGGTGGCACACAGGGTTAGGAGAGCCAGGCTATAGTTTGAGAGCACAATCAGCTCCCCTTCAAGGAGGCTGAGATGTTTGCTACAGGTGGAGGGAATCAGTAGTTGAATATCTGGTGAGAGAACAGATACTAGTTTGAGGAAAGAAACAGGGTCTTCTCTTGTGGCTTCAGAAATCCTTCAGCCTTTCAGAAAACCAGACTTTCCAGCTCTGGGTCTCAAGGCAGAAGACCAAGAGCCTCTCCAGAATCCTCTCAGCCACTGTTCTTCTTCCACAAGCCTTTGCTCTTCAAACTGCCACTCCACTCCTGTCAGTCATCCTCGGAATTCCATACCTCTTTTCCCCATCCTAACAACATCCTAAAATCTTGTCTTGTGCATTCTTTCCCAAAGATGCACTGGGATTAATCACATAACCTAAAATCTAATTCTACAATCTTATTGTAGCTATCTAATATACTTACCCCACCCCCAAAATAAAAAAAAATCTATCTTTCTAATCCATTTCTACACTAATTAACTAACACTAATTCTAAGAAGGATTTTTGGGAAAGGTTGGGTAGAAAAGATGTGTCTGGGGTACATGGTATTGCAAAATTTGAAAAACAGGTTTGGACAATAATATATGTTCCACAACAATGTTTGTAGAAATCAACTTGTGTAAAAACTATAACAATTTCTTACTTCTAGATTGCTTGTACAATGTTAACTTGCAAAACTTGATACTATTCTAACTTATTGTTAGCCCTTATCTTATCTAATATGATATTTGATACCTTACTCATTCTATGTCCTATTCTGTTCCCTACACTGTCCCTCATTCTGCCTAGCTATAAATTTAACTTCCCTAAGCCCTATAATAATCTTTCCCTATTCTTGGTTTAAGTATGTTTCTACCTAGTATATTCTATAGTTTCTTAACTCTTATTCTATTGCTATTATAATACATGCCATTACTTTGTACAACATTTACATATAATATTTATACATATATACATGAGTTCTGACTTGGGTGTCAGCTGGGCAGAAAGGGTCTTTTGATCCTTTCCATCTGTCTGAGACCTTGCAGGAACTTTATTTTTCCATATTTACAATTTTTGTATTCTGTAAATTTGTGGACACCCACTTATGTTACATCGGGGTCCCTATAGGTCAATCTGTGTTGTGTTTTATGTATAAGTATGTAGTGATTACATGCACATACTTACCAAAGGATGTTGGAGTCCTTTGTCATACAAGTTGCCTGCTGGGATCACTTTCATTCTTGACGTTATGTGCCTGTTGCATGCATGTCCCTAAGTGTGGTGTTTATTTGTTAATGGCACAAACATTTTACGTGACTTAATCCATTTGTAGGTTTCTTTCTTCTTGATTATACATAGAGTTTTAACTGTCCATTGCAGTTTGTACAGTTCCTTGGGTGTTTGGGTTTCCTTCCTCTTCTTTTGTGCTCTTCTTAATGGTTTTTTTCTTCTGTGGTAGTCAAATGACTGTTGTCAAAATTTGACTGATAGGATCCCTACTCTTCTTGCACCTCTCCTGCACTGGCTCTGTGTGTGTGTGTGTGTGTGTGTGTGTGTGTGTGTGTGTGTGTATAAAACATTCACCCTCCATTTTACCTGAAATAAATGCCCATCTTCTCAAAAATCCATTTTCTTCTGCTATTATAAAGCTGGTTCAAAGAATAACAATGCTCTCAGAAGAATAAAAGCTGTGTTATTGAAAAGTCAAAGAAATGGCTAATGGTGGACAAGAGTAGGTTATACTACATGATGAATGAAGCATCTCATCACAGAGAAATGACCCAAAAAAAGAGATAGACTGATTATGTAATTAGAGAAGAGGATAACCAATGAGCCACCTATCTACTCTACTGGCACCTTCATTATGCCAAGAGTTTTTCTGATTTCCCTTTCTTCTAAACCTTTTACAATCTAGTTTTTTGGCCTTATCATTCCACTAAAACTGCTTTCTATAAAGTTACCAATGATCTTTGTTGCCAGTGTTCTTTTCTCAATTCTCATTTTCCTTGTCCTCTCTGCAGCAAATTTTGATACTGTTGATCACCCTCTCATACTCTCTTCTCTCTAGGTTTTCAGGATACTATTCCCTCCTTGCTTTTGTCCTACCTATCTAATCACTCCTACTCTGTCTCTTTTTCTGGATGGTGTAATGAATAATAATAAGGGACTATATTTAATTAGTAATTGATAACTAAAGATCAAGCAGTTGTCTTCTTTCTTTTGTCTATTCCCTCCTCCCTCTATACCTCCCTTCCTCCCTCTTTTTCCCTTCAGCTTCCCCTTTCCCCCTTCCTTCTTCTTTCTAAATCACTCAGGGGTGAGTTTATGATGTTTCACATGAAATACTCTTTCTCTTCTTTATCTTAAGTAAGGAGAAGACAGGAAAGGATAGAGAATGGAGGTAAGAGGGTTGGGGATTTCCCTAATACTAGTGAGAGAAATGTCTGATAGGTCTGGAAGTTCAGTCACTATCATCAACAGAGCAAGTCAGAGAGATATCTGGACTTTTATCCTTCTTTTCTTCTGCCTTCAAAGTCACCAGGCTACCACCAGCTTGAGTTTCCAAAGTCCAAGAGAAGAAAAACTTCTTCCTCCTTCCCTTATACAAGGCAACAAGGTAACCAGGGTTCAGCCAGCAGTTGGCTTTGCCTCCAACTGTTTCTCCCCATAACATTCCAAATGGAACCTCTCATTTGACCGACAGGTCACCACTGCTTCTGCCTCTTTGCATGCTTCCCAATTCCTCTTTTCCACAATGGTTACCCAGGTCATATCCGTTAACCACATATCAGTGTCCCTCAGAGTTTTCTCCTGGCCCCTCTTTTCTTCTCCCTTGATACCATCTCACTTGATCTCACCAGTTATAATGGTTTTAACTATTATAATCTCTATGATGATGATACTTAAATCTATCTCTCCTGCCTACCTCTCTGCTGACCTCCAGACACATTTTCAACTGTCTTTCAGACATCTTGAACTGGATGTCCTGTAAACATCTTAAATTTCATTATATCCAAAACAATTCATTATCTTCTCCAATAAACTACCCCCCTTCTCTCCACTTTCCCTATCACTGTAAAGGGCAACATCTTCCTCCCAGTCTAGGAGCCTCCTTAACTCTTCACTATCTCTCACTAATCATATTCAATCTGTTGCTGAGGACTCTCAATTCCACCTTTGTCACATGTCTTGAATACCTTTCCTTCTGTCCTCTGACACAGCTACCACTCATGTGCATGCACTCATCATCTCACATCTGAATTCTTGAAATGAGCTGCTGGTGAATCGGCCTGCCTCAAGTCCCTCCTCACTCCAATTCAGCCTCATTCCATCACCAAAGTAATTTTCATAAAGCATAAAACTCAGGTGGTTCCCTATCACGTCCAGGATCAAATACAAAATGTTCTGTTTGACATTCAAAGTATTTTATAATAGCTCATCCTACTTTTCCAGACTTTTTACACCTTCCTCCTCACCCATCAAATCTTTGATCACTGAGACTTGCCTCCTGGCTGTTCTATGAGCCAGGCTCTGGGTTTTTATGTGTCTGTTCCCCATAACTGAAAGACTTTTCCTCCTTATCTCTACCTACTAAAGTCCCTAGATTCCTTTTAACTCCCAACTAAAATTTCACCTTCTATGGAATACAATTGAAAAAGGATAATTGGATTTGACAATGCAGATCAATGGCAGCTTTGGAGAGAGCAGGTGTCCTAACTCCCCTTAATTTTATTGCCTTTCTTTTGTTATTTCCTATTTATCCTCTAAAAATCTTCTTTGTGTATATTTGTTTGTATGGTATCTCCTTTATAGGATTGTAAACTTCTTGAGAGAAGGGATTGTTTTAGTCTTTTTTGTATCCACAGCAGGAGGCACAGGGTCTGACACTTTTGTTATTTAGTTGCATCCAATTCTTTGTAACCTCATAGGGGATCTTCTTTGCAAAGATATAGGAATGGTTTGCCATTTCCTTCTCTAGCTCATTTTTCAGATGGGGAAACTGGAGCAAATGGGATTAAATGACTTGTACAGGGTTCACACAGCTAGGGTCTGAGGCTGGATTTCAACTCAAATTTTTCTGACTCTAAGCCCAGTGCTCTATCTACTGATCTATCTAGCTGCTAATGCCTTGTCTGGCATATAGTAGGCATTTAATGAAAGTTTATTGATCGATTAATTGACCAAGAGATCTAAAGGAAGATTTCCAGTACATTAGATGGATCATTTGTGGAATTGTTATGGAATGACTGGGACAAGAACTGCACAGGATAAGAAGACAGGGATGAGTTGTGTTCTATGCTTGAACTGAGCACCTGCAAAATTTAGATCACTGGCCAACAGAAATAGTGCCAAATAACAAATAGCTAGCAATATCTGGATAGAGCCAAACTCATACTGGAAAATACTGAAAGAGACAAAGAAGGATATTATAAGCTAATAGCTTTTTTTTTTGAAATGTGAAAACATATCAATCAAATACATGTGTGTCTAATAACTGCAGCAAAATTCATAAAGGAGAAAAGAAGACTGAGATTTTCTTTAAAAAATAACACTAGGAAGAGATTTTTCCACCTCATTTCCCATGCATTTTATGTATACATCAAAAAGATAAATAAGAAAGAAACCAGGAAGCTAAACTAAAATTTTTAGAGAATTTAATGGGACAAGCAAATATATATATATATATATATATATATGTATATATATATATATATATACACCTTCTTTTCTAGTGTTCATGAAATTTATAGTTAGGAATTGATCTATTAGCAAGCATTTATTCAGTGCATACTGTATGCCAGGCAAAGTGTTAGAAATACAAAGAAAAATATTAAAATAATCCCTGTCCTCAAGGGACTTACATTCTAGCTAGATGAAACAACATATATATATATATATATACATATATATATATATATAAACACAGAAAATAGAAGCAAAATCAATATTAGATGAATCAAGCTGAGGAAGGTTTTAGCACCTGAGGGTAATCAAAAAGGTTCATCAGTAGTGTCACTTGAGCTTAGCCTTAAAGAAAATTAGGGATTTTGGAGAGCTGGAGTTGAGGAGAGAGTATACTCTAGGCATGGGGAACAGCCTAAATAAAGTTGTACAGTCATAAAATGGAAAGTCATGTATGAAGAACATCAAGAATATCAGCTTGTCTGGAGTATGCATGAAGGAGAGTAGAAAGCAAATAAAACTGAGTTGGAACTTGGCTGTAAAAAGTTTTAAATGCCAAATATAGTTAATATTTAGTACTATAGCAAATAAGGATCTATGTAGATTATATAGTATGAAGGAGCTTCACAGGAGTAGCTAGGATGTCTAAGGGGAAGTCAATCTTATAGATAAAATAGGATTACAAAAACTGAGATTTGGAAAATATACTGATGGATGGAGTGTTGTGATATTCTGGTAGCTAGAGCATATAGATCGCTTTGTTTAACGCTAAATGAAAGCCTTTGCATGTGTTAAATGACATCTGGTAGCCCCCAGATATGAAATGAACTAGTGCAAGGAAAGTGGTACATTCTCAGACTTGGTAGATTCCCCAATCCATGCTAAATGTATTGGGCATCTCCAAGAATTCATGAAGAAAAGTGACGACAAAAAAATTGTTCTGTCATTTGACAGAATCAATGGCTGAATTAATATCAGAACTATTAGCATGTATCCTTGATCTTTATTCAACAACTATTTCCTTATAATCCAAGTAATTTTATTCTTTTACATCCTTCACCATTGCTAGTTCAACATTTATACCATTTTGATTCTTAAATGTTTTTAAAATAGCTTTCTGAACCATTTAGCAGAAGAATTGGTGGGATTTATTGTTTACAGTGTTAAAAAGTCAGGTTTGTTACTAAGGAAAATCAGTTTATCCATTTTGTGAAGCACAGATTGAAGAAGTGAGATGCTAAATAAATAAATATAAATAAAATATTATGAAATAATTTAGATAAAAAGTGGTGAAGATTTTAAATAGGGTTGTGAACCTGGTGCCTAGAAGGCTGGTGGTATCCTCAAAAAATTAGCAAAGCTTATAGGAGCGGTAAGTTTTGAAAGAAAAGATAATGATTTGTGTTTTAGACATATTAAGTTTGAGATCTCTTTGGCCATTTGTAAAGGTCCAATAAGTAGTTAGTAATGTAAGACTGGAATTCAAGAAAAAAGAAGAAGGCTGAAAATATAAATTTGAGGGTCATCAGACTAAAGATGATAATCAAAACCATATGAACTGAAGATGCTAATGAGAAGGAATAAGAAAACACTTTTTTTCTATTCACAGTTAGGAGGCTTGTTATCGATCATAGTCAAGAGATTGATAAAGAGTAGACAGGTAGGAGAAGTAAGCAATTTACTAGGAAAAAAATAGATAAAAGAGAAATCCAGAGGAATTAAGGTAGTTAGCAATCTACCTAGATTGCTAGAATCAATCTAGAAGGTTGAATGAGGACTGAAAAAAGATTTCAATCTTAAATATCAGAAAAAAAAATACTAAAATACTCATGTAATAGAAAATTAGGCACTAAGGACCCAGTCCTTAAAATATATTTTACCTGCTACAATCCCATCTTAAAATTCAGCACTTGTATATTATATTGGAGGAGGCCTTTTGCCCATTCAGATGAATTTTGCATGAATTCTTTATTTACTGTTAGTTTACTTCATGGTAATAAAAAGCCTTTTAAATGGGATTTGATTTAGAACTAAGTACAAAAGGCAGAAAAAATAAAATCTTTCTTTTCCTTGGTGACTTTCGAGTGAGGAGGAAGAAGAACTGCTATAAACCTATAAGCAAGGAAAGAGGTAGCAGGAGCAACCTCTTGGCTTGAGCTCCCATGTGACCATGAATATATGAAACTTTCCTCTCTCCCTGTTGTTTCTATTCTTTCTTGATCTTAATTGAATAAGTATCAGAGATAGTGTGAACCAAATTGTGGCCTTGTGAATTCCCAGGGCAGAATTGCTACTAAAAGACCAGCAATGGTAGCCCATAGAATGGTCTGTCCAACTCCAATAAGAAGACAGATCTGAGAAGCAACTTGTTTGACCTAACGCACCCAGTATTTTTTTTAATTTAATTGCTACTAAAATACAGATTCCTTGTAAAGGTTAAATTAGGAGTTTTGACAAAATAAGAGACCAGCTTTTAATAATTTAAATTTTAATGAGAATATAGTAGTTGTAAATTAATATTATCCCTTTAAGTCAATGAAAAGAAAACTTCTAGCAGCTTTTAACAATTAAAAATTTAGTTGAATTTATTTAAATAGAGATAGTAAAAGAATATAGTCAAATGAATATAGTAAAGGAGAGAAATATAGGAAAAAGATGAAGAAAATTTCCTAATGTCTATACTAGTTATTCTATAACTACCTATAAGTACCTATAATTACTACCTAAAACTGCCTATAACTCTCTCTAATAAGAACCACCCCACAAAGTTCCAACCCTATCCAGCCCAATTAAAACCAACCCAATGAATGTTTAATCCAACCCCAATTAGGTCTGTCAATGAAGACCAGCCACCATCCAAAAAGTTCAAGAAAGAAAAAACCTAACAGCCCAAACAAAAAGCCAAAAAGGCCTCTAAAGACTAAAGCCAAAAGCCCTCTAAAGGTTGAAGTCAAAAATATTCTCAGTAAGCTCAGGCCCACCTTTATAGTCTAGCAACTAAACACCAACCACCAATCCAAAACACTCCCAGCAGTCAACTTTCCTGCAATTGCCTGGTGCTGTCAGCAACTGACTCCCTTTATAAACTTTTCCTACCTTACTTCCTGTCTATAAGGTTCCTCCTTCCTATCTCTATGGTTTCTACTTCCTGTCACTGTGGGCTGGTTAATCCCTATACATCTCTATGGTGAGAGGACCTCCAGGTCCCCCATTAAATTAAAAAAAAATAATAAAGAATTCCTTTTTACAATCTGCATCTCACCAAAGTATATTGAGAAAGCTAGAGAATTTAATGCCTATCTAAAAAACTTTTTTTCTATATTCAATATACCACCAATATAATAGTATAAAAAACAACTAATAAAAACATGTAATTTTTCATATACAACCATTATGATTCTTCCTAGCTTTAAATCTATTATTATTTCTCCTAAATAGAACTAAGTATAGATTGCAAATTAAAGAGAGATATTAAACCATAACATCTCATCAGGTACTTGATATATATATATATATATATATATATATATATACATACATACATATATGTACATATATGTATGTATATATGTATATATGTATATATAAAGATAGATAGATAGATAGATAGATAGATAGATAGATAGATAGATAGATAATATCAAGTTATAAGGCTCCATTGAAAGCCAAATTAGTCACTTCATCTCATGGAATTTTTCTTGGTGATATCAAGATGTAATTTAACTTAGTAATTATAAAATTCTTAATATACCCCCAAAGGAAGATATAAAACTTCATTCCTGAATCAGGAAATTACATTAAACCAGTGAATGAAGGTGATGTCTAGAAATAGCTTCATTTCTTTCAGTGAAGACCCTCCAAATATAAAGATGCCATATGGTTGAACAAGTTAAAAGGTTTATTGTTATACTGAAATAAAAGATAAGTGGGAAGTAAAAGAAATTAATACATATTCAATACATTTCTTAATGTCCACTTTCAAAACTAAAAAAAATAGGCTAAATAATTTGTAAAGTATTATAACAAAAATCCATACAATGTTAATAAAAATTGCACCCATTACTCTAAAAGTTATAGAAAAAATAATGCATACCAAAAATAGAGGGAAATTATTGATAGACACCATTATAACTAATTACAGACAAATCAAGAACCTTAAAAATATTTTTGGAATAAGAAATAACTTCTCTTAGAAATAATAAAAGCTAGTAAGAGGTATATGCCAGTGGATTTGTCTAATACAATTTGAAGAAGCTTACTTACTTCCAGTTGGAGTTTATAAATGACTGAGCTCCAAGAGTGGAACCAAAAGGTTCCATGAGTTAAATGTACATGAATATAGAAAAGTACACATATCAACAACAACAACAACAAATGTTGAACAAATGACTGAGTCATGGAGATTTGTTCACTGAAACAGAAGAGGATGTAATTACAGAAGGGTTATCTTTAAGGAGAGTAGACTTTATGATCATTGTAGACTATTCAAGAAAATAGAAGAGAATCTCCAGCATCCTCCCCCCACCTACTATGCTGAAAACCTCTCTAAAAATCCTGCTGAATTGGATCCCAGAGAAAAAGCTGCAAAGATGACAGGATACCTTGATAATAGGGTGGGAAGCATAGCTCCCTCCAACCTCTGCATCACCTACACCATCAGCTTCTCCTGCCAGCTGGGAAAGATCTGACCTCAGGACTCATTAATATTCCATAACCCTAATCTAATTAATCAGCAGAGCAGACTACTGGAAAATCATAACAAAAGAAAAATCCTGAACATCATTCTACAAGAAATTATTTTTTTAAAAAACTGCCCCGACCTTCTTGAACAGAATAGCCCAAACCCACTGATCCAGCAATTAATCAGAGGAGCAAGATTACAGCCAATTACAAGGGGTAAAGAAGGGGAAAAAATATGAGTAAACAACAGAAAAAGAAAAAAAAAGAAATTACAATTGACAGTTTCTATTCTATTGTATTCTGTTCTATTTTAACAAAGAAAAAGCAAATGGAACACCAGGCAAAAATGCAGAAACTACAGAAAACTGGACACAGGCTTTGAAAGAACTCAAAACACAATTCAAAAAACAATTAAGAGAGGCTGCAGACAATGGGGAAAAGAACTTAAAAAGCAAAATAAGTCATCTAGAAACAGAGTCACATGAACTAAAATAAGAAATAATGTCTTGAAAGCCAGAATTGACGAGCTTGACAATGAAGTAAAGAAAGTGAAAGATGGCCTACAAAGAAAAACAGACAAGATGGAGAAGGATGACCAAAAAACCAGGGATGAAATTCAGTCTTTAAAAATTAGAATCCAACAACTAGAGACAAGTGACTTCACAAGGCATCTCTTGCTGTCTATAAGACAAAATCAAAGAACGAAAAAATTTAGGAAAATAAGAAATTTCTCATTGATAAAACTTCAGATCTGGAAAATAGATCCAGAAGAGACAACTTGAGAATTATTGCACTACTGGAAAATCATAACAAAAGAAAAATCCTGAACATCATTCTACAAGAAATTATTAAAAAAAAAAACTGCCCCGACATTCTTGAACAAGAGAGAAAAGAAAAAGATTGAAAGAATCCACAGATCATGTTCTGCATTTAATCCCCAACTGACAATGCCCAGGAATGTTATAGCCAAATTCAAGAACTACCAGACCAGGGGAAAGATACCACAAACTGCTAAGAAGAAACCATTTAGATATCATGGAACCACATTTAGGATAACACAAGACCTGGCTGCTTCCATACTGAAGGACTGGAAGGCATGGAATATGATATTCTAGAAAGCAAGGAAACTGAGTCTACAACCAAGAATCAATTACCCAGCAAAATTAACTATATTCTTGCAGGGGGAAGTATGATCATTCAATAAAATAGATTTCCAAGCATTCCTAAAGAAAAAACCTAACTTAAACAGAAAATTTGATATCCAAACATAGAACTCAAGATAATCACCAAAAGGGAATTAATAAAGGGGAAAAAAACTTTTTAAGTGACCCAATAAGTTTGTATTCCTATAAGAAGCAATGGTATTGGTAATTCTTAAAAATTGTTATTATCATCAGGGTAACTGGAAGAAGTATATTTAGAGGGAACAGTGTTACAAGGGAATCACTTTAAAAGACTTATATATATTAATTTAAGGTCGCCAAGGAATTCAGCTATGTAATTCCTAAATGAAAACTCAAGTTTGCAGTCAATCTTTTATGAAGTTTAATTACAATAGGAGTAAGAAAGGAATTAGAGATAGAGAGAGAGAAAAAAGGGAGAGAAAGGAATAGGGCTTAAATAACCCTTCTGTTTAGGCTGGGCCAAAAGGCCCAAGCCCTTAGATAGCTGGGGCAAAGAAAGGAGATCAGTCCCTATTACTCACGTGACCAAAATGGAGAAACAGTCTCAGAGGCCCCCACCTTCAGCTTCCTTCAGAGCAAGCTTCTCAGAGTACACTGCTACCACTCCGATCAACTCCTCAACCACCCCCGAGTCTCCAGACCCCCCTGATCTTTAAGGAAACCATCCAAGTTGCCTCCCCTCAGTTCTCCCATCTACCAATCACTGTCCATCAATTTCCCTGTGCCAATGGAGGATCTAGCTTAACCCAGGACCGCCCAGAGGCTTTGCACATGTCTGTTGAAGGTCATATTTTCAAATGATTAAATCTTTGCTCCTTTGCTACAGCCCTTTCTAAATCCTGTTAACCTGAGTAGGGTAGAGATTGGAATAATTAAATTTTGATATAGGCTGCAGCCCTTACTCAATCCTGTTAGGACTGAATAGGGTGGAGATTTATTTCAAGTATCTCCATTGTATCAATTCTAAAATCAATCATGACTCAAAGAAATTCCTGTTCTATGCTTAAGCATAGGTCAAAGTCCTTTCCATTGTTCAGCAAAAGGTTTCTGTCCTAAAGTAATCTTAAGAAGGGAAGAGAAGGAACCTCCCATGCCAATGGGGTTCCCATTCCAATAGACTATCAGTAAGAAATTTTCCAAGTATGAAATATCCCAATGGTGAAATTTCCAACATTTATAAGTCTAAGGAATTTTGAGGTTTACAACAGTGACAAACTGTATACAATGAAATATCAAAATATATATATAAGGGTAAAAAGGAGGATAATACTAAGAGAAATTAAAAGAAAAATAGAGTAAATTTTATATTTCATAAAGAAGCACATGGGAGGAAGAGAGGAGAATACAAATACAATGGAAAGCTGAAAGAGGTTGGAGACAGTCTCCAAGAAAATTTTAATCATTATAGTGGTAAGGTTCATAAAGGTTCAAATGGAAGGAAAACCTCCAACTCCAAATTCAATCATCATCATCATCATCATCATTACCAACACCATCTTAACATCATCAACATCAACATCACCAATATTACCACCAACATCATCTTCAACAACATCATCAACATCAATATCCACATCCTCAACATCATCAACATTAATATCATCAACACTATAAACATCAACATTGTCAAAAAAATCAATGCCATCATCAAAATAACATCTTCCACATCATTAACAACATCATCGACATCAATATCACCAATGTCTGATGACATCAGTATCATCAACAACAATATCATCAACTACATCAACATCAACATCTAACTATCTTTTTCTGGCCCAGGAAAGATTTTTGCTAGGTGGCCTAACCTAATAGCATACTATGCAGAGGACTGAATGAGAGCCAAAATACCACTGTGTGTCCTTTGGGGATAAAAAGGAAGCCTTCTTTTTCCTGGTCTCAGTTTCCTCATTTATGTATGAGTGAAGTTTACCGAACTCTGCATAAAGTTAATCAATTAAATCAAAGAATAAACCAAGTGTACACGAGGGGGCAAAAAGCTTTCTATAGCATGGTAGCAATGTTCCGAAAATTAAAACTCCTGGTATAGTTTGACCTCTTAATATTCCATGCATGACTGGGGCACTTTGTTCCTTCTCAGATTGGAGATGTTGATTTGGCTGGCACCTTTTTATTTCTACACCTAGGAGCTCCTTGCCAATGGAGTTTATGCTTAACATGCTCGATTAACATATTGACTCAATGCAAAGAGCACTTAATTAAAATGGAATAAAATATTAAAGAACAAAGGGGAAGAAAAAATACTAAATTTAAGTCTGAGGGAAAAAAGGAAAGAAAACAGGAGACAGTGACTATAAGCTGTAAAATTTTAATACCCAATTAACAATTATTTCAAGGTTTTTGTTTTAATATTTAATATTTGTTATGAGCTCTGCAATATAATATGGGCAAATGTCCCATTAAATAATGTTTCTTGTTAGTTTTTGTTTGACTTAATAAGACTGACTGTAACAAATAATTTACATTCCTCTTCAAGGAGAATCTGTGAGCAATCTTTACATTTATCCTCAGTATCCTTTTTCTCTTTGTTTCATTTATGTCAAGAATACAAAACTCATGCAATTAAGCCCTTTCTGATGGATATGTTCATTTATGAATCATTGGACAAATATTTCACATTTAGACACAAATAGCTACTAGTTGGCTATAGACGATCTAAAAAGTTTTAAGTATCAGTGCTCTTTTCCTCCATTCATTCACAAATACTAGAGAAATGGAAGATGACCTTGGAAGATTGAGGGCTATTTTTCATTTTGCTTTGTTTAACAGGGTTCTATAGACAAAGAATTCATCTTCAAGTATGCAGCCTTATGGTGATAGGCCATCTCTATAATTAGCAAGACTGGTCCTTTCTATCTTTAATCTTAATTAATATCAATATTGATAACAATAAAGATATATATGATTATATACTACATGTATGTGTAGATGAATGTGCACATATGCACTACATTCATATATTTATTGTATATCTATATATGTGGATAATAGGTAGATTGGACAAGTAGACAGATGGATGGATGGATGGATAGATAGATAGATAGATAGATAGATAGATAGATAGATAGATAGATAGATAAACATCCCTAATGTGGTTACATCATCTTCTCATGTATATTTCAACTCTTCAACAACTTAATAAGTAGCCTTTGTGAATTACTATGGCTAAAAATTTAACCCAGTGACCAACTTTCTAGTTATGAGTCTTTCTACACCTAGGAAGTTTGGTCCTCAGACCACAGATATACAGTTTATCATTAAGCAAGCCTTTATAATTTAATATAAGCTAAAAGAGTTTATACTTTACCAATAAAGCTTTTAAGAACCAAAATTACCTGAATTCTATAATAAGACATCAAAGAATGACATTAATGGAGTTATTATAGGAAGTCCAAATGAAAAAAATACATCATTTCTATCCTCAAGGAGGTTATAATCTGATTAGATCCTATTTTGTTAAAATTTGAGAGCACAGTTCATATATATATATTTGGGGGACTATGAAGCAAAGTATCTTAAATGATGCCTAGAACTACTCATTCTTGTATAAAAAGAAACATAATATTGATGTTTATACCAAATTATTTTCATCAAAAACTAGAAAACTCATTTAATATCTTTTTCTTCATAGTTAAACTAAAAGGAAATGTAAACACTGAAATCCCCTTATACTAACACTCATCTGTTTTTCTATCAGTCAGCCTGAAGCTAACCCAGCTTAATGAACTGTGAAACATTCTCCCACAGAGTAGAGATGTTATGGGAAGAAATCAATACTATTTCCCCCATTTCCCAGTGTCCCCTTCAAGATGACTTAGACATTTCTCACAATATGTTATACCTTCTTGTTCTTCTAAGGTACCCAATGACAGAAAGAGAAAACACTGACCACTCAGGTTTTATGCTGCCATAACTAACAGTTCAATCAATAGGCATCATTAAAAGTAGTCTACTTAAAGAAACTACCCCTAGCAGAAAGGTGTGCATATTATGCATAACTCATCTTCCCTTGGAATTCAATGAATCTGATATGAGACTAAAGGATACTTTATTTCTCATTTGAAAGCATGCAACAAGCGAAGTCACTAGAGGCAATCTGTAATATCTTACTCCTATCACAGAGAGTACTTTCAAAATGACCTATTCTAAAAGCTAATGTTCCCTATAGTATAGAGAATGGTGAAAATAATGAACCACTACCCCCATAAAACATTTTGATAAATATCTAGTTTAATAAGCCATTTCACCCATATTAATCTTATTAGAGGACCCTCAGCCTACTTTCTGTCAAAATTAGCTAGTAGTATCAATGAATGGTAACCAAATAGTGAAAACTACTTTTAGCACCCTAAGCATGAAAAATGTCAATTAACATAATTTTTCCAAAGCAGATACCATCCTAAGTTTCAAAAGAAGGAGTCAGCCTTTTATCACATTGAGGGATTATTAAATGAAAGCTATTATCACTTAAATGTTGCTAGTACAGTCTCAAAATAAGTGATAATTTTTGTCCCATAGTTTGGGTTGATAGAAAAAGTGCTCCTCCTATTCTTATGGCTATATTGTAATCTCCAAGAGCAAGTACTATATCTTAGAAATTTCATCATCTTTCACAATACTTTACACATAGTACCCTTTATGTAGAACTGTAACCATCTTGTAAACTCAAGAGTAGATAAAGGATCTAATTTAATTTTTCTTTGGCTGTCTCTCAGTGCCTAACATAGTGATCTATCCAATGTAGGTGCAAAATAAATATTATTTAACTGAATAATTACAATTTATGTAGCAGACAGAGGTCCTCTCCAACAGGTTCTTCAAAAAATTATTTTAGGTTCAATAGAATTTAAGGATCATCCACTCAAAAATTATAGTTGATAAGGGCTCCTCATGTGTGTTTTTTTTGTTAGCCTATTCAGAAGATGCATTTAATTTGTTTAAAATGTATTTCATAGATGGCACTACAAAATAAGTGAAAAGAAAGATTCCTTCCATATGTGGTTATATTCCTCTATAGATGATACCACCATCAATGGAACAAAGTACTCATATCATGAACATGTGTGGAAAGAGCAACTCATAATTGTAACTTAAACATAAAATGCTGATGCCCTATAAGAACTGCACTGTTCTCACTTGGTCTCTACATGCAGCTGTTTTCTAGAATTTAGCTATGTCCTGGCTTCTTTTCCATAAGAGAAGGATTGACTAATTCTTCAGTTTATAACCCTTAATGCCAACTTAATCTTGTTTGTGATGTAAACTCCAGCCACCTATATCCTTCTTGTTTTCTAGAGAATACCACAAGTATATTAAGTCTATGATTTGAACATCTTTTTTTCCTGCTATCACTTACATTGTAACTCATATTCTATTTGAGTTATGTTGAAAGTATCCTTTTTAACTTCTCCCATAATCCTAATTCAGATGTTCCTAGAAGCTATTCAATAAAACTTCAAAGGCACTAAGAAGAACAGTGGTGAAGGAATTTCCTTTAAACCCATCATGTCACTAATGTCCATAGAAATCAATTCAGACTAAAAAGCCAGAAAGAACTGACCTTTATCTTTCCACTATCACCCAAAATTGATGTATTCTCTACATTTGATTTGAAATATTAAACATGGTTCTCAATCAATAGCCTTTTGAGGACTAATAGAAATGAAAGTTATTCTGTCTTTAATAACAATTCATCTCCAGACTCCAATCCCCAAGAGACCTTGCTAGCTCCCAGAATGTCCTCTAATCTCACTGAGATTTCCACCTGGGCAAGCTCAAGAATTTCTATTTAACCTGGCTGTAAAGGCTACTGGGTCTCTTTTCCTACTTCCACTTCGGAGCACACGCAACTCTCCACCTAGCAGGCAAGATGTAAGTGGTCATGAATAGGCTCTTTGGGCCTAGACACATGCCTTTCTTACTTGTATTTTCTTTATATTTTAATCTTCAATAAACATCTAAAAATATAATACTTCTTGCAGAGAGAAACTAATTTCTCAGTTGCCACAGCTTGGCCCCCTAATTTTAACTGTTACACATCATGCATATTCTGATGTCCTAAATGTCAAATTCTGCATAATGGAAATACTAGCTAGTGTCAATGTATAAGGAAATATATATAGGATTCTTTCATAATATAAGAATGAGAGGGAACATCAGGAATAATATAGTCTAAACTCTTCTACAATTAAGAAAACTGTAGCCCATTGAGGAAAAGCAACTGGTCCATGGTCACACAGGAAGTTAATGGCAAAGCCAGAACTAGTGCCCATGTCTCCAACTGCCCAAATCAATGCTTTTTCCATTGTTATCATATGAAGGTTTCAAACCTACCAAACCTAACAATTTGAGATAAAGAATAAATGCCAGGTTATCAAATCTGGTGAATATAAACTCTACAACAATTCCACATCAAACTAGTTTTCACAAAATAATCTTTATAAACTATGAGACTTTCTTTTAAGTTTCCAAAATTGTGTATAGGAATAGGAACCCATCCTATAATTTTTACCACCATTGTGATATCTTGCTCTAAATCTTTTAAATATTCTTTTCTCCCAGTAGAAATAGTGTGCCCTCACTAACTACTTACATAATGTGACAAGGAAATCACTTTAAAAGACTGATATATATTAATTTAAGGTCGCCAAGGAATTCAGCTATGTAATTCCTAAATGAAAACTCAAGTCAGCAGTCAACCTTTTATGGAGTTTTAATTACAAACAGGAGGAAGAAAGGTATTAGAGAGAGAGAGGGAGAGAGAGAAAGAGAGAGAGAGAAAGAGAGAGAGAAGGGAATAGGGCTTAAATACCCCCTCTGTTTAGGCTGGGCCAAAAGGCCCAAGCCTTTAGATAACTGAGGCAAAGAAAAGAGATCAGTCCCTATCACTCACATGACCAAAATGGAGAAACAGTCTCAGGGGCCTCCACCTCCAGCCTCCTTCAGAGCAAGCTTCTCAGAGCATAACCTCTCAGAGCAAAACCTCTCAAACTCCCCCAGTCCTCAAACCCTGCTATCTTTAAGGAAACCATCTAAGTTCCCTCCCCTCAGTTCTCACATCTACCAATCACTGTCCATGTCTTCCCTGTGCCAATGGTGACTCTAGCTTAACCCAGGACCGCCCAGAGGTCTGTGGCTTTGCACATGTCTGTTGAAGGTCATATGCTCAAATAATTAAATCTTGATCCTTTTGCTGCAGCCCTTCCTAAATCCTGTTACCCTGAGTAGGGTGGAGATTGGAAGTTCCAAGACCTCGTTATGGCATTCAAAGTATCTCTACTGTATCAATTCTAAAACCAATCATGACTCAAAGAACTTCCTGTTCTATGCTTAAGCATAGGTCAAAGCCCTTTCCATTGTTCAGCAAAAGGTTTCTGTCCTAAAGCAGTCCCAAGTAGGGAAGAGAAGGATCCTCCCATGCCAAGGGGGTTCTTACTATCAGTAGGAAATTTTTTCCAGTATGAGATTTCCCAATGGGAAAATTTCCAACATTCATAAGTCTAAGAAATTTTAAGGTTTACAATAAGATACTATTGTACATTCTAAAAGGTTACAAGACTAATTATGACATAATACATATTTACATTCAAGCCTGCATATACCTCAAGATAAGCCTTTCTCCAAAGACCTATAAACCTAAGTGGGAGGAAGGTTCCTACAATTCTATGCCCTCAAAGAACAAGTTTACACATTAGTTGGGGTTTTTTCTTTCCAGATTTTGACAAAAGAAGGAGGTAGAACAGACTATTATTTCAAATCACTGTAGTTTCTTCAACTCTAATTCTGACCTACAAAACCTTAATCTTCTTTTCTGCATGCTGAGACTTCTTCAAATACCAGAAAAAGTAGATCATTGTAAGGCAATACTCTAGAGATATATATTTCCCCCACAGAAGCTAATGGGACCACTTATATCCTTAAAAAAAGAGAGAAACTAGTCAGACTATCCGTTCAAAAAAAAATTTAAGACATTTATGATCTATTCCAAGCATACTTCCTAAATAATTCTAAGTTGCTAAGAGTTTTGTGAGAGTATTTCTCAGCATTGTTTTCTTAATGTCTTGATACCAAGAAAGAAAGTATCTATGATTCACCCCCGCCAAGCACAACCTTCCCCTTCACTTCTCTGAATGTTACCTATCTTTTTAGGTTTTTATGTCAAGTCCTACATCCTCCAGGATGCCTTCTCCCAACTTACTATGACCAGAATGATTGCACTCCTTCCTAATTTTCTACAGTTTATAGGACTAATTCTGATATGCACACATAGCTTTCATTGCTCTTTGCCTATTGTTATTCAGTACCTGGACTTTCCTTTGGGATAAGTGCCTTAAAAGTATTACAGTGTTTTAAACTTATTTAAACAATGCAAAGGCACATGGTAGCCACTTTTTAAAAAGAAATGAATCTTGATTCTCCTGATAAAATATAACTTCTTCAAAGACAGGGACATTTTTGTTGTTATCTTTGTACCTTGCATAGTCATAGTGACTGTAGATAAAGTAAGAGTTTAAGAAATTATTTTAATGATTAATTTATTTACTTACCATAAGCCCTTCCAGATAACAAGTATTCATAATCTCCAAGTTACATAGTTTAAAAACATTCAAATTATAGAGACCTAGCACACAAAAACAATCAAAATTCCGTGGAAATAGTATGAAGTACAAAAAGCATTTACCTCTTTCATGGGGCCTATGAAATGACAAAGCTCCAAGACTGGAAGCAAAAAGCTTTCCAAGACTGAAATATGTATGAATTCATTCAACAGTATGCCAACAAAGAAAAATGGTTGTCAAGCATATTTGTTTATCATTCCTATTGTCCTGTGCATTATTGGAGTTTTACCAAAGATGTTTTCAGTGAGCCTAAAAAGGATGAGCTTACATTGTAACATTTTTATTCAACTACAAAAAGCATTTATTTTATCCATCCATCCATATAACAATTCACAGCACATTAACTACAAAAGATTCATAGCAATATAATGTTTTGTTATAGGACCATCTCTATCTGAACCCCATTAACAAAAAAAAAGATAGAAAAAATGAGAAGAATGAGATGCTAATAATGCTAGGACATTATTAGAGACAACTGTTGCTTTTAATCTCCTAGTTATAATATTTAGCCATAAAAATTTCAGAATATTTTAATAGATGTATTCAAAATACTAGTAATCTCCAAAGTACATGAGACAAAAAGTAGTATGAACTATGAGGGCACAGAAGGAAAAGGAAGTAAAAACTATGGGAATAGTATTCCCATAAACATGTCTTCTCCCAGGGCTGTATTTGGATTCTTCTGCTGAACCTTCAGAAAATGAGTTTACATTCTAATAGCTTTATTCTACTCTAAAAGAGTTATTTTATCTACTTCTGCAATAGTTGGTAGAAGTATATATATAAAAGAATAATGGAATGGTAGTAACTTTGTTCTAGGACTGTTTCTATCTGAACTCCTTCAAATAAAATAAAAAATAAGATTTTCTATAAAAATATGACAACAAACAACATTTATGTAGGGTCCAAATCTATCACACTAACTGTTCTATGTAACTCTGAGCAATAATCTTTTAGGCTCTGTCCTTACCTATAAAATGGAGATAATAATAATACCTACCTAACAGAAGTGTAAGAACAGAATAAGATAAAAGCATTGTATAAATATGAGATATATTGCTATTGTTATATTGTTTCAAGAAACATGATATAATAGGAGGACTGATGTATTTGGAGTCAGAGGACTTCAGCACAATTCCCCTATCTCCCACTTAATACATATGTAGCCTAAGGCTACTATCACTGTGCTTCCCTAGATCTTAGTTTGCTCATTCATAAAATGAGGGGTTTGAAGTAGATAAGCCCTAAGTTCCCTTCCACCTTAAATCTCTGATTCTACAATCTTCTTTGTCAGTCAACAAGTATTTATTAAGTGCCTAATATGTGCCATCTGTGCTAAGCTCTGAGGCTATGAAAAAGGCAAAAGACAGTCACTGTTTTCAAGGACTTCAAAATTGAAAGAGGGGGACAACAAGCAAAGAAATACATATATACATATATAAATAAAACATATATATATATATATATATATATATATATATATATATACGTGAATGTGGCATATACAAGAGAAATGGGAATTAAAAGAGGAAAGGGACTCGTATTAAGAGGAATTGGGGAAAAGCTTCCTGTAGAAGATGTGATTAGGGTTTGGACTTCAAAGATGCCAAGAAAACCAGAAGGCAGAGATGATTCATGAAGATCAGTCCAAGCATAGAAAACAGACAGAAAAAAAAAATGCCTAGAGCCAAGACATATAGATTATCTTTTTTATATTACAGCAATGAAGCTAGTGTCACTGGATTGAAGAGTACAATGCATTGAATGAGGTGTGAAAAGTCTGACAAGGTGGGGTGGGGGTAGATTATTAAGGGCTTTGAACATCAATCAGAAGATTTCATCTTGAAATCCAAATGGAAGCATTGGAGTTTATTGCATGGGGGAGTTGTGGAGACCAATTTGTAGGAAAATCACCTTAGCAGCTAAATAGAGGGTGGATAGGAGTAGGGAGAGACTTAAAGCAAGGCTGGCCAACCAATAGATTTTTGGCAATGATCCAAGTATGAGACAATAAAGACCTGTGCCAGAGTGATAGAAGTATTAATGGATAGTAGAAAGTGTATTAAAAAAAATATCTCACAAAGAGAAAACTACAGACCTTGACAACAGATCATATGTGAAAGGTGAAAGATAGTGAAGAATTGAGCATTGCACCTAATTTGTGAGCCTGGGGAACTAGGAAGATAGAGGGAAAAGGAAGGAAAACAATTTAGTCTTGGGCCTGTTGAGTTTAAATTATTTACATATACATCCAGTCCAAGATGTCTGAAAGGCAGTTTGTGATGTGAGATTGGAGATCAGCAGAGAGGTTAGAGAAAGATGGGCAGATCTGAGAATCATCAGCATAGAGAAAATAATAAAATCTATAGGAGCTGATTATATCAAGTGAAGTAGTATAGAGGGAGAAGAGAAGAGGGCCCTGTGAGAATACCTATAGATAGGAAGAGTGACCTAGATGAGGACCCTGAAAAGGAAACTGAGGAGTGGTCTAATAGGTAGGAAGAAAACCAGGAGAAATTGATGTCCTGAAAACCTGAGAAGAGTGTCAGCTGTTGAGAAGACAAAAATGAGGACTAAAAAGAAAGATCATTAGATTCGGCAATTAAGAGATTATTGGTAAATTTGGAGAGACAGATAAGTTTCAATTTCATTGAAATAATGTTTGGAAGCCAGATTATAGGGGGTTAAGATGAGCAGAAAAGAGACAGAGCAGGTATCTCTCATAGATGGCCATCTCAAGTTAAGCCATAAAAAGTTAGAGTTTAGGCAGAAAATAAGTGCAGCCTGAGCTGGAAGGCAGACGTTGATGGGAGGCCATGTTTCACTTCTCTTCCAACTGAGGGCAAGAGATTTAAGTCCTACTCCCCACTGGTTTTCTTTTTTCCTCTTCCCACGGAGGACAAACACAGAAGGGGATGCAAGGAAAGGTCCTTCCTCAGAAGAGAAGGTGGGAGAACGAGCTGGCACACACAATGAAGATAAAAGTTACCTGGTGTTGGAGCAGATGAAATCACCTGGCCCCTAGCAGCCTTTCCTCGGGTAACACATGCAGCTAGAGATGAAAGGCACACAGTCAGAGGAAGGTCACTCCAGCTTTGGTAGAAAAGGCACCGGAGGTGACACCTGGGGTAAATAAAATAATCAGTTGTGAGGAGATCCTTAGCATGGTAGTACTGAGAAAAAACATAACCACTCCAAGAATCAGAAGTCAGGCAGTCTCAGACTCCCAGGTATGCACACATGATGCTCTCTCACCTTATGGTCCAAGAGCATAGGACAATAATGGCAGTTGCCTTAGCATACAGTTGGATCTATACCTGGGTTGAGAGCCCACATCTCAGGAGGTTCTCCCTTTATATTTGATTGTTTTGGGTGGGCAGACCCACAGGGCCTGAGTGAAAGGCAACTTTGAGACATTCAATCAGCAAAGGGTCTAGACTGTGACACCCCTCTACAAATCAAAAGGGTACGGTGATTAGATCTTGCTAACCTTGCAATTAGAGTTTAGACAAAGTCTGTTAAGCTGCATTCTTAACTCTAAATGTAGCTAACCAAGCCAGTTTTTTTTTTTAACACTGCAACTTCCTGGCATATAAGCAAATCAAACATGGAGCCACTTTGGTTACTTAGGTCCCAACAATATGCCAATCCTCACAATTCACCCCCCTTTATCTTGCCTGTTATACTTTGGGAGTTCCAAATGTCTTCCCCAATATGCTTTCCCTTTGAGTATTAATGCCAACTAGGGAGGAGGAGTCAAGATGGCAGCCTAAAAGGAGCAGAAGTTCAGACCTCTGAAAACCCTTCCTTACCGATCACAAACTGAATGCTCCCAGGGGTCTGAAAAACAAACTTAACAACAAGACAGAGACAAGGAACCCTCCTGCTGGACTTAATTCAAAAGGTACACCCCCTGAAAAGCCAGAATCTGAGAATACTCAGGTTTAAGGGGAAGACAGAAAGAAGGTCCCAGGACCCATCCCCCCTCCCACCCAGAGCACTGAGATTCCAGCAGCAGTGGGAACTTCTGAGCGGGCAAAGGTGCTGGTCCGAAGGGCAAAGCTTGAGAGCAAGACTGTGCCAAGTTCAGAGCGTCCAACACAGATGGCGGGGAAGGAACTAGAGAGGGAGATTAGACCTGGAAGCCTGGCCAGAGCTTTGGAGATCCTCCATATTTGCTCCAGCCTCCCAGGAAGTTTAGGACTCAGAGCACACCCAACCCAACTAAGCTGAATTTAATCTCATCAAAAGTCTCCAGAACTCAGGGAAGCCCAGGCTACACACCCATCCTCATTGACTGCTGGACTTTAAGCCGATCAAAAGCCTCCAGAGGACAGGGAAGCTCAAACCCCCAACAACCCTCTCCCAGAGACTATATCGAGAGATCCTCTGATAAAGCTCCAAGAGGGGAAACTGATAGAAACCCCCCCAAAAAAAAACAAAATAATGAGAGGAGCAAGAGCACAGACAAATACGGGGAGTAAAGAAGGGGTGAATTTGAGCAAACAATAGAAAAAGAAGAAAGAAACTACAATAGACAGCTTCTACTCAGCAAATGGAACAGAGGGGGAGAGATCAGCAAATGATAAATCAGAAATCCCAGCAAATTGGATACAGGCTGTGGAAGAACTCAAAACATAACTAAGAGAGGCTGGAGACAATTGGGAAAAGAACTTAAAAATTAAGATAAGTGATCTGGAAACAGAGGCACGTGAACTAAAATGAGAAAATAGTGTCTTGAAAGCCAAAATCAACCAGCTGGAAAATGAGGCAAAGGAGATGAAAGATGAGGCAAAGGAGATGAAAGATGAGGTAAAGAGATGAAAGATGATCTTCAAAGAAAATCAGACCAGAAAGAAAAGGATGACCAAAAAGCCAGAGATGAAATCCAATCTTTAAGAACCAGAATACAACAACTAGAATTAAGTGACCTCACCAGGCAGCACAACACTATAAAACAAAACCAAAAGAATGAAAAAAAAATTGAGGAAAATGTGAAGCATCTCATTCACAAAACAGATGATTTAGAAAATCATTCGAGAAGAGACAATTTAAGAATCATTGGACAACCAGAAGACCATGACAAAAGAAAAAGCCTGGACATAATACTACAGGAAATTATTCAGGAAAACTGTCCTGATATCCTAGAACAAGAGGAAAAAGTGGAGTTTGAAAGAATCCACAGATTACCTCCTGTATTTAATCCTCAACTGACAACACCCAGAAATGTTATAGCCAAATTCAAAAACTATCAGACCAAAGAAAAGATATTACAAGCTGCCAAGAAGAAGCCATTCAGATATCATGGAAACATGCTGAGGATAACACAGGATCTGGCTGCATCCACACTGAAGGACCTAAAGCCATGGAATAGGAGATTCTGGAAAGCAAGGGAACTAGGCCTACAACCAAGAATCAACTACCCAGCAAAACTGACTATATTCTTACAGGGGAAAGTATGGTCATTCAACAAAATAGAAGAATTCCAAGAATTTGCAAAGAAAAGACCAGACCTGAACAGAAAATTTGATGTGCAAGCACAGAACTCAAGAGAATCATCAAAAGGTAATTAAAAAAGAGGGGGGAAAACAAAAAACAAAAGAACAAAATTTTTTAAGAGACTCAATAAGTTAAAATGATATGTATCCCTATAAGAAAGAGGTCATTGGTAACTCTTAAAAACTGTTGCTATCACCTGGGCAACTAGAAAAATTACACTTAGAGGAAACAGTGACAAACTGTATAGGATGAAAGGACAAGACATAAATAGGTATATAGATATATGCATGCATAAATACATATACATGTATGTGTGTGTGTATATATATATATATATATATATATATATAACCAGAGCTAAAAAAAGAGGTTAATACTAAAAGAAATGGGAAAAGAAACAAATGGGGTAAATTTATGTCACAAAGAAGCTCATGGCGGGAGGAGGGAGAACATCGATACACTGGAAGGGTAAAGAGGTTAGAGATAGGAAATACTCAACTCTTAAGTGCTTTGAAACTGACCCAAAGAGGGAAGAACGACCCAATCCATTGGGGAGGAGAATAGATTTGCGCCCTACCGGGGAGTAGAAGGGTAAAAAACAGACTGGTGGGGAGGGAAGCAGTACAAGGGAGGGAGAGGGTGGGGGAAAATTTTTTAAAAAGACTACAGGGGAAAATAAGGGAGGGAATAAGAAGGGAGGGGGTAGAAAGGGAAGTAAAATAAGGGTGGAAAGTAGGGGGGCTCACTATAAACAAACATTGGTATAGAAGGAAATAACGAAAGAAGAAACAGCAGGACCAGGAGTAGAAACCAAAATGCTGGGAAATACACAGCTAGTAAGCATAATTCTGAATGTGAGTGGAATGAACTCACACATAAAATGCTAGCGAATAGCAGAGTGGATTAGAATCCAAAACCCTACCATATGCTGTCTGTAAGAAACACACATGAGGAAGGTAGATACGCATAGGGTGAAAGTAAGAGGATGGAGCCAAATTTATTGGGCATCAACTGATAAAAAGAAGGCAGGAGTCGCAATCATGATATATGACAAAGCCAAAGTAAAAATAAATCTAGTTAAAAGAGATAGGGAAGGTAATTACATCCTGATAAAAGGCAATATAGACAACGAGGAAATATCTGTACTCAATATGTATGCACCAAATGCCATAGCATCCAAATTTCTAAAGGAGAAACTAGAGGAGCTCAAGGATGAAATAGATAGAAAAACTATAATAGTGGGAGATCTGAACCTTCCTCTATCCGAACTAGATAAATCAAACCAAAAAATAAATGAGAAAGAGGTGAGAGAAACAAATGAAATCTTAGAAAAATTAGAGTTAGACATATGGAGAAAAATAAATAGGGAAAAAAGGAATACACCTTCTTTTCAGCAGCACATGGTACATTCACAAAAATTGACCATGTATTAGGGCACAAAATCATTGCAAACAAGTGCAAAAGGGCATAAATAATAAATGCAACCTTCTCAGACCACAATGCAATAAAAATAATAATTAGTAAGGGTACATGGAGAGATAAATAAAAATTATTTGGAAATTAAACAATATGATTCTCCAAAACCAGCTAGTTAAAGAACAAATCGTAGAAACAATTAATAACTTCATTGAAGAAAACAACAATGGTGAGTTATCCTTTCAAAACCTATGGGATGCAGCCAAAGCAGTACTCAGGGGGAAATTTATATGCTTGAGTTCATATATTAACAAATTAAGAAAGGCAGAGGTCAATGAATTGGGCATGCAAATTAAAAAACTAGAACGTGAACAAATTAAAAATCCTCAGATGAAGACTAAATTAGAGATCCTAAAAATCAAAGGAGAAATTAATAAAATTGAAAGTCAAAGAACTATTGATTTAATAAATAATATCAGAAGCTGGTACTTTGAAAAAACAAATAAAACAAAGTACTAGTCAGTCTAATTAAAAAAGGGAAAGAAAAAAACTAAATTGACAGTATCCAAGATGAAAAGGGAGACCTCACCTCTAATGAAGAGGAAATCAAGGCAATCATTAAAAACTACTATGCCCAATTATATGGCAACAAATATGACAATTTAAGTGATATGGATGAATACTTACAAAAATACAAATTGCCTAGACTAAAAGAAGAAATAAATTACCTAAACAATGCCATATCAGAAAAAGAAATTGAACAAGCCATCAAAGAACTCCCTAAGAAAAAATCCCCAGGTCCAGGTGGATTCGCAAATGAATTCTATCAAACATTCAAAGAACAACTAATCCCAATATTATACAAACTATTTGACATAATAAGCCAAGAAGGGGTTCTACCAAATTCTTTTTACGACACAAACATGATACTGATCCCAAAAGTCAGGCTGGTTAAAAACATAGAAAGAAAACTATAGGCCAATCTCCCTAATGAATATAGATGCAAAAATCTTAAATAGGATACTAGCAAAAGACTCCAGCAAGTCATCACAAGTGTTATCCACTAGGATCAGGTAGGATTCATACCAGGAATGCAAGGATGGTTCAATATTAGGAAAACCATCCACATAATTGACCATATTAACAAGCAAACTGACAAAAATCACATGATTATCTCAATAGATGCAGAAAACGCCTTTGACAAAATACAACACCCATTCCTATTGAAAACACTAGAAAGTATAGGAATAGAAGGGCCTTTCCTAAAAATAATAAACAGTATATATCTAAAACTATCAGCAAACATCATATGCAATGGGGATAAACTCGAAGCCTTCCCATTAAGATCAGGAGGCAAACAAGGATGCCATTTATTACCTTTATTATTTAATATTGTACTAGAAACACTAGCAGTAGCAATTAGAGAAGAAAAAGAAATTGAAGTCATTAAAATTGGCAATGAGGAGACTAAGCTATCACTCTTTGCGGATGATATGATGATTTACTTAAAGAATCCTAGAGAATCAACCAAAAAGCTAGTTGAAATAATCAACAACTTCAGTGAAGTTGCAGGATACAAAATAAACCTGCATAAGTCACCAGCATTTTTATATATATCCAACCCAGTTCAGCAGCAAGAATTAGAAAGAGAAATTCCATTTAAAGTCACCCAAGACAATATAAAATACTTGGGAATCTATATGCTGAGACAAACATGGGAACTATATGAACACAACTACAAAACACTCTCCACACAATTAAAACTAGATCTAAATAATTGGAAAAACATTGATTGCTCATGGGTGGGATGAGCTAACATAATAAAAATGACCATCCTACCCAAACTTATCTATTTAGTGCCATACCCATTAAACTTCCAAAAAACTTTTTTTACTAAATTAGAGAAAACCATAACAAAGTTCATTTGGAAGAACAAAGGATCAAGGATTACCAGGGAAATAATGAAAAAAAAATACAAAGGCAAGTGACCTTGCAGTCCCAGATATCAAACTATATTACAAAGCAGTGGTCATCAAAACAATTTGGTACTGGCTAAGAGACAGAAAGGAAGATCAGTGGAATAGACTTGGGATAAATGACCTCAGCAAGACAGTCTATGACAAACCCAAAGACCCCAGCTTTTGGGACCAAAATCCACTATTTGATAAAAATTGCTGGGAAAATTGGAAAACAGTGGGAGAGATTAGGTTTGGATCAACATCTCACACCCTACACCAAGATAAACTCAGAATGGGTGATTGACTTGAATATAAAGAAGGAAACTGTAAGTAAATTAGGTGAACACAGAATAGTATACATGTCAGACCTTTCGGAAGGGAAAGATTTTAAAACCAAGCAAGACTTAGAAAGAGTCACAAAATGTAAAATAAATAATTTTGACTACATCAAATGAAAAAGTTTTTGTACAAACAAAACCAATGTAACTAAAATTAGAAGGGAAGCAACAAACTGGTAAACAATCTTCATAACAAAAACCTCTGACAAAGGTCTAATTACTCAAATTTATAAAGAGCTAAACCAGCTGTACAAAAAATCAAGCCATTCTCCAATTGAAAAATGGGCAAGGGACATGAATAGACAATTTTCAGTTAAAGAAATCAAAACTATTAATAAGCACATGAAAAAGTGTTCTAAATCTCTTATAATCAGAGAGATGCAAGTCAAAACAACTCTGAGGTATCATCTCACACCTAGCAGATGAGCCAATATGACAGCAAAGGAAAGTAATGAATGCTGGAGGGGTTGTGGCAAAGTAGGGACATTAATTCATTGCTGGTGGAGTTGTGAATTGATCCAACCATTCTCGAGGGCAATTTGGAACTATGCCCAAAGGGTGATAAAAGACTTTCTGCCCTTTGATCCAGCCATAACACTGCTGGGTTTGTACCCCAAAGATATAATAAGGAAAAAGCTACCAATTACTCTACATTCTCAAATGTATTCACAGAAAATCAACAGAAGATATTGGTCAATGTATATGCCCCTCTCTGACTGGCTAGCAAGTAACCTGGAGCTATTTAGTGGCTTAACACAATTTAGGCTAAAATGGTTAGTTTTTTGATTTGGGTATACATCTTACTGCACACCCAAATCATGGTTTTGGGACTGAAGTGTAAGCCCTGTGCTTGTATGCCTGTGAGTAATAAACTGGAATCTTTTGAGTATTTTGAGTACTTATGACAGTTTTCAAATCTGTCAATCCTTTACTCCTAAATTCTCTTTTCTTTTTACCTTCTTTCTTATTGTAGAAGGCAAAACCATCCTCCCAGTCCCATAGGCTCACAACACAGGAGTCATCCTTAATTCATCTCTATCTCTTGTCACCCCATATCTAAGTTGTTACCAAGGCCTGCTGATTTTGTCTATTCTACATCTCTCATATGTGCCCCACTTTCTCCTCTGACAATGCCATTACTCTAGTGCAAGCCCTCATCCCAGGATAGCCTAGACATGTTTCTTCCTGATCCATCTCTCCCTAATCCAATCTAGTCTCCAATTAGCCACTACAGTAATGATTTTCTGTAAATGTAGTTCTAATCATCTCACCCATTTCCCACCTCTTCACTCAGTAAAATTCCAATGGTTTCTTATTTCCTCCAGGATCAAATGCAAAATATTTGTCATAGCATTCAAAACCCTTCACAACTTAGCCCCCTCCTACATTTCCAGTCTTCTTACACTTTAAACCCCAACACTTACTCTTTTTGAATCAGTGAAACTGGCCTCCTGGCTAGTTCATGAACAAGACACTTCTCTTGGCTCCAGATATTATCTCTGGTTGTTCCCCCATGCCTAGAATACTCACCATCTCTGTTCCCACTCAAGACCACCCTGGCTACCCTTAAGTCCCAACTAAAATCCTTCTTTTACAGGAAACTTTCTCCAATTCCTCTAAATCCAAGAGCCTTCCTTCTTAATTATTTAAATTTTTCCTACATATAAGAATATGTATATACTGGTTTTCATGTTGTTCTCCCCTCCCCATCATATTGTAAGCTCTTTGAGTTCAAGGGCTGTCTTTTATCTCTTTTTGTATTCCCAGCCCTTGGCATGGTGTCTGACACATAGCATGTTAGGTACTAGAAATATAAAGCAAAAATTAAATGATCCTTGGTATTATGAAGTTTACATTCTCTTAGAGGAGGCAATGTGTACACAAAAGCATATCTAGACTAAATAAAAGTTAATTTGGAGAAGGCAAGCACTAGTAGGTAGGGGGATCAGAAAAGGATACATGTAAAAGGTGGAGCTTAAGCTGAATGTTAAAGGAAATGAGAAATTCCAAGAAATATGAGGAAGAAATACATAGTAGGCATGGGAACAGCCAGTGCAAATATAGAAGGAGATGAATTGGTGTGTTTGAAAAAGAGCAAAGCCAGTCTAGCTAGATTGGAAGGGACAGGAATAGGGAATAATAATTATAATCTTGGAAAGGTAGGCTAGAAAGAGTTTTAAAGAAATAAAAGTGATAAAAAGGAATATGCAAAAAGGAGCATCAGACCTATAACGAAGGAAAAATTGCCTTGGCAGCTATGTGGAAGATGAATTAAAGTGGGGAGAAATTTGAATCAAGAAGACCAATTATGAGGCCATTGCAATAATACAGATGAAATGATACAGTTCTGAGCCAAGATGGTAGCTTAGTCGGCAGTAGAAGTGGAATGAATGTGAAAAAAATTGTGGAAGTAGAATGGCAGGATTTAGCAACCCTTTGGATATGTTGTTTAAGGGAGAGTGAAAGTGAAGAGCCTAGGAGACAAGAAGGGCAATGGTATCCTTTTATAGAAAAATGAGAAACTCAGAAAATGAATGGGTTTGGGGAAAAGATAAGTTGTGTTTTGGACATGCTAAGTTTGAGTTGTCTATGGGAAATTCAGTTTGAAATGTCCAATAGGCAATTTGTGATATGGGACTAAACATCTGCATAAAGATAATTAAATCTATGGAGGTGATAAGATCATCTAATAAAAGACTTAGAAAAAGAACAGTAGAGGGTTTTGGACAGAACCAAGTAGTATCTTCACAGTAAGGGAAAGAAATAGGGATGATGAGGAAATAATGACTACTGACAAGGAGCAGTCAACTGAGAAAAGAACTGGGTGAGAATAGCACCATGAAAACTTACAGAAGAATTTCAAAGAGGAGGGAAAGGTACATTCTATCAAATGCTGCAGAGAAGTCAGGAAGGAAAAAGTTGGAGCAAGAATATCATATTTGGAAAGTAAGAGATCATCAGTAACTTTAAGGAAGCAATTTTATTTGATTGGTTATTCTGGAAACCAGATTGCAAAGAGCTGGGAAGGAAGAGAGAGTAGAGTCAAATAGAATAGACTTTAGTATTAAAACTTTTTCTAGAACCAAGTCCTAATGCCAACATTTACAAACTCTGGGACCACTGGAAACTCAACAAGAATTTATTAAGTTTGCTATATGCTGGATACTGTGCTAAACTCTAGATATACAAAGAAAATCACTTAAATTGGCTGAGATCAATGTCCTCATCAGTAAAATGGAGATAATAAAAATTGAAGTATCTATCTCAAGGAATTGGTATGACAATCAAATAAAATTATGCATGTGTGATATAGATTATATATACATGATAATATACAATATATTACCTTTTAAACCTTAAAGTGTCATATTAATTCCAGATATTATTATTATCCCCATTTTATTATCCCTGCCATCACACTGTAAGTGATAGAGCTGAGGGCTTCCCTCAAAGGTTAATGGCATTATCTCCTTTCAACCTGTAGTGTCAGAGAATTGGGCTATTACCCAAGGGGATACTGGAATCTTAGATAACTGTAATTTTATTTGCTGAATGTGAATGTGTCCTTGAAAAGATAAGAAATATTCAGCTCAAAATAAGAGACCTAAGTCCCACAACTCTTCCACATGTCAGTCATAAAATCAGTCTCCACACATCACTTTAGAGTCCCCTGCTTGTTATTGTCACCATATGGTAGGGCAGGTGGCCTTTTCTTCCTGTCATTAACTCATTTCCCCTATGACTCTGTCCTGCTTTTGCATGCATATAGATTTCCTTGGGCAAGCCTATCAGTAGCAACCTTGTTGTCCAAGTGACTGCCAGTTAGTGATGCTCAACGACTCCTAAGCTAGATGTACATCTTTCCTTAACTCTAAGGGATGCTAAGTAGATAAAGGCCATCCACAGCTTATTGAAACCACATTGAATTTTGCATTTGTTGCTTTCAAATTCCAAATTTTGTGTTTCTACATTACAATGTGCCAGTGAGAAGATTTCATGTTATCAGGTTATATTCACTATTTGTGGAAACATTTTTTCTTCCAGAATCCTGGAGCTTTATCTTATCTAATATCTAACCCAAACCTCTTTAATTAGGGTCCAAAGTATTGCTGTGTCCAAGGATACCCAGCTAATTAATAGCAGAGCTAAGACAGGAAACTAGATCTACTTTTTCCCAATTCAATGCTCTTCACTACTTCATATTTTGTATTTCTTAAACTTTATTTCTCAGTAGCACCAATCATTGACTTACACATCTCCTCATATAGATATAACTCTGAAAGTCAGGAGATGGAAGTAACTTTTCTTCTCTCCATACTTCTTTTGGGAATTTCTCTTCTACTTCTTCCTCTTCTATTTAGATCCTTCCTCTATCTAGATTCCTAACTTTTAACTTCATTTCCATAGTGGTTAAAAAAATAAATAAAAATATAATTAGGAAAGAAGAAAAAACTATCTTCATTGCTCCTGGTCAGTCCTCTCTCCCTCTGTTTCTATTGCTGTCCTAAAGTTTCAGTCTCTAGAGAGGGGAATCGGGAGGAAAGAGGTAAGAATAAATCTAATCCACCTTCCATTATGGAAATTCTGTTCTACTACTTCAACTTTGACTGACTTCTTAGGACCTAGCAGCTGTCTAAAGCATTAAGTACTAAAAGGAAAGATGAGTAAGAGAAGAGTCCCTGAAGAGAACCCTGTCAAGTCCCACCCCTCTTCTTAGACCCAAATCTCCACCCACACTATTGATACCTATTTTGACCCTTTTCCTAAACCTCCTTCTCTTCCCCTGATAAAACCCCATATATTAGGTTACAGGAGCCATTACCAGTAGCCTTGAATATGGAACCACTTGCTACAACAGATTATTGAAGAAGAGAGTATATGTTCTTGGCAATGAAGGTTCAATGAGTTTACCTCCCCTCAATAAAAAGTTATCATGCATGTCACTTAAATTCTATAGTACTCTTAATCCTTTGGCATCAGGAAATCTGGTTTCAATTCCACCTTTGATACTTCCTTGTTGAGTGTTTTGGCAAATCATTTAACTTTTCTGAGCATTGAGGTCAAATTAATTTCATTTTCTTTTTTAAAAGGGTTAGTAGACTAGTAGATATTGAAAAAGGCTATAGGTAAAAAATTGCCTAGATTTTAACAAAGCATTTCACAGAGTTTATCATGTTATTCTCAGGGAGAAAATGGCAAAACATAGACTTAATCCACCAGTATGTGAATTTTAAAATGATAAAATGTCTGAACTCAAAAAGTAGCCATTGATTGAGGCTAATTTGCAAGGAATTGTCTAACAATGTGGCTCAGATAGAAGTCCTTATTTTTTACTATTTAATGTTTCTTATCAATGACTTAGATAACTACATACAATCATCATAATAATGGACATATATATGTATATATATATATATATATATATATATATATATATCTCCTACCTTAAGACTTACATAGTACTTAACCTACAGAAATTAAATGGTTTTCAGATTTGGAGATGATACTAAATTGATTACTATGCCAATAATTCTCAGATCTATTTATGATGCCTTAAATTTTTTCTAGATCTCCACTCTTACATTGCCAACTGGGAATTAGACATTTGAATTACATGGCCCATAGACTCATTTCTAAAACTGAGCTTGTGATTTTCCTCCATCAAAGACTCTACTCTTCCTAATTCCCCAATTACTATGAAAAGTACCACCATCTTCTCAGTCACTGGATCTTACAACCTAAGGACTTTCTTAACTTGCAATCTCTCTAACTGTAAAAGTTAAATTTAGTCTCTAGTAATAGAAATATTATATTTTAAGAGGTTTATTAAAGATTATTAGAAATCAAGGAATAAGGAAAATACAAAATAGAAAAACCACGTGCCTAGGGCTGATTAGCCCATTCAAAACCCCCACGCTTAGCTTACTCACTACATCATTGCAATGGCCGAGAGAGTGTGTGTGAGGCAGAGAACCAGTTAAATACTCATTGTAATCTCGCCCAGGTGGAGACTCGGGTGAGATTATAGGGAATTCTGGGAAATACCAAGGACTTCTGGGGATTGAAGTCTAGGGTTTAAATCTCCATTTTTACATTCTCCCTATGAGGCCCAAGAAAGACTAGTCTCTCTGCTGGGTCTTGTAAACATACCAACTTTGAAATTACAATAATTTGAGGATAAGAGGAAAAGAGAACAAAACCAATAATTGCTAGATGCATTGACAAAAAGCCAGTTAGGGGACAGTCCCCTTTGGCATGAAAGTATACATACCAATAAATGTTCAATCAACCAAACCCAAAGTTTATTCTTGATCTTCTCTTTCAGCTTGTGGTCTGTGGGGGCATCTTCATGGTGACTTCTCTAAACAGTTCAGTTTCTGGATTCAGAGAGGTATCATGTTTCTTAGCCTAAAATTACTCTCTCAAGGAATTTAAATTTTGCAATTTAAAATAATAATAATTTTTACACCCCCCCCCCGAAGAGGGTGATTGAAAAACACAGGGATCACTTAGGGATGCATGGCTGAGTTATGAGGTATATGAATCAATTGGCAAGATAAATCAAAAACATAAAAAATCCAAATAAAAAAAGATAATTTCTGGATGAAATATAGATTACCAAAATCTTATGTGTAAAAATTCCAAGTAAAGAAAAAATAAATCTATAATAGGTCCTTGAATCAGGGCCCAATTAAAATGATATAAGCAATTAAGCATTTACCCAATCAGTAGCCAGTACTACAGAGAATTGCCACATTATAAAAGACAGAAAAGGGATTAGATTATAGGATCCAGGTAGGAGCCAAATTTGAGATACTTGTCTGTAAGCATTTTCACGAAGAGTGTGGATACAAGGAAGGCCTACGTGTTAACGTATGTCAAGCGTTGCAACCTCGAGTCTCACACTAGGTTCAACTCCTTTGTATTGGCTTAGAAGTGCATCAATCCTACTTGAATTAGTTTCTTCTTTTTTGACCTGTGTGCTCTTTTAGCACAATTCAGGTCTAGCTTTGTGCTTGTTTGGCCCAGTGCAATGGCTCTTTTGTATATCTTGTTCTGGAATCAGACAGAATCATTAATCAAAGTCCCATAATTTTTTTAGACAATCAATGGCATCATTTTTGTAGTCTCAAGCTTTTGGGGCATGCATTGACATTATAGCAAATGTATGTTGAACTTATATTACTGCTAAATCAAAAACATTAAAGAAAACCTTAATACTGGTGAAATGTGCTTCAAATATAAAAAGGAGAGAAAAAATAAAAGACTGAAATAGTATATTGCACATGCAAGTAAAATACAATAATAAAAGAGTTTTTTAAAAATATATAGCTTATAATCATTGACACACTGTGTCAGCTAGAGAAACATAGAATACAAGATTTCTCACCAAAAATGAAATCCATTTCCTCTTCATACCTGGACATGATCCACTTTGAGTACAAGCAAATGATTTTTACAAAGTAACAGTTTTCTATAAAGAACAGTAGTTTAAAATCCCCCAAATTCTCAATAGTCCAGTTAATTACAATAGCAAACAAACCCACTATCATATTTTACATAAGTTGTTGTATCATATTTAAAGAAACTGGATACTTGTCACAAGTTTTTCAGGTGTAGCAATGTTTCAACCTTGGCAAACATATTTAAACAAAGTAAAACTTATTTGAGTCTAGAACATCATCAAGAAATCTAGATGTCATTTAAAAAAATGTGGCAGAGGAGTCTAGGAAAAACCAAAACTTCTGTACTGTTGATGTTGGGTAAAGTGAGCTGAAGAGTTATAAATGAGAGATGCTCCCTCTTTTGGGAGTCATCCAGGAGTACAATGCCATGGGATTAACTTCCCACCTCCTTTAGTATGAGATTATGATATTCCATCTGTTCAAATATAAATGTGGAAGTTGGGGGGGGGGTTATAATTGTATTTCACTTCAGCTACTAAAATGGACCTTACCTCCTGTTAGAGGCAGGCAAAATGACCAGAGTTGTTGGAAAAAAAATATAAAAATCATGTCTAAAAGACCCCTTAAATCAATTTGAGATATTTAGCTCATTAAATTTTCCAAAAGTTTGTAGCCAGTTTGATGAAGTCCATCTATCCTCTATGTGACAACATACAAATTCAAGAATAGAAAAAAGCTATTTTTATATGGGCTTATTCAATAATATTTGTTCATTATAGTTATAGGGGAAAAGCAACAGAATATAACAGTAGTTAAAACATAGTACATTAAAATGATTCAGTGTAACAGAATAGTATTGAATTCAGTAACATATGAACTTAAACCAACATGATTAAATCTTAAACAAAACAATCAGTAAAATGCAATATAATACAGAGATTTTTATAAAACATTGGAGTGTGAAATGACTTAAAAACATAACCTCCAGTCTCTTTAAAGTTCGCTGGGGTTTTTTGTTTGTTTTTATCCATTTAGATGCCTATTGTCAGAAGACAGAAGATAGGCAATGGGGTTCAAGTGACACTTGCCCATGGTCACACAGCTAGGAAGTGTCTGAGGCCAGATTTTAACCCAGGACCTCCCGTCTCTAGGCCTGGCTCTCAATCCACTGAGCCACTGAGCTGCTCCCCCATAGTGAGGTTGGGTTTTATGAATTTCAAATTGGGCCAAAGAGTTGTAGGGAGATGAAATTCTCTCCTGAATCTCAGGTGAGATAAATAAAAGAAACAGTGCAGTCAAAAGATATTCTTTGAAATATGCCATGCTTGTAATCAACTTCCTGTTTGGAAAAGTCTCTTCCTTATCCTCATTGCCCTCCTCCCCCAATGGTCCCTTGCCACATGGAGGCTAATTGTAGCCTAAGGAAATATCACTCCTGTTTTTACCAGCTGGTTTGTGAGTCATGAAGAAACTGGGGCAGCTACCAGCAGCCTGGGTCTGGGGTGATCTGGCTTGGCAAAGACTGGAGATCAGCTGAGGCTGGGGCTAGGGCTGAGCTGGGGCAGGGTGGGACTGGGAGAGCAATCTGAGTCAAGCAGGTCCTGAGAGGATTACTGAAGGCAGGAACAGAGAGCAGGCAAGCAGGCAACAGGAGCCAGCTAAGTCAAGAGGCTTTGCTGAAAAGCCTTGGAGAAAGATGGCTTAAAAAAACATTATCTAGAGGTCAGATTGGTGGCTCAGTGGATTGAGAGCCAGGCCTAGAGATGGGAGGTCCTCGGTTCAAATCTGGCCTCTGACACTTCCCAGCTGTGTGACCCTGGGCAAGTCACTTGACCCCCATTGCCTAGCCCTTACCACTCTTCTGCCTTGGAACCAATACACAGTATTGACTCCAAGACGGAAGGTAAGGGTTTAATAAAAATTGAGAAGTTCTCATCCAAATCTTGTGATTGCCATAAGTATAAAAATTAAATTTAGTCTCTAGTAATAGAAATATTATATTTTAAGAGGTTTATTAAAGATTATTAGAAATCAAGGAATAAGGAAAATACAAAATAGAAAAACCACGTGCCTAGGGCTGATTAGCCCATTCAAAACCCCCACGCTTAGCTTACCCACTACATCATTGCAATGGCCGAAAGAGCGCATGTGAGGCAGAGAGCCAGTTAATACTCATTGTGATCTCGCCCAGGTGGAGACTCGGGTGATATTATAGGGAATTCTGGGAAATACCAAGGACTTCTGGGGATTGAAGTCTAGAATTCAAATTTCCATTTTACATAACCCGCATATCCAATCTGTTGCTAAATCCTGTCAATTATACTTTCACAGTATCTCTCATTAACTCCCCCTTCTCTCTTCTGACACTATCACCACCCAGGTTCAGATTTTCATTACCTCAATCCTGGACTACTATGATAGCTACATAGTTGCTCTCCTCAAGGGTCAAGTAGGAAGGACAGTATGAAATATTTTGAATGTCAATCCAGGTTAAAATACAAAATCCTCTGACTGGCATTCAAAGTCTTTCATATTGTCCCCTCTCACCTTTCTTATTTTTTCATACCTTATTCCCCAGCATGCACTGTGCCTCAAAGACGCTATTCTCCTGTTTCCCTCACACAATTCTTTCTCCAAGCTTGAGACATTTTCATTAGTTGTTCCCTAAGCCTGGAATTCTGTCAATCCTCATTTCTTTGCCTCATACTTTCCCTGGATTCCTTCAAATGCCAGCAAAAATCTCAACCTCTATAAGAAGTCAAGCCTGATACCCCTTAATTCTTGTATTTTCCCTATGTTGATTATCACCAGTGTGATTATCACACATATATATATAGCATATTTAATGTATGTGTATACATATAGAGATGGAGTATTGGGGGTATTCAAGGAGGACTAGCACCTCTGGGATGAGGGCTTGTTTTCAGAGCTGCTCATCCCACCTTTGGTATCTAGCTGTTGCCCAAATCCCATCTGTGGCATTAAGTTGTATTCACAATGGCCACACCCTGGTAAATTATCTCTGCAGAAGGACTAAGCCAGGTTGAGGGTAACCCTTGAGGGAACCTCAAACCCACTGGTGACTTGGGGGGGGATGTCTACCCCAAACATGTGAAGATACTCCCCAGCAGAATAAGTAAATGAAAATAATTTGTTCCAAAGGCCATGAAGGTGGAAAAAGCAGGGACGATAGAGTGGTCAGAACTTGGTCAGACATCAGAGATGCTAGGGACATCCACTGCATCCCAGGCCATTATCAGTCATCTTGACTTTTGTCTTGCCTCTGGATCACAATGACTCTGGAAGAAAGAGTGAAGCTGATGACTTTGCAACTCTGCCTCACCAATCTAATTCACATGCAAGTCAAGACATCACCCACAATGTCATTGGTCTTCTAACAACACATGCGCATATATATTGTTTGTACTTAGTATTTTATGTATTGTCTCCTTTCTTAAACTGGGAGCTCTTTGAGAACAAGGATAGTTCTTCACCTTTCTTTGAATTCCCAGTGCCTAATACAGTGCCAGAAAGATCAGGATCATGATACTTTTACTAACTCATCTCCACTAGCTGACATATATTTATGTATGTTGGGGGGAGAGAGATGGTACAGTAGAGAAAGTAACACCCCTGGACACAGGACACAGGAATGTATTTCATCAAATCCAAGATTTAAATTTTGTTCGAGATAAATCTTCAGAGAAGAAGCTTGCTAACTAACTGAATCCAGAGAATGAACTGTTTGCAGAAATATAACTAAACCTTTTCACTACAGGAAGATCCAGAATGAACCTTGGGGTGTGGTTGATTGAACATTTTTTGAATGTACACTCTTATGCCAAAGGGGACTGCCCCCTAATTGGCTTTTGTCAATCCGCCCAGCAAAACATTGGTTTGCTGTCTTTCTCTCTCCTCTATTTCCCCATATTTACAACTATTATAATTTTCCTCTTAGTGGGTAAAAAATTTTTGTATACACTTACAGTTAGAAATTTTTGGGGTGCAGTATGCTTATGTTTAGTGATCAATTGGGGAGACTAGTCCCCCAATCATCATCAGGGGGGATTGTGAATTTTAAAAGTCTCCATCTTGGTATAGCACCCAAAAATTGTGCACACCCACACTACACAGGCATGTGCTAGTCAATGACAAATCAGAAATAACTAACTGCCCACCTGGGCTGTCCTAAGCCAAGCTAGAGCCAACCATTGGCACTTGTGACACACAGGAAGTGAGGTAGGGAACAGCCTCTGAAATTTGCTCACTTCCTGTGGAGAGAGCTAGATGTGAGTTCGTGTTAGAAGCTTGGACAGGGAGGACGCCCGCAGACAGCTTTCCTTCAGATCGGGTGAGTTAAGGACTGATTCTTTCCACCTTGGCCTTGGGCATAAAACTCCCTCTGCCTTGGTCAGAGTTTGAGTAGCCCCTTTCCCTTTTCTCCTCTCTCCTTCTCTCCCTCTCCTTTCCCTACTCCCATTGTGATTAAACCTCCATAAACTCCATTCTGACTTGAGTGTTTCATTTTAGGAATTTCATAAGTAAATTCCTTGGCAGCCATTGTTCAATATTACAACAATCTTAAAAAGGTGAAATTTTCGCCATTACAGGAAGATATCTTCCTAGGTTCCAACCTGGCCTCAGACACTTACTAGATATGGGACCCTGGGCAAGTCACCTAACTTTGTCTCAGTTTCCTCATCTATAAAATGAGCTAGAGAAGGAACTACTTCAGTATCTTTGTCAAGAAAACTCTAAATGATCTCATGAAGAGTCAGTCACAATTGAAAACAATTAAACATTAAGAGAGTAGGTGATTCATTCTAAACCTCTAGTTATGTGTGACTCTGTGTATGAGCTATAAGATAAGAATTATATTTACACTATCCTTCCTTCACCATTTGACAGGGTTACTTTAAGGAATGTGCTTTGTAAATTGTGAAGGGCTATAGAAATGTAACTTCTTATTAATCTAATTACTAGTATTAGTTAAAATCATGCATTTTTTTGTAGACTGGCTTGAGAACTTTCCTCCTTCACATATAACATTGGCTCTATGGGAAAATATATTCTCAGAAACAAGTAGTTAACTTACAAATAAACCTTTGAATGGTGTAATGATTTATGAGTTGGGTTGTGTCCATGATTGTCCTTTTGTTTTTCATGTTTAAATGAAATATATAAAAGCCAAAATAAATCAGAATATCTGTAGCCTGAGCCATGATCCTATATAGTCCTTGAAATTGGTTTTGGATCAGTTCTTCAAATTTACCCCAAAAGTGCTTTAACCTATTGAAAATGATAACATCTGTATACTCCAATTTATATTACATTATTATAGCAATCCAGGGCAATGTGAATTATCATTTCCTCCAAAGAGATTGGCATCAAGACATAAGGCAGGGCACTATGTTTACTCACTAGAGCTGCTCAAGCTTGCAATAATAACACACTTGCTGCAGCTGCCATCTAGTACTGTAATTGGAATAATAATCCTTAACTATTACTCCAAAACTACCGTCTTAACATGATTATCCTTTACAATCATGACTTCTACAAAAAAATTCAATATTCCCAAATAAAATTATCCATGTTTTTTAGATTCAAGCCACTAGAACCAGAAGTGTCTTTGCCATTCTTCCCCTTCTGTCCTCTAGTCTTAAAGGACTATTTTACTTGGCAAGGTGACCTCTTTACTTGGACTCTCTGTTTTGTCCTACCTACATGATCTGGAACCCTACTTTGTCAACTCATAGGATCATGGATATAGAGATGAAAGAGACTTGACTGCCTGCATGTCATCCAAAATCTCAAGTTCACAATATCCAAAGTAGAATGTTTCCCTCTTTAATCAGCTTTCCACTTAGCTTTTCTCTTTTGATTTGCATCTACTGCCCTGCCAGATTTTAATTCCATGGAACAAGATGCCCTTTCCAAGGTAAGTTTATCACATCTAAAATCCCAACCATGCTGCTAATTCAGGCCTTGATTGATTCCATCTCCCTCCATCTCCTGTTCTCTCTATTTGGAGAGCTTGAGGACAGAGTCCTGCACTCCTCCCTCTGCTTTCCTTTATAGAGAGCAGAAACTGAACTCTCAGCTAACTCCACTTTACTTCTGCTGTTCTGCCTGGTTTAAACTTCAAGAAGTCTCCTCATCCAGTGCCCATGCCACAACCCTTTCCTGCCTCCTCCTGCATGTTGTTTTCCTCTTTATATTGTAAGATTCGTGAGGGCAGGAACTATCATTTTATTGATTGTATCCCCAGCACTTAAGCATGTCAAAGGTGCTTAATAAATGTTTATTGGACTTATTGGAATTTATGTCCCTTCATTTTCTTGTCACCAGCCCCTTTTCTCCTAATGTTAATCCTGATATGTTTACTGGCTCCATAACTTTAATTAAGTCATTTCCATTCTTTGAACCTGATTTTCTTCCTCTCTGTAATGAGGAGGTTATACTGGATCATTTCCTTGTCCCTTCTAGTTCTTATAGTCAGTCGTTTGTGATCTGTAATCACAAAACCAAGAGCAATTTCTTCATTAAGCTATAGGCAAAATGAAAATATGAAATCATAATTTTACTCTACTAAACTTACTTTCTGGCATGTCTGCTAAAACATTTCTCCAGGACATGAAATCTTCCTCATCTTCTCAAAGTGATATATTTTTAAACCACCTTCATAATTGATTATTCCAATTCACAGAATATTAATCTGTTGATAAAATAGTCAATAATGGGTGCTTTCATACCTATTTTAAAAGATAACATGGTCCATTATATTCAGTAGTAAAATTTCATATTTAATTGCATTCTGTGGTTTTTATAGAACTTTCTATATATTATGGACTTAGAATTGGAAAGAATCTGAGAGGTTATATACTCCAACTCCTTCCTTTTATAGATGAAGAAACAGGTCCAGAATGGTCATATAACTTGCCCAAAATAATGTACACATTAAGTACAGATGTGAGATTTAAATTCTCTTCCCCTACCATAAATAATTGTTGCTATAACTAATAATAATAATATTATTACATAATAAAAAGAATACTTGTATATACTGTAGAAAGGGGATCAATTAGAGAACTTCTGATCGATTGAGTCCCTCTAACCCATTTGATGAAATCACAGTATACTGAGGCAGGCATAATAAGGATAAGCTGCCAAAGTCTACCCCATTTTGAGGGGTAGAACTCACAGCTTTAAGTGAAACTTTGAATGATGCAAACCCTAAGTGAAAAGGGAAGAAAATTGGATATACTCCATTTGTACCTAATAAAGAGTTGCCCCCTTTCAGACTCTGATGAAACACTGTAAAGAAGCAGTCACTTCATTCATTTAGGAAATGAGGGTAGGGAGGTCTTTCTGGGTCACATTGATAGATATTTTCTCTGATCCCCATAATAATTAAAATGTCTCCAAAACATAAATTAATCATCAGAGATAAAGCAATTTCAACTGTCTCCATAATCTAGTCATAATCAGGCTTTTTTGTAGGCTGGCATGAGATACTTCTCTTCACTCCATGTTGTAAAATATTACTATAGAAAACTGGAAGAACAGAGGGAAATGAGAAGGATGCAGGTCTGAGCTTGAAATGGAACTCAATCACAAACTCTGACCCCATTCCACCCTGAGAGCCATGGGATATCCAGAATATAGAAATCAATCCCAGAACAAAAAGGATCTGAATGTCCAATGCTATGACAGAAGTGAGGAACAAAAGGGATGGGATAGGACACCATGTGTGCAGTGAGGGACTATCTACCACTAAACTAAATGAGAGAGAGCCCAGTGTCCAAATGGGATCATTTTTGTCCTCTAAAAAAAAAAGTACTTGTTACTGAAATCTAGGCTGGCTTAACTGTCATTTTTCTAGCTTGTGGGAAGATTTAAAAACTTTGAGATCCAGTCACCAAAGAAGTTACCATCAAAAGAGAAGGGATCAGAAAATGAGCAATAGAGGAAATAAGGTGTGGGGTGGGGAATAGAAATTCACAAAATTCCAAATAAAAGAAAACTCAAAGACCTTGAACATAAGCAGATTAACCAACAAGGAAACCATTAACAAAAGAAAGAACAGGGCCTCTAGATCCAATAAACAAGTTTGGGCATCTACGAATAAATACTACAAAACAAGGAAAATAATGCAACACAGAAGACCCTGTGGAATTTGAGGAGAACATGGAACTATAACATATTGTACCTGCTTGATTTAAGAGAAAAATGAGAATTATGAGAGCAGAATTTGTGATATAATGCAAAAATATTTGGTATAATAAAAATACTTGAATCTCAATGGCAAGTCTCACCAAAGAAACAAAAAAGAGAACAATGGATTGGGAATTCAAATATATATGGAAGTCAAAGACAATCTAGAAGAAGAGAAGAAAAAATTTGTAAGATTAAAAGAAGATATTGTCATTAAATAAAACATTTTGATCTTGAAGAAAGGATGCATAGAGATATCCTAAGTAGCATAGATCTTCCAGAAGAACACAAGAAAAAAAAATTAAGCAAATTATACAAGTGATTAAGAGAAAATCTTCAAACACAAAGCAAAGTAATTTTAAATAACACAAAACTATTCTTCATACACCAGAAAATGTAGAAGGGAATGGTATTTCAAAGAACAATAGATCTCAGGACATAGCCTAGGGCCACCTACCCTGCCAATTTGCGCTTAATCATAGATGAAAAAAAGGACATTCAACAATAAATATATAGGTCTTTGAATAATAATAATAAAGAGGTCTTTGAAACATTCTTAGAAAGGAATCCAAAGAGATTATTTGCTTCTTGAACATCCAAAATAACAGAAAGGGAGGAGGCATGAACACATCAAGCAGTTAAGGATACAACCACAAGAGACTGGCAGCAAAAAAAGTGAGAATGAAACTTCATTCTAAATGTACAAAAGAAGAGAAAGATGAAGGCAGATGTTAGGTAAAGTTAATAGTGAAAAATTAAGCCTAGAGCAAGGATAATAACTAGTAACATTTTGCTTTAAAGTGAATCATTTTGGAGACAGGGTGCTGGGGAGTGGGGGGCACTAAATTACAAAATGAGAGGGTTCCTGAAAAGAAGGAGTGTAGCATAGGGATAGAGGAGAGTGTATGATGTGCTAGAGTTAAATCTTACTCTAGCATGCAGTGAAAAGTAACTCCTGTGGTCTCTCAGGAAGAGGAGAGCCTGCAGAGCAGTGGGTAAGGGGGAGGGAGGAAAGGATTGAAATGGTAGGTAAAAAGGAAGTCTTGCTTTCATGATGGAAAAGGACAGCACTAATGACTGCTTCTATGAGTGAAGCAAGCTAATTCTGTGAAGGTAGATGGGGTTTTATCTAGGGGATTTGATGCTTGAAATGACCACTCATCTTACATTTTGGAAGGGGAGTTGGAATATGGGGGAGCAACAGGCCACTGGGGAACTGTATTACATGGACCCAGAAAGGAGATTTTAAGGCAAATTGGGAAAAAGAAAGTAGCTTGGAAGAGAATTGAGCTCATTGATGGATTGTAAATTCAAAGATGTACTGGGGGAAAATCCTATCATGGGACAGTGTTCTCTCTAGCACCTATAGTAAGTGGCATCGTTCTAGGAGTGAGACACAAAGGAAAAAGGGAATCCATAAAACAAGCTCTATAAGGCAGTGGTATAAACCACATGGATGGGAGAGACTAGAATGAATGTTTTGGGAGCTTTGATTGAATGTGGAATATAGAAAAAAACAAAGAAGCCAAGTAATTATAGAGTCATGAACCAAAGAATAAGGTTCTAAAGTAAGCAGAAAGAAAGGAGAGATAATAAAGAGCACAAGAGAAATCCTTTTTGGAAAGGGTCCTGAGAATGAAATTTAAAAAGTAAAACTAATGTACAGGGCTAGATGAAGGAGAGGAGAGGAAAAGGAATTTACTGGCTGATGAAAAAAAGAGAGAGAATTCTATAGTCAGATAAAAGCAAGCAAGAAAAAGGAAGTAATAAGCAAATCCCCCAAAAGAATAGGGTAACAAATGAGAGAAGGGGTGAGGGGAAGAGAATCACTAGAAACAAGGTCACCTCCTCTGAAGAACTGATGATCAATTGTGAACTGTTTGTCTCTTGTTTTCTCCCTTCCACTTAGAAGTGTTCCTGGCACATTGTAGGCACTGAATAAATGTTTCTTGACTTACTATGCCATTTCAGTTAGTGCCTTTGCTTTTATCTAATTGTATTAATTGGTAAACACACTAATGAGATTTGTTAACTACATAGTTTTAAGAATGTCACATCAGCGTCCTTAAAACTGACAGTAATCTCTCCGGAGATTCAACCATATAGTGGTCCAGGGCAGCATCACCTTTACATAGTGCTTCAAGGTTCACAAAGCTCTTTATGTTGTGAAAGGAAATTTTTATTCCCTTTGTCTATTTTAAGTTAATCCATCAAGAACTTAAAGTACCCTTACTTAACACTTAGTAAGTCACTAAAGAATAAAGTTCACATCCTAAAAGGCCATAAGCACTGCCCCCACCCCCGGGGCAGTGCCAGGCAAATTGGGAGACTGTGATTGGTTCCCGAGAAGTGGGAGAGACAGGAAGTGATGTGGAGAAACTGCTTATAAAAAGCCAGCCCAAGGACTCCTGAGGGGGACATTTTAGGAGGAAGTCAGCTGAAGAAGAGGCTTTTTCTGCAACTCATTCTGTGAGGCATTTTATGAAGATACATTTAGCATTGGTGAGTCGGGCTGAAGAAGCATTCTGCACTGCATAGATTCCAAGTTGTGACTAGAGCTGAAGGAAGAGGCTTATCGCTGGTGAGACCCTTTTCTCACCTGAAGAGGCTACCAGACTTTCTAGTTCTGGTTCTAGTTCTGGTTCTCCAAGATCTAGTTCTCCATTCATTAATCTTTAACCAATAAGAAAAATATTTAACCAACTTAGCAAAATTAATGCCAGAATTTCAGAAGATATTCTTTCATGCTTAGTAAATGTTACAGGATGGACTTCACTTTTGATAAAGGAGACTTGGAGGAGAAGTGCAAGAAAGTGCCTATCCCTTTCGATATCAATTTAAGCTCAGGAAAAAGGAACCATAGGCTTCTTGCAACTACTGTTGATTTATAGTAGTAGATGAATAAGTTTAATCATCTGATATCCAGAGTGACTTCTCTTTCTTCCAATAAGATAAGGAATCAAAACAATGTTATTATGATTATATTACAATCCATTTGAACTGCATAACAATCCGATCAGGTAAGAACTATGAGTATTACCATCCCTATTTTGCAGTTGAGGACATTAAGGCTTAATGGAATTAAAGAAATTGTCTTTGGTCAAATAGCCAGGAAGTGTCGAAATGATTCAGTTTGAATTCTAGCATTCTATACACTATTCATCATAGCCTCTCTGAAACATACCTAGAGGATATATGAATCACTGACAGAAATGATCCTCCATTAAAGTGTTCCCTTGCTGCCTCATTGTGATGTGGTCCTTGCTTCATAAAGGGTCTGCCAGAAAAAGATAAGCTCTACCCAGTCCTGCCAAGATGGGAAGACCAAGTGTAGGCTCAGTGATGGACTGCACATTTGTTATACAAAGACCAAATTAGCTAAATTCAGAGAGGTTTATCTCCAGGGGGTTGGCCACCAGGCATTAAATTTTTGGCCATAATAATATGAAGCCATCCACTATAGATGGTGGAAAGGTGAACTATTGGAGATAGTGAAGGAAGTCAAAGAAATTGTGAGTCTTTTTTAAATACTGAAGAAGGTGAGAATAATGAGAGATGGTTTCCTATAAAGGATAAATTTTCATTCTTGGACTTAGAAATACCTGAATTCAAGTTCTGTCTCTGAATATGCTGGCTATGTGACACTGTGCAAGATACTTAAGTCCTCAGGGACCCACACAATGAGAGAGAGAAAGGAGACAGAGACAGAGAGATATATGAAGACAGATAGAGAACATTAATTACTATTATGAGCCAGAAACTGAGAAACAGAAAATATAAATACAAACCAGCAAAAAGCCTCTATCCTCAAGGAACTTACATTCTAATGGGGGAAGATAATTTATAAATGGGAAATGGCAGAGTCTTGTTTCTCACCTACATTAGGCAAAAACAGTTATCCAAGTGTTTCAGGTTAGGGGGAAGGCAGGAAGATGATGGACAGAGTGCTAACAGAATGACTCAATCTCAAAATAATTAAGGATCTGGATTGGTAGCAGGATTCTCCTCGCTGGGAGTTTTCTACACCAATAAAAATATAGATTTCAAAGAAATCAACAAGCTTTTAATAGTCTCAAGTAACTAGAAATAACAAGAAAATTCAGATGAAAAGAAAACATCTAGAAGTTTCTGGAGATAATTGAGAGAACTAAGTTTCATAAATCTAAAGAAAGTAAATATTGATTCCTAATATAAAGTCAAACCCTGAATTTAATTCAATCAATCAATAAGCATTTATTAAGTTATTACTATTTGCCAAGCACTGAGCTAAACAATTATGGTATATTACCTGTTGGATCCAATTAATGGATTCACATTTCATGTATGAGATATAAAATCATTTTATATGATTTGATAATTCTATGCATCAGCAACTAATTAATTCTGTTACAAGTCAACAATCAATAACCACTGTACTAATACTAACTGATGATGGCATCATGTCTCTGCAGCTATTTATGGAATATAGAATAGCACTGCTAGAACAAGCCCAATGGCTAGGGTATTACTTGCATTGAAGTCAATGGAAACACCAAATGCAGGAAGAAGCTAAACAGCTGGAGTTGGCTTTTCTGTCCAGATCCATTTGCTTCAGTAATTACATTATTTCTATCTAATTTTCCCACCAGCAACCCCCTGTGAGTTTCAATTGGTTATGACTTCATTTACCATCATCTGTTCTCTGAAATGTACTTAGCAAGATATTTCAGAAGGATATGAAATGGGATGGCTTTTACCTATTTGGGCATTTTGACTGTGGGTTTTCTTTTACGGGCCCTGGACTCCTGAAAAGGTGAGCTCTGTGCTTCACATGTAAGGAAAAACAAGTGTACAAAAGCAACTTCTGTAAGAGCCTGGGCTTTGTAATGTGTTAAATCTGTGCTCAAGAAAGAGACCTAAAGTAGGAGAACCAGATTTAATCTTTGGACTGGCCATTAACCTTTTCCTACTAAATGAAATATCTCTAAAGCATTTAACACAATGTCTGACACGTAGTTGGTGCTTAATAAATTCTTGTTTCCTTCTATTCCCACCTAAAGGAAGGCTCCGATAGCCATTCAAAAATAGATTTAGCCCCAAACTTGTGAATTCTAAGATTGTCCCTGAAAAGCATTATGAGTTATTGATCCCATGAAAATTCAAGGAAGGACAAAAAAGAGGAACTTTTAAAGCTACTTTTGAAATCTTAGAACTTACAGTGTAATGTTTAATAAAATCTCTCAATAATGGTCATCCCATAGAACACTTTAAGAGAGTTTTCTCTTAAGACATTTTAAGACATTTTTCTTATATAAAGAATTATCCATTAAGTAATTACAAGATCATTTGGAAATAGAGTTAAGTGGCATGATTTGTTGATAAATCTATTAGAGATTAATAAATTAGGTTTCTTTAAATCTGAATGGTATCTCAGGGATGATTGATGAGAGAGAACTTTCACAAGTTGCTTTGAGAAAGGTCTTGGGACTGACCCTGTTTTTAAGGATGGTGGTCCAAAGAACAGATCCATGAGGTTGGAAAATCTTGATGAATTTGCATCCTGAAAATAATCCATCTTATCTGGCCAGAGAAGAGAAAGAGTTTGTTGGGTACAGTACTCATGATTGTTCTAATAGGTTGAATGGAGAAGGCAGTGGAATCTTTGAACAGCTGGAAATCACATCTGAGCAGCAGGGAAGAGAAATCTGATTTATTCTTCTTTGTAAGGTTATAATTAGAATAGGATAGATATATAAGGTTTGTGGGGGGTGGGGGTGGGGGGGGTCAGATAGAATAGGAAAGAGGTTCGCTTCGACTCAGTCGAAGGTGAAGATGGTCTCTGCAGACCAGATTGTTTGGGTGGATATAGTAAGATTTAATTTGCCTAGGATCTACATAATTATAAGGATTACCCTTCTACCCGTTTTTCTTTTTCTACCCCTTCTTCTTAAATTTTTATACTAACAATAAATATATTTTTATGTAACTGGCTTGAGCTGGAATTCTTTAGATACTGTTTAGAGAAGCCATATTTCTCAACAGTCAAATAACAGCCTGTCCTCTCAGGACACAGGTATTGGAAATACCTATACCAATTCCAATAATCTATAAATATCAATAATCCTTACAACACTTAAGAGAGAAAATGTCCAAAGTTACTCAGGAAGGCATAGTTTATCTCTTTGGTCAACCCTGAAAAAGGCCCTTCTTCCTTCATTTTCAATGGTGATTCAGTAGATTGAGTGCTAGACTTGGAGTCAGAAAGACTCATATTTCTAAATTCAAATCTGGAATCAGACACTAGATGTGTAACCCTGAGAAAGTAACTTCACCCCATTTTGCCTCAGTTCCTCATCTGTAAAATGAGCCTGAGAAAGAAATGGCAAACTCCTCCATTATCTTTGCCAAGAAAACCCCGAATGGGGTCACAAAGGGTCAGACACAACTGAAACAAATGAATAACAATCAAATTCCCTTCTCGTTGCCTTAAAGCTTCTAGCACCAGAAAGTTTTCCTACTCACAACCCCCAATAGCATCATAGCTTTGTCTCCTCACCTGACTTGCATCCTGTCTAAAAGAACTTAGCTGAGAACAATGCATCAAGAATAGTCATTCATTTAAAAAGCAGTAAGTGGCTATTCTGTGTAGAGTATTATTCTATGCCCAGGGGCAGAAACAAAGTTTAGATAAGTCTTCTTCCCATGTTCTTTGAGCTTATAGTTTGGTAGAGATATCATGCACGTAGACAAATATTAATATTTCACATTTGTATAGCATTTTAGTTTACAGAATTATTTCTTCACTGGCCCTATGAGGTGGATGTTATAAATATCTTCCTCATTTTGGGTAAGTATCCTGAGATCAAAAGGAGTCGTGATTTTGCCAAGTTTATATCACTTATACCTTTCAGATGATGGTATTTTTGGACCTACGTCTCCTGATTTCTAATTTGGAAGGCTTAAATATGAAAGCAAAATTCTGATAACATGAATTTAAAGGAAATATAGAATCAGTTAAAAAAAAAACATCCTGGGTCATTAATCAAAGGAGGAATATCTTTGGGTTATCAAAGCAGGCAAGAATCTAAGAGAATGAAGTCTAGTTGTGCAGTTTTGTTTTGTTTTATTTTCCTATAGGATCTTGTGACTTTGGCTGGTAATTTTGTTTTTTTTTCTCTGAGTCAGGTAATCCAAACCAAGCTTCTGTGCTCAAGATATTCTCCCTGTAAGCCATTTCTTATGTAGAAATTCCAACTTTGTCCAAGATTAGCACTTACCCCCAAATAAAAACCCACTATTCTGCCTCTCTGGTGAGGTAGGCAAGGCAGGTCCACTGACTATTCCAGAACTGTCTCCTGGAAGTTTCTTGAAGGGAAAAGATCAAGAAAATTTGAAACACTATTCCCCATTTGCCTCATTATACTCTTAATTAAAGCCTACCTTAGCTCATGGTTAATTCAATTAGACAAAAAATTTTTTTAATTTTTCCATGGTTACATGATTCATGTTTTCTCCCTCCCTTCATCCTTCCCTCCTCCTGGAGTTGACAAGCAATTCCACTTGGTTATACATACATACATTCATACATACATACATATGTACATAGATATCTTTATATATATATGTAGATAGATAGATAGATAGATAGATAGATAGATAGATAGATAGATAGATAGATAGATAGATAGATAGATAGATAGTGTAACCTCCTGTAGTTACATCTTAAAGTTCTCTTGGGTGGACACCTGAGAAGGAGATTGGAAACTGAGGGAAAATGGGTAGAGAAGAGAAAGAGAGAAACAAAGGAATAAAGACTCAGAGACAAGGAGTTAAAAAATATGGGCTACATCTTACCATGACCTCTGATGGTATTAAGAGAGGGCACTACATGTGGCTTCAAACTTTTATTGAAGAGTTTAAGAATGTGGAATGGGAGGTAGCCAATGAACATGTGACATGGCATAGGCTTTAACACTGGCTTAACTGACAAACACATAATCAAAGAGGAAAAGATTAAACAAACATGTGACTTGGCAAGGAATGTGGTCCAACAAGGTGTGAGGTAGGACCCACTAGCAAATATTGTCCTGCCCAGGAATTCCTCTGCCCTTTGGATTGAAGATTTGGAAATACAATAATCAATAAGCAACATGATCATGAGTCTGGCATATGAACACATAAGACACAATATCAATATACCAATCATACTTTCAAGATGCTAATATACCTGGCGTACTATAGATAGATAGATAGATAGATAGATAGATAGATAGATAGATAGATAGATAGATAGATAGATAGATAATCAATCAAACTTACTTCTATATTATTCATTTTTGCAAAAGAGTAATCCTTTAAAACTAAAATCCCAAATCATGTACCCATATAGTTAGTTATAGTAGTAGTCTCTCGGTAACCGAGGATGACAGTTGTCTTTGTGCACTTTCATCTGTAATGTAGATGAGTGTGCACAAAAAAACTTGTGCATGAAGGAGATTTAAGTGGAAAAGTCCATGCACAGAGACAGTCCAACTCTCTTGGCATTGGAAACCTGGGTACAGTGGCACGAAAAATCGTTACACCTGGAGACTTCCTCAGCTGCATTGGATGGCCGTGTTGTCTTTTGTGCTCCAACACACCCTAAGCACTCCACTGTGCTTTGTTGCGTCGCCCTCTCAGCCGTTGAACCTTCTTATTGGTTTCTTCCATCTGTTCAGCTGAGAGGTGGGTGTCAGGTGAGGGTCAGAAGATATAAACAACTGATAAATCACATGTTTTATTCTGGATTTCTACTCCCACAAATCTTTCTCTAGATATAGATAGCATTCTTTCTCATAAGTCCTACCACATTATCTTGGAACATTGCATTGCTATTAGTAGCCAAGTCAGTCACATTTGATCATCCTACAATGTTACATTTGCTGTATAGAATGTTCTCCTGGTTCTGCTTATTTCACTGTGCATCAGTTTATATAGGTCTTTTCAGTTCTTATAGAAATCCATCAATTCATCATTTCTTATAGCACAATAGTATTCCATCATCATCATAAACCGCAATTTGTTCAACCATTCTCCAACTGAAGGACACCCCTCATTTTCCATATTTTTAATACCACAAAGAGCGCTGCTATAAATATTTTTGTTCAAACAGGTCCTTGCCCAGTTTTTTTTTCCTCTCTTTGAAATATAAGCTTAGTAGTGGTATTACTGGATCAAATGGCATATGTTCTTTTAAAGCCCTTTGGGCATGATTCCAAATTGCCCTTCAGAAAGGTAAGATAAATTCACAACTCCAGCAGCAATACATTAGTGTCCCAACTTTGCCACATCCCCTCCAATATTTATTATTTCCCTTTTCTGTCATATTGACCACTCTGCTAGGGGTAAGGTGGTACCTCAGAGTTGTTTTGATCTGCATTTCTCTACTCCAGAGACATTTAGAACATTTTTATGTGATTAATAGTTTTAATTTCTTCTTCCGAAAACTTCTTATTCACATCCCTTGATCATTTGTCAATTGGGGAATGATTTGATTTCTTCTAAATTTGACTTAGTTCCTTGTATTCAATTCAACAAATATTTTTAAAGTATCTACTATGCATAAGGAAAAAGGAAGTGTTTCTTAGTGGTCAGAAAGCCAGATTCATAATCTATAAGACCTGTTTTCAAGTTCCACTTCTGATAATTCCTTTCTATAAGGTTGTTGATATTAATTTCTAGATATATAACCCGAATCAAGTTTTTAAAACACTGAATTAGCCACACTGTGGATTTATCTCTGAGATTTTTGTTGAATTTTTAATTTAACCACTTTGAGGCACTTCTGGCCACTTGCCCAGTCATGTTCAACAATAAGGCTGAGATACTTATAATCTTCTATAATCCTAGAGATTATAAATTCCAACTGAGTTAGACACATTTGGGAAACACCAAAATGTTTATAGTTCACAAATAGTTTTTTACCACCTCTATTTCCTAGTCCCTTCCCACTTTATTTAGAGGGGTGTTCTGGGTAGATTTATCCATTAAGTCTATTGGCTCAGCCACCACCCATTTGGATACTACAAATTCTTTCCTTGCTGCTGAGTTTAACTGACCTTAAATCACATGAACCTGGCATAATGATCTCAATAACAAAAGAATGACTTCACTATAAAAGTTATATATTCATATCATACTAGAAGCAAAAGAAATAAAATCAGATACATTAAAAACCACTGTGTAATCTGTGTACCCGTACATATCCTCTGAGACTTGGTTAACTAATAACTCTAGTCTTTAGCTATAGTCAAACCTTAAACATAGATGTTTCCAAGACACAGTTCAAGTACTTAGACTAAGACCTTACCTTCAGCATATTGTGAATTTTAGATTTTCTACACCCTGATTAGTCTTTAAAATTCTAGCAACCAGGAATATATACACCCCTACTTAAGGATTAAGTGTTGAGGAGGATGGCCTATGACAGACATGTGCCAGCAAGTGACAAATAAGAAACAACTGACAGACCCCCTGGGCTGTTCTAAGTCAAGATTAAGCTACCATTGGTACATGTAAGATGCAGGATATGATGTAAAGAACGGTCTATATATTTTGTATCACTTCCTCTCTCGGACATCTTTCTCAGGGAGATGTGGCTCTCTCTCGGGCTCGTGTGGCTCGTGGCAGCATGCTGGATGTCTTGGAGGTTAGGTGAGGCATCTTCCCTGAGTGACCTGCATGAGCAATTTAGGCGGTTTCCTTTTTTCCTTTACCTCCTAAAATGCTATACTCCTAGGAGACCCCTCATCTTGAAGGAGGCCTCATGGCTGGTAGCCATGCTAGATTGAGAAGGTCCTTTGGCCTTCTTTTTTTTTGACACCACAGAGTCCTTTATTAGAAAATATATAAAAATCCCAGGGTGTCTAGAAAAGACACCCCAGAAGAGAATCCCATAAGGAAGAGACTATGCCCTTCCCAACTGACATATTCCCCCAAGGGCCATAAATAAAATAAATATTCACAAGGGCCCAGGGAGGAGGGTCATACCTGAGCCCTCTTTTGGGGATAGGGTGAAGAGGGGGGAATAGGTGAACTCTAGGTCCCAACCTACTCCCATCCTAGTGGCAGGGTACTCCTACAGAAGTGGAGAGTCAGCATTACATATAACACATCTGTGAATCACAGTCATATGCCCTATCTTGGGGACCCAGAAGTAGGGCCCTCCAAGGCCGCAGGAGCCCAGCTCTGGCCCAGCAGAGGTAACCCCTTAGGCAGCAGTGAAAGGGAACCAGGAGAGTATACATTCCCTCTAATCTCAAATGAAATGAGGGGCTGTCAGTGGGAACCAGTGTAGTTGGCAGGAGGCAGAGGACCAGGCCGTACTGGAGGTCAGCGATGTAGCATTTCGTGCCAAAAAGCCTGAGAGGAACCAGGTGGGAATTTGGGATTTGAGGGAGGCCGAGGGCCACGGGGATCAATCCCAATGTCTGCTGCAATATTGGTATAAAGTGGACCCAGTTCTCGAGCCAGCAATCAGTATGTCAGTGAGTTCATCCCATCCTGTGTCCATGAACATTGTGACTGGATCAAGAGGTCAAACCTGTGAGGGTTTTCTTCATTTCCCTTGTCTACTTGGTGTTTTACCATCTTGTAGTGTCCCACTCCTGCTAGCTGAGCCCAGGCTGGAACAGTTTAAATTCTCTTTCCTCTCTCTTCTTAATTCCTTCCCTCTATTGTAATTAAACCACTATGAAATTCCCAAATTGACTTGAGTATTTTATTGGAATTTAATTAATCCCTGGCAACCACTAGTATAATATATTCAGTCAATAACCCCTAATTTTACCCCTTACAATATCCCACCTGAAGCTAGCAAGTATCTTCCTTTCTGTTCACGGTCTCCTAGGAAGTCAACATACAGGAGTCAGTGCTTAACTAAAGATATCATTTCTCCACTAGACATTTTTCTTTATTCACCATTTCTGTTCTTGGATCAAATCTCTGGTCATGCCCTCCAACTACTTCCCCATATTGATGACTCATTGTTTGGCCAATATAGGACCTTGATTACTCCTTGATCCCTATCTGTTGCTAGTGAAGTAGTAAAACGGGGAAACCCTGACACAGTTTTTTCCTATGCTTACTAGTCTTCCTTCTTGTCCTTGAATTCTCCATGTTTTGTGATGGTGTGCTAAGTCAATTCTTTCTCTTTCTACTTTCTATCATTAGCTAAAGTTTAGTTGCTCCCCCTTCCTCTATGCTCCTTCTTCTGCTTTCCTTCCCTTTAGAAGGAAGAAGGAAACACATAGCAAAAAGGATCCTGCATTTAACAAGGTTGCTTTGATTGATGAGTGAAGCTGACCTGTATCTTCTAAATTCATTCAAGATTTTCTTTTCATTTATAACTTATTTTCTCTAGGATGTAATTGATAGTTTTAAATTCTTCCTTTTGCCCTCCCCTACCCATCCTCCAAACTTATATCCATTCATTTATAAATCAGGCCATTTTTCTTTTTTTACTATAATTGTTATGCTTTTGTATAGAAGGTGACATGATATGTTTTTATTAACATCAGTATTTGTTATTTAGTATTAGGCTAAATACCATCAAGGCTAGTCAGTTAACAGGAAAGTGGTACATAGCTGTGGAATTTTACTACCTGTTAAATCTATTAGTTTGCAGGGTACCCAGTGATGATTGTTTAGATCCTGAACTGTGCTATGGAGACTTTGGAAAAATGTCAAGTACATGGTAAAGCATACAGAAATGGGGAAAAAACAGGAAGTGTATTATCAAATGCAGTTCTGAAACACTGGGGCATTCCAGCATCCCTGGAGGAATAGATGATACTGAAACAGATATGAGTATTTGTTTTTAAAAATCTTCTGTAGACCAGTATTTGGTAAAGAAGTTTAAAAATATTGTAATGAAAGAGCAGCCCTGTTGATAAATGGTACCATCTCCAGGAATGTATGAGTTAGAAGAAACCTATGCTTGGTAGGTCATGATTCAGGTGTTAATCATATATCTGGTTTGATAGATCAGGTTTACAATTTTAATACAAATGGTTAGAGGCAACCTCTGATATTCTGGACTAGTGCAACTCTCCCTCACTAAAGATCATTTTAAGATGATGCAACAATTCCCTATTGGTCCTGTGATGAGAATAGTAGGGTGAAACAAGATCAGCAGCTGGGCCAAGAAGAGTTATCCATGCTGTGGGATATGATAAGGGCTAAGGAGAAATAGCCCTACTTCATTTGAGATGGAGCTAATACTAGTGTTTACATGAACTTCCATGTAGAGGAAGAGAGGAAAGAGACAGATATTCAGCATCAATACTGAACTCCTTTATCATTGAATTCTATTATCTCTTCTTTACATTACTATATAAAAATAAATTATTTTAAATGTCATATAATTAAACTTGATAATTAAATAGTACATAATCTCAACATAATACTCCTCAGTTGTTCAGATCACAACCCATGCATATTTCCTATTTTGTGTGATCAGGAATAAAGGAGAACAGATGGACAAACTTAGCATGACATTGGTACTTACATAATTTCAAGAGAACTAGAGAAAAGCCTCAAGCATAGAAGATGGACTTGCTGGAGGCCTTTCTCAAGATGTCTTGAAATTACACAGGTACCAATGTAGCATTCAGTCTATCTATTATGCTTTATTCTTGCCACATGAATGGCCCATCTCCATTTCATCAATGATATTTTTAAAGTGCCACTTCTTGCATGGAATTCATCCTTGGTAATGTGCATGGCATAGTATGCCCATCTTTTTTCCTTTTCCCTTTTGATTCCTTAAAGATTTTGATATTCTATGATTCACAGCCATATAGCATCACTGGAAAAATACTGATCAGGAAAAAAAATTGTTTCATTTTATTGTATTTTCCCAGAAAAAAAAAATTTAAGTCATTTTGACCTGTATGCTATTTCCCAAGTAAAAACCAAGCTGTTCTTTTCATCATATTTAATTTGAGTCTAAGTTCACTGTCCATCTTCTGTCTGTCCAAGATATATGCACTGATAGACCAGCTCTCTATGGATTATCAATCCAACTGTATAATCTAGATCATTGATATTATTCACCCACTTGAGCTTTTTTATAAGCAAAGACAAATTCGTTTGATTGACTACTTTTTTAGAAGTTTCTACTATGTTCTTAACTTATGCAATAAAAACAATATAATCTTGTAAAAGGTGGACCAAGAAAATTTTATCTAATAGGACATCATGACAGATGGACACATTTTTGGTGATTAATAATTAGAGGATAGTTGAACAAAATTATCTCTGTTGTTATATCTATAAAGGACCAAATATACATAAAGATCACAAATACAACATTCTCATATAGAACAAATGGTCAAACAAATAGGAAGCATATCTATAAATAAAACTATAAAATTCAAAATATTTTTAAAAGTCATAATATGTGTTTCCTTTATTCTACTGAGCTCACTTAATATTTTATTTAGGCCATCTTGAACACATACCCACTTAACCTCTCTACACCTCAGTTTATACATCTGTAGAATGAAAGAATTGGACACCAGTTTTAATTTCTCTGATACAAATGCTGTCCTCCAATCATACAAGATCTCTCCCTCCTCCAAACTCCATAGCATTTTGGTCATATCTCTTTGATAGCACTTATCACATTCTACTTAATATTGAAGTTATTTTTGAAGATACTAAATTCAGTGAGATCAGGGATTATTTATATTGTATTATATTAGTATTATTGAACCTTCTAGAACCCAGGTCTAAATACAAGAGCCTATGAGCACTGGATTAGGAATCTAGACACTAAGAATCCAGTTTCAGTTCTGCCATCAACACTTTTATTTTTTTGGTGAAACAACTTAAGTCCTGAGACTCTCTGAGACTCAATTTTATAATGAAATTAGTCTAAATTAGTGATTCTCAAAACTATGTCATACTATAGCTACAGAAATGTGCCAAGAATTTTCCTAAATGTGACATAGAATTTTACTTAGCCAGATTATGTAGCATCATAACTATAGCCTTTTCCAAATGAATCCATGTAGTCAATGACATAAAAACATATCAGATGTTGAACTAAGAAAGAATCCAATAAAAACACATACTCTTATTGTAGGGAAATTGCACTTGTACAAGTCTCTCCATTGTCCCAGAGCACTACCTATTAAAACATTCAGTGAGCCTTGATTGCTTATGGCAAAGAATAAGATGCCATGAGCAAAAACATTTGTGAACCACTCCTAAACAGTCTCTAAATTTGCTTCCACTCTAAAAGAACATAATTTCTCTATGAGCCTTTTTGTTGTATGGTTTGTTTTTTTTCTGAAATGAGATTCTATTCACTTCCCTAACACAGCAATTGTTTCTTTTAATCTGCCCGTGAGCACAAAACATTGTAGAAAGACAGATATTTTGGTTCTAAATTTTTAAACAAGAAACTTTTAAAAATGATCTCAAATTATTTAACAGTCAGAGATGGTCCAACTCAAATACTTTTCATAAAGAAACCAGAAAATCTGAAAAAAAATCTGAAATGCATTAAAATAAAGTTTTAAATACTTCATTATGGTTATTTTTCCTTCCTTGCAGTTACCAAAGCAGACCAGTCAGCCTCATAATCTGCCCATTTGCAAGGGAATTAGTAAGGAAGCTATATTTAGAGGCTCATTCACTTAAGTTAAAGACAAATATATGGGTTTTAGGTCTGAGTCATACTCAAAGCATCATTGATTTAATAATATAACCTTCCTTGCAACCTCTTATGCATAGTCAATGATATTGTCATTATCTTTTAGCTCTCTTGAACACTGTGTTTTTGATCCAGTTATCCAAAAACTGTCAGGCTGCTGAACAAAAATGTTTCTTAGGTCGCCCTATGAATTTGCAATAACATAAAGGTCTTCTTAAAAACCAAAGAGAAAAGAAAACAGCATTTGAAATTGGCATTTCACCATGAATTATGGGTCAGCATAAAAAATACAAGGTAGTTTTGCATTTGAGTATCTGTGCAATGTCTTGGAGAAGAATTTATCATTTCATTTAATTCCATTCAACATTTGTTAAACATCTATATGCAAAGCATTGGGTTAGGCTCTGAGTAAATCAAGAAATAATACTTGGCTTCAAGAAACTTACAACCTAAAGAGGGAACACAATATGTACAAAGACAGGTAAACATAAAGCCTTTATAAAACAATACCAAAAAATGTAAGAGTAAAGACAAACTGCCTTAGCTTTTCTCCAGGTCAAGAAGATCTTAAATCAAGACCTGATTGCAGATATGTGACCCTGGGAAGTCACTTAACTTCTCTGTGCCCTCATACAATGATTAAGTTGCAGAGCAGCAGTTACATCTGTTGTGAATTTGGAATCTAGAAACTCCAAGTTTGTAGCAAGTTCGCACTGTGAAGGGGTTTTCCTCACAAAAAATGGCCCACACAAATGAAATCACAAGTCTGATTTTTTTAAAAATTGGAGGGAATGTATATGTTAATAATTGGGAGAAGGATCAGGAAAGGGTTCATGTAAAATGTTACAACTTTATGGTGTCACAAACAAAACTATGGATGCCAAGAGTTGGAATTAAGTAGTCATTTCAGGCACCGTGATTATAAGACCAGAAAATTATTAGTCAGCCCATTTTTTAAAACCCTAAATTAACAAATTATTGCTTGCCACAAAACTAAGGTTTTCAGGCTTCCATTTACTAGAGTAAACAGAGAAATGAACTGTTCCTATGTCTGGGTAGTTCTGGAAGACTACCCTGGCTATAATGCACCCTTTTTTTCAATGCCTCAGAGTCCCTCTTTCTCCCTTTAAGATGCAGTTCAAGCCCTATCTTCTGCATGAAGCCTTTCCTGGCTTCTTCAGAATAGTGTCCTCCCTCCCAAACTACCTTGCAGTCAACTATTTTTTGTATGTTTGTTTTATTGGTTTCATATTTATGCAGTTTTTATTTTTATGTACTTGTTGCCTTTCTATTAAAGTCAACCAGCAATTAACTAAGCCACTTTTGAGTAGGGACAGTTTCTTTGTATTTGCATTTCCAGGCAGCTAAGTGAAATGATGGATAAAGCACTGGTGTTAGAATCAGAAAGACTCATCTTTATGAGTTCAAATCTGGCCCCAGGCACTTACTAGCTATGTGACCCTGGGCAAGTCACTTAACCATGTTTGCTTCAGTTCCTCATCTATAAAATGAGCTGGAGAAGGACATGGCCAACCACTCCAGTGTCTTTCCCAAGAAAATCCCAAATGGAGTCACAAAGTCACAACTGAACAGCAACAACTTGTATCTCCAAGCTCTAACACAGTACGTGTGTGCTTAATAAATACCACTTGATTCTTAAGGAAAGACTAATTTCCTTGGTTTGAACATTCTCAATATAAAGGTATAGTAACAAAGTCATTTGATAGCAGAAGACAGTGTAAGTGGAGAGGGAGATGAGATGGCATGTAACCCTATAGGCAGATAAATTGTGCTTTGAGTTGGGAAAATCCTTATTGAAGCAGTAGCAGGAAAACAATTTGCTAAAACATCTGTTGAAGCAAAAAGATCCAGCTCATTGGAATTTCACTTACTGAATGCTCAAATGCCTGCCAGAAAAACTGAAATTTAGGCACCGTTATATCGGCACAAAGAAACTATAAGCAGTAGTTACTGTATTGGCATCTGCTCACTGCTAGTTGGTGATCAATTTAGTTTTTCTTTTTTGCATAGCTCAGGAAAAATCAGGCTGAGTCTGAGATTGTAAGCCAGGTCTTCATTACAGCATGCAGCTCTCTAGCAAATGCTTCCCCGATTGGCTCCTTGTAGGAATCTGACCCAAAGCCAAATTAGGCACTGTTTAGGGCTTGGAAAACCTACAGCACAAAAGAACACTGACACTCCACTCATTAATGCATTTATTCAATCAACTAATGTGTAGGTTTTGAGAAGAGATTATTTGAGAAGCATCATAATTTCTACTGAATGTAGAATATAAAAAAGGCCTGAACTATGATTCAGAAAACCTGAGTTTGAAGCCTTGCTCTGCTGCTTACTAACTGTGTGACCTTAGAAAAGTTTATTTCCCTTTCCAACACTCAGTTTTTCCTATAAAAGGAATGAGTAACAGAGGCTCTATTAAGCTCACAATGTCACTATGAGGACAGAATGAGATTATTTATATGAAAATACTTTAGGAATTGAGAAGCATAATGCAGATATAGAAAATCCTTATTATTTCTATGTGCTACATAGAGTCGGAAGATACCAAAAAAATAACAATAACCTGGTTATATAACCTTGTAAAGTTGTTTAAAAATCTCTTTTCTTAAACATCTCTGAGATATAGATAGAACAAGTATTGTCCCAAAGAATCACAAAATTTCAGGTTGGGAGGGACCTCAGAACAGTATAATCCAATTTATACTTAATCAGTAATCTTTGGTGCAATAACCCTAAAAGGTAATAATCCATTCTTTACTTGAAGCCCTTAAGTGATAGAAAGTTAACTGCCTCCTCTGAAAATCCATCCCACTTTGGCAGACCTCAATGTTAAATAGATCTTCCATTTATCAAACAGAAATCTGACTCTCTGTTTGTTCTAACGATATTTTTAAATTCTGTACTCTGGGTCAAAAAGGAGTCATCTAATCCCATTCTTCATCCTCATTTCTACTGAAAGACACTCTATCCATTCTTCCTTTCCCCCTCTGGCCTTACTTTCCTCCCTTTGAAATCATTTCACTAGAGCTAAGCATTTATATTATTTTCTACCTTTGGATACTTTCCATCTTTATTTTATTGTTGCTAAGCCCTTTCCAAAAAATCCAACCCTAGATTACCCCAATCTCTGCCTTCTTTCCTTTCTGATTCTTGAAGCTACTGAAAATAGTCACACATCAAGCTGAGTCCACTATCAATTTGTTATCTATTCCCAAGTAGACCTTCACTATTGCATAGTAATCCTTTAATTCTTTCCTGTTTGACTATTGCATTCCCTACTGCATCCTCCGACTCCCCTAAAGAAAATATTGACAAGCTCAAAAACTATCTGATTTTACTACTATATAGCACTCATCTCTCAATCTTGTATACAAGAATAACATAAAAGACTTCAACAAATGCTTCACTGAAATCAAAGTACATCATATCTATAGCATTGTCCTAGACCTATCTAATAAATCTGCACAGAAAAACATAAAGTAAATAAAGTGACTATAGCATCCTGGCTTTCAAAGATCACTGCTTCTCTGACTACTCACAAACTATCCCTTTCAAAATATAATTCTAGAATTTTGCCAAAAATAATTTTAAGCCTCTATTATCTTCCTTTATTTGAAAACTGGAACATTTGCCCATCTTGTGGCATTTCTGTTCCGCATGATGTTTTAATCAGTAATCACTTCTGACCCTTGGTTCAGAATCATGGGGCATGTAGTTCATCTGTGACTTGAACTAATTGAGATTAAGTACTCTCTTACTGCCTCCTCTCTTATCTTGGATTTCAACCTCCTGTTAGGGCTTTTTCATGTATATTTCCCAGTCTTAAGAGTGCTGTCCTTGGCAGAATGAGAGAAATAAAGTACAAAAATGTTGAATAATTTCTCATGACTAATCAGTGGCAAAGTTAGGGCTGACATCCAAGTTTTCTGATACCAGTTCCAGGGTTCTTTCACATTTCCTCTGTAGATAAGGCAAGATTTTTTGTCCTCAAGAGGCTTACAATCTAAGTCGTAAGCTTCTAAGAGGAGATCAGAAATCAACTCCAGCTAAAGAATCAAAGAAAGTTTCTGGGGGGGGGGATGGAGTAAGATTTAACCTAGGTCAGATATTTGTTTATGCTAGTAAACATATATAGACAAAGCATTTGGCCTTGAACTCCTCTGAATTACCAACTTAGAATAATTTTGTTTAGTACATTTAAAGAGGAAGCATGATAAGTATAGTGGATAGAGTCTACTTCATAGTCAAGGAAAATCCAGTCTTACCTCTGGCCCATATTGGGTCAGTCACCTTAGGACAAATCACTTAGCCTCTCAGGTTCTCCAGGCAACTCTCTAAACCTAAAATTTTCAGAGGGTTTCATCACCAGGAGATCCTATTGCAATGAAATCATGGTTCTAGTCCCCCCTCCCCCACTCAATCTCACTATTTAAGCTCTCTGATTTCACCAGTATAAGAATTCCTTTCTCCAACAAAAATGGCAATCTCTCTAGGAGTCAGCAAATGATCTTCCATGGTCAAATAATTCAAACAAAACCCCTTTTTTTTATTTTGGAAGAAGATATATGAGAAAACACTGTATCCGTACAGCTTTCAAGAACCCTGAATTCCCTAGAGACCATGACAAGATATGGGAACAGAAAAACTACAAGGGTTCATCACAACTATTTCTGCTACCTCACTCTGCAGCATGGTAGGTCACACCCTTTCCCTGATTTAACAAATGATCCTCAAGAGTTACAGTATTCAAAATTTTTTAAAAAGATAGATTGCCCATTGACCAAACTTAATGACTAGCCTCTTTGAACTTCTCTCGGTTCATACTCAAATTACAAACATATAGGAAAAATCTGCCAAAGATTATGTTCTGGGGCTACAGCCTTTGAGAGCCCAGGGTCCCTCCCCTCCACAAAGAAGCATCAAAAGAAGACTTCATTGAAGAGATTTTATAATGAATATATTATTATAAACTACTATATTACAAAGGAAAGTCACAAATATTCCAGCAACTGTAAAAAGAATATCTCTGTTCTCTGTCTAATGTACTATCCTAAATAATTAGACTCCAAGAAATCATTTTATATCTCTTTAAATATGCACCCATCTTATGCTCAATGTAGCAGATAAGCGATAAGTAATAAGAAAAACTGGGGATCTGCATCATTTTCCTTAATATACTAAAGAAGTTGCCTCTTAATTTACTTTGGGAAGAAAGATATGAGAGTGAACAAGACATTCAGTTAAAGTCAAGGAAGAAGTAGTGGAAAGAATGCTGCTACTGAAGACAGAGGATCAGAGTTCAAGTCCTAGCTCCATTATTAACTGTGTGACCCTGATCAAGTCTTACTGAGCCTCAGGCTCATTAGCTATAAAATGAAGAAAATCATCACTATAATCTCTGCCTCATAGAGTTGCCATTCAGAAAGTCTTGGTAAAACACAAAATATTCCGAAGAGGTGAGCTATTCTGGTGTTATATTATAATGAGAGACTATTGGAACTGTAGAGAACATGTAGCAGTCTCTTATGTGCATATCAACCATATTTGTTATGCATGATACTCTTGTAACTGCTCCTTAAGGGATTGAAGGACTATAATTATTTTCCAGTCAAATCCACCAGTCAAGTTTGCAAACAAAATCTTTCTTTCATGTTGGCTTCTGGTTTCCCTTGTCTGCTAAGCTTGGCATTTGTCCCTTTATTTATCTCAGCCAACAGCTATAAGATGAGGAAGCCAAGTGACAGAAATTGTTGTCTTGTGCCTCCCCTAAGGTGGTTTTCATTCTTTTTGTTAACTCATGCACAGACAGCTACAAAACTAGATATGTTTCCTGAGTAGAAAAAAATTCACTCAAGAATCTGGAGAAAATACTAACACTGAATTCTGGCAGATGTTAAACAGCTGGATCAGCTATTCTACCAGAAGGAAGAATGTGTTCTTCTGCTTCTCAAAATCAAATTGATCGCTATTATCACCAAACTATGAACAATATGGTAAAGATAAAGTTCTTACCTAAATTATTTACAATCATGCAAATTAAAAATTGTGACCAATGTCACCATATTTTAGTTGTGTTATTTTTCAATTATGTAGTCACATATTGTCTGTTCAAGAAATATTTCAAGAAGGAAATGGCATGGGAGTTGATCAATTGGTAATTATTTCTTAAATACCTACTATGCACCATGCACTATGTAAGACAGAAATACAAATAATGAAACATCTTCTCAATGCATCTACTTCCATTATGTGATAAAAGTGTGAAATTTAATGGACAGACAATTGGAGTCAGAAAATCTGAGTCCAACCATTGCCTCTATTACTTCCTAATCATTTAACCATGATTACCTTCCTGAACCTCAATTCCTTTTCTTTAAAATAAAAATGAGGGGGCAGCAGAGTAGCTCAGTGGATTGAGAGCCAGTCCCAGAGATGGAAGATCCTAAATTAAAATCTGGCCTCAGACACTTCCCAGCTGTGTGACCCTGGGCAAGTCATTTAACCCTCATTGATTCTAAGATAAAAGGTAAGGGTTTTTTAAAAATAAAAAATTAATTAATTAAATGAGGATAATACCACCTGACCTATGTTAGGTCATAAAACATATGGTTGGACTGAATATATTTTTAGTTGGTTGCCAGGGATTTTAAATTCTAAATCCCAATGAAATACTCAAGTCAGAATAGAATTTTATGGTGGTTTATTTATAATAGAGTGAAGTGATTAAGGAAGAAAGAAAAAGAGGAAAAAGAGATACCAGGCAGGAGTTCAGAGGCCTCAGCCTGGGGGGGTGGGGGGGGCTGGGAAGAAAAAATCCAACATGGCTTCCAGTCACGAGGCCTCCTCCAAGATGAGGGGCCTCCTTGAAAGCTAGTGCCTCCATAAACCCAAGGGAAAGGGAGTCCGAAGAGATGGGCCTCCCCAGAGGCTTGTGCCTCCAGAAAAGCCAAGGAAAGGGGAGTAAGCATTGCACTCACCACATGACAGTCTAAGGGAAGTAGTCTGAGGTCTCACACTCAAGCTCCTTCACAGTCAAGTTCCACTGCCAAGTTCCTCTCACAAAAAGTCATGCGAAATATAAAGGCAGTTTTTTACATGACTTTCTGTGTCTCACATGTACCAATGGTGGCTTAAACTTGGCTTTGGGCGGCCCAGGAGGTCAGTTAGTTGTTTCTGATTTGTCACTTGCTAGCACACGCAGGTCATAGACCTTATTCCCTACACTTAATCCTTAAGTGGGGTGTATACATTCCTAGTTGCTAAAATTCTAAAGACTCAGCAGGGTGGAGTAAATCTAAAAATTTACAATCCCCCCTGGTGATGATTGGGAGACTAATCTCCCCAATGGATCACTTACCATAATCATCTTGTAACTCTAAAATCTTCTAACTACAGGTGCATAAAAATTTTCACCTTCTAAGAGGAAACTATAATAGTTAGAGATAAGAGGGGAATAGAAGAGAGAGACAGCAAAACCAATGTTTTGCTGGGTGCATTGACAAAAACCAATTAGGGGGCAGTCCCTTTTTGGCATGAGAATGTACATTCAAAATAAATGTTTAATCAACCTTCAGTTCAATCAACCACACCCCAAAGTTCATTCTGAATCTTCTTGATGTAGTGTAGGTTTTTCAGGCATCTTTCTGCAAACAGTTCATTCTCTGGATTTAGGAATTAGCAATCTTCTTTCCTTGAAGATCTTTCTCTAACAAAAATTTTTAAATCTTGGAGTTTTATGAAAATACACCTGTTGTCTCAAAGCATCATTGTGAGAATTAAATGAAGTGAGGTATATGAAAGTCAAGTCAATGAGTAAACAAGCATTTATTAAGTACTGTTAAATTTTTGAGTTGAGACTGAATATATTATTTAGTGGTTACCAGGGATTTAAATTCTAAATCCCAATGAAATACTCAAGTCAGAATGGAAATTATGGTGGTTTTTTGACAATAGAAGGAAAAAATTAAGAAGGAGAAAGAAGGAAAGGGGTAAATATCTACTCTGGCATGGCCTGAGCCAGGGGGAGTTCAGAGGCCTCAGCCAAGGGGCCTTCCCAGAAGATTAAATCTAGCTTGGCTTCCATTCACAAGGCCTCCTCCAAGATGAGGGGCCTCCTTGGAGGCTGGTGCCTTCAGAAAGCCAGGAAAAGAGGATTCAGCCTTAATACTCACCAAGTGGCAGTTCAGGGAAGCAGTCTCACCTAGACCCACGCTTCAAAGCTCCTCCAAGTCAAATTCCACCGCCCAAGTCCACAAAAGCTGCCAAATTCGCCAAAAGCCACAAAAGCCCCCCTCACAGGAAGTGACACAAAATATAAAGGCTGTTCTTTACATCACTTCCTGTGTCTCACATGTACCAATGGTGGCTTAAACTTGGCTTAGGACAGCCCAGGCTGTCAGTCAGTTGTTTCTGATTTGTCACTTGCTAGCACACGCAGGTCACAGACCATCCACTCCTACAGTTAATCCTTAAGTGGAGGTGTATACATTCCTGGTTGCTATAATTTAAAGACTAAGCAGGGTGGAGTAAAACTAAAATTCACAGTACTAACTGTGTCCCAAGTAAGTGTAAACCTTAAAATTTCTTAGACTTAAAAATGTTGGAAATTTCACCATTGGGAAATTTCATACTTGAAAATTTTCCTACTGATAGTCTATTGGAATGTGAACCCCCCTTTGGCATGGGAGGGTCCTTCTCCTCCCTACTTAAGATTACTTTAGGACAGAAACCTTTTGCTGAACAATGGAAAGGGCTTTGACCTATGCTTAAGCATAGAACAGGAAGTTCTTTGAGTCATGATTGATTTTAGAATTGATACAATAGAGATACTTGGAATGCCAGAACGAGGTCTTGGAACTTCCAATCTCCACCCTACTCAGGGTAACAGGATTTAGGAAGGGCTGCAGCATTGATCAAAATTTAATTATTTGAGAATATGACCTTCAACAGACATGTGCAAAGGGGCAGACCTCTGGGTGGTCCTGGGTTAAGCTAGAGCCACCATTGGCACAGGGAAGACATGGACAGTGATTGGTAGATGTGAGAACTGAGGGGAGGGAACTTAGATGGTTTCCTTAAAGATAGCGGAATCTGAGGACTGGAGGTGGTTGAGGAGGTTTTGCTTTGAGCGAGGTGGCTCTGGAGGGGTTGGAGAGGTTTTGCTCTGAGAGGTTGTGCTCTGAGAAGCTTGCTCTGAAGGAGGCTGGAAGTGGAGGCCCCTGAGACTGTTTCTCCATTTTGGTCACGTGAGTGATAGGGACTGATCTCTTTTCTTTGCCTCAGCTATCTAAGGGTTTGGGCCTTTTGGCCCAGCCTAAACAGAGGGGGTATTTAAGCCCTATTCCCTTCTCTCTCTCTCTCTCTCTCTTTCTCTCTCTCTCACTCTCTCTCTCTCTCTCTCTCTCTCTCATACCTTTCTTCCTCCTGTTTGTAATTAAACTCCATAAAAGGTTGACTGCTGACTTGAGTTTTCATTAAGGAATTACATAGCTGAATTCCTTGGCGACTTTAAATGAATATATATCAGTCTTTTAAAGTGATTTCCTTGTCACATAAGGCACCAAGTACTCAAAGTGTGCAATCGAAAATCTGTTATCCTAAAAAAACTACATTTCCCAGAAGCCCACTAACTTTCTATCATTACATACTTCCTGTAGACAAAGGATATTCGTGAGTGGGCAGTCCTATTGGCCCTCTTTCTTGGGCTCACAGCCAGTGTGGTAGAGGTGGTAAGCTAAAAGTGGGGATTTTAAATGGGCTAATCAGCCATGGGCACGTGGTCTTTATTTTGTATCTTCTTTATTCCTTGATTTCTAATGATCATTAATAAACTCATAAAATATAATATTTTCATTATTGAGATTTAATTTTAATTTTTACAAAAGAAAAGCAAAAATAGTCAAGGAGCTGATTCAAACTGGGGAGACAATACGCAAAAAGCTATATACAAACAAGATATGCACAAAATAAATAAGAGATAATCTCAGAAGGAAGGCACTAAAATTAAAGGGGATCTTTTCAATCTAAAGTTCTATTTAAATTCCAATTAATGTTATTTATATAATTATGGAATATAAATACAATTAAAGTTTCTTCATCTTGCATGCTGAACTTCCTCTTGCACAATTCTTTACTAGTAATGGCTTATAGTTTATTCATGCCCACCATGTACTCCTCCATTGTCCTTTGTATGATGCTACACAGTTAAACACTTAGTCACATATTCAGTGTTGCTAAAAAGTGCCACAAGGCCTGACTTCCCCAAATATGCACTGGCAAGCCAAATGTATGAAATTTTCATTGTTGGAGTGAAAATGAAGACAACATGAGAACACTGAACACCTAGATAATATGTAGAAAGAAGAACAAGGGGTTCTCAAACCAGAAACTAGAGTTATGATCTGTCACTATCTACTCAGACAATGCTCAGAATCCTGTTCTTCTCCTCTAAATGGAGACCATGGTTCAATTATATTCATTTTTGTCAAAAATACCCCAAATCATTCTCTAGAAGGCTGGAAAATCTCTCTTCATCTATACCATGACTGCCCCAAAATGATGGAAGTTGCAATCAAACCTGCTTCTTAGGTTTTGACTACTTCACTGGCTCTCTTCCAGCCAATGAGAAGGACAAAATTTCCAAAGTCATGATCCAGTGTGATGATGATTCTCAGCAAACTACTAGTGGATGTCAGAAGATGGCCATCCATCTTCTTGAACAAGCCAGGGAACTGCCAGTAAATGTCCCTTCCTGGCAGCTCCAGAAACAAAGAATCAGCAATGTTTTCCATAAGGATTGTTTAGAGTTTCAAGAGGACATGCAGCAAATAAAGGCTATAATGAAAGAAGTTGCCGAAATTCCAATTAATCCCACTAGAATTAATCTCAAGACTGGTGAAGAAAACTAGAAGGATTTACAAAAGAATTTTCAGGATCGTATGCAAAAGCAAAGACCTAAAGGGTATACTCCCTCCTTATAGACAACTTGGCGAAATCTATTTCCTTTTTCCAATGAGTGTTTCTTTGAGAGGGAAAAATTTGATGAGTAAAAAGCGTGACCATACTTCTTTTTTTTAAACCCTTACATTCCATCTTGGAATCAATACCAGGTATTTGTTCTAAAGTGGAAGAGCAGTAAGGGCTAGGCAATGGGGGTTAAGTGACTTGCCCACAGTCACACAGCCAGGAAGTATCTGAATCCAGATTTGAACCCAGGACCTCCCATTTCCGAGCCTGACTCTCAATCCACTGAGCCACCCAGCTTCCCCCTGATCAGTGTTTAAAACTATGAGTCAAAGGACACACATGTTCCTCATAGCAGATAACTACATAGATTCTCTTATTCCTAAAAAGCAGGTGTCTGTCTGGTGTAGCATTAACTACCTAGGAATGAGTCACCATCCTCAAGTTTGTGGGTCAATTATGGAAACACTGAAACAACATGGTGCACACATGGTACTAGAAATATTTCTGGAACTAGTTATCATTGATATAGAACAAGAATTGACTAAGCTCCATGAGAAAGATGCTGTATTACTGGTTGCATCCTGCTTTGGTGCTAATGACTCCACCCTCAACTTTGATTAAGATGACACTAAGCTGTGAAATTTATTTTGATTCTGTGAATCATGGCCCCACAGTCCAAGGATTTCATAACAGCACAATGCTAAAATATATATTTCACCATAATGATATGTTATCTCAAAGAGATACTAAGGATATCATATCCATCAGTCCCTAAAATTGTTACATTTGAAACTGTCCATTTAATAAATAGAGTGGTTTGTCCATTGGGAAAACTGGGTAATATGGCCTATGAATAAGGGGCAATTCTCTTTGTGAATGAAATCTATTCTTTAGATGTATAGTGTTTGAGGTTAAGAAATGGGAGATTGAAATGGAACCATGCACAAAATGCGAATCATCTCGGGAACTTCTGGCAAAGACTTTGGTTGTGTTGGTGGCTATATCACTACAATAAGTACCTTAAAAAATACCATACAATCCCATGCTATTAGCTTTATTTTTATAATTTCCTTCCCACCCATGATTCTGGCTGATACTCTTGAACCAGACTAAATCTTAAAGAGAACAGAAAGAAGAGCTCTTCTCTGGCATCATCAAAAAATGTTCAATACACAAGACGATGCTAATGGGTAGAGACCTCCCTGTGTTTCAGTCACCAATAGAGTGGCAGATACTGCTAAGAAGATTTGTTTAGGGCAAACTCACAAGCAAACATCGTGTCTACATCCAAGTCAACTACCCACATTCCCCTAAGGGAATTCCCCCATATTGCCCCAACCTCTCATCATTCTTTATAAATGACGAACTATTGCACAGACACTTGGCAACTTGTAGTGTAGTTTCTATAGAAGACTCTTACTTTGCAGTCATAAATAAGAGAGAAAAAGCCTACTTCTTGGTTATGAGCAACCTGGTTTCTCTCAGTTCCTGAATCTAACTTCCATAAGATTGTCTGATATCACCCAATCTTCTATCCATGTCAAATCTAGTCTTTATATGTAATTAACTTACTTAAATTTTAATCTAAAATAGTAACAGTCCTGAAATGAATTGCTATTAACCCCCTCCAAAAAAAGGAGGAGAGAAGATGACCTGAAAATGGGATGAGTAAAAAAAAATTCTACCTGGTTCACAATTTTGCCTAGGGACTATTCTACTTCTTAGAATAAATTCAGATACCAAGCAATTAGAATTAGAAATTTATAAGCAGATATACTTTCTCCCTAGACCAAACTCAGTCATTTACTAGTTATATGACCTTGGGTACATCTCTTAATGTCAGGGGAAGTAAATTACCTGAGATCACATAGCCAGCAAGGACCAAAAAGCAGAATTCAAACCTAGGTCTTCTTACTCAAAGTCAAGTATTTTTTCCCAGTATCATACATAAACAGAAACTGTAGAGAATAGACAGGATGACCAAGCATGTAAGAAATCTCTGCCTATACCCCCATATTTGGGGTGTCTGCTGGAAAGACTATAGCACAAACTTTGGTGATGCAGAAGAGTGGTTTTTCTACCCGACATTTACATATACTAACTAAGCCAAGAGCAGCTCTGTACCTCATTCTACCCAAATATAAGCTGAGGAGAACAAGATTCAGAAAATCTCTGCATACTAAACATGTGGAAGTTTTCAGGTGAATACTTAGACAAAATATATCCCCTGTTTCATGGATAGTATTACTCATTGTTTCCCATAAAAATAAGCCACTGACTTGATGATTTTTGAATGAAAATGTCTCCTCTACCCTCAATTGTCTCTAGTACTACTTTGCAAGTATTTTCCTAAAAATAGTAGCACAATTCTACTATCCAAGGTTATAAAAGGGGAACAAAAGTAGTACCTACTTTTCCTGGGTTGTTGCGATAATAAAACCAGGTAGTATTTGTAAAGTGCTTTCCAAACCTTAAAGCAATTCATAAACACAGAATTGCAAAGAAAATCTGTCAGATAGGTTCTACATCAAAGTCTCCAAAAATAGCATTAAAAAGATGAGTTAAAATATAGAAACCAGGGGGCAGTTGGGTAGCTCAATGGATTGAGAGCCAGGCCTAGAGACAGGAGGTCCTGGGTTCAAATCCGGTCTCAGACACTTCCTAGCTGTGTGACCCTGAGCAAGTCACTTAATCCCCATTGCCTAGCCCTTACCACTCTTCTGCCTTAGAACTAATACAAAGTATTGATTCTAAGAAGGAAGGTAAGAGTTTTTTTAATAAATAAAATAAAATATAAAAACATCTACTTCTTATTTTATTAGACACATCTGAGTCTACCCATAACTTACAGAATTAACCAAACCCTTATCAAGCCTGGTCATTGTTTTAGCTTCCTAAGGGTACATTTCTTTATAAGGTGATATGTTTTTGAGGTGAGAAAATGACTTTACCTTTAGGAACTATGAGATAATACAAGTATAAAATTAATGTGAAATTAGATTAAGTTTTTACTGTACAGATATAACTTTCTTATTGCTGTTCAAAATCACATTTTTCAGCAGGTGTTTCATTTCTAGAAGACAATTCTTTGAGACGTTAAGCATCACTTCATACCACACAGGAGAATTTTTAATCATATTTGCAAGCATGATGAGGGTTAGTCAGTAGCAATTCAGGTGGTAGAAACCTGGAACCATCTGGCCACAAAAATATCATACTAATACAATTGAAAGTTTTGTTTCTTCCTTTCTTTAGTTTAATTAAGATCAAATAAATCCACAAAAGGTAATTAAATACATGGATAGTAATTCAATAATCATCATCTGAATCAACCTTAGTCTGATCTGAATATAAAATTTTTCCTTTTAAGAACCATCTCATCAATATAGTAACTCCTTCCACTAATGCAATGAAATCTATTGATTTCCTACTATACTGATCCATGGAGATACAAAGACAAAATAACATAAAATACAATTCAACAAACATTTATTAAGCACAAATTAAGTGCCTGATGCTATGCAAAATCTTAGGGATACAAAGATTAAATAAGACAGAATGACTACCCTCAAGGAGCTTATAAACTAATGGGAAGGGATATGTCATGTATACAAATCCATGCCCTACCAGATTCCAAGTGAAAAAAGGACATTTGAGGAAGGAAAATGTGAGGAAGGAGGCATCATTTTCCACTATGGTGGAGAGTTATGGAAAGATCGAACCTTAAAAGAAGAAAAACATTTCAAAAGGTGGCAATGAGGAAGGAGAGTATTATAAGCATGGTGGACAGCATGTGGTGGAAACAGAAGACACTAGCACAAAAATCAAGAAGTGACAGTCTGACTGGAATGTAGGATTGTGAAGAAAAAATCACCCTATGGCAACTCTAAATCAGACTCTAGTTTAGAAATAACTATTTGCCTGGGTTACTATTATATATGTGACTTTATTTCCTAGAATTTGTCTAAGACTAGGACCTAAGATTGGTAATAAGATTGAGGGACATTTTTGTATTTTTTTCATATCAGTGAATGTTCCACTAGCAATCCAGAACCATACTAACACAGGTTTCAAATGACATAGTCAACTTGATTGAATGTGGATGAATTCAGGAGTAGACTAGTAAATGTTTAACAACTGCAGGGAGTTAGAGAGGGTATGTATGTAAATTTCTAAATTTAATCTGCATTGTTAATGTTTCCTTAAACCTAGACAATAAATAAAACAATAAACCAGAACTACTGATTTTTGAGATATAAATACTCCCATTGAAATTTTAACAATTGGCTCTAGTAAGCAAGTTAGCATTAGCTCCAGCACACTCCTGTGTGAATTTAAGAAAAAAAGCCTTTTCTTTAAATTCTTATTGATATTGTCATTCTCAATTAAATATCCTGTTGACAATAATAAGTTTTAGGTTATTCATTTCCACAAGTTGTTAAAAGTGAAGGATTTGTTATTATGCTTGTTTATGTCATAGGAAAAAGGAGAATCAGTAAGTCCAGAGAAGCCAACTTTCCTTTGAATTGGAACCTTGCCTGAGTCTAAAAGATACCTAAAATAATGCTTTTAACTAACAGTAGGGCCAACAGCAGTGTACTATGACATTGCTGTGGTCAATTATTATTTCCATTATTAGCTAATAAAACTACAATAGGGTTACAATATCTTATGAGCTAAGTTGTTTTCTAGGAGCTGATGTGAAAATCTCCAATTAATACCTAATGTGGTTATTTTGCAAAAAATGTTCCATGTTCCAAATGCATGAATCATAAACTTTTGGAAGAAAGAGAAATGGGATGTTAGTGACTACCTTTGTAGAAAAAAAAAATTGCTCTTTCATTTAAAGAGTTTTCACAGAGCCCTGAACACCTCAAATCCTTTATTTTTCAGTTACATTCCATTTATAAGAGACATATGAGAAACTGTTTCAGACAACTGTTATATTATACCAAAGAAATAATATGTTCTTTTTTTTTTAAACCCTTACCTTCCATCTTGGAGTCAATACTGTGTATTGGCTCCAAGGCAAAAGAGTGGTAAGGGCTAGGCAATGGGGGTCAAGTGACTTCCCAGGGTCACATAGCTGAGAAGTGTCTGAGGCCAGATTTGAACCCAGGACCTCCCATCTCTAGGCCTGGCTCTCAATCCACTGAGCCACCCAGCTGCCCCCAAATAATATGTTCTTAACAGATATCTTAAATGACTTTTCAAGGTTAAAGGAAATAATTAGAATAATCAGTGATCAAAAGTTCTAAAACCATAGTTATATGTCCTTGTTTCCATTTGTCCATTTCTGTTTTATGTCTGTCACATACTGAAATAAAATAATTTGGATTGCTTTTAATATTACAAATTAATTTTTAATTCATAGCTATTGCAATCCATACTGTGCCAAAGGATTTTGGCCTCTAAATAGGAAAGAAGCCAAAACTTCCTTTTGGACATAAAGCAATTATATAATCTAGAGACAGAGCTCTAAGATATCTGTATTGTCTTAGCTTTGTAAATATGATAGTTTGCTATAGAGACAAATATAAAAATCATTTTAAGAAAAGCAAAGAAAGAGCATTGTATATTCTCTGCTCACTTCATTGACAAGCTCAAGCTATAACTATTTTTTTCCACTATCTACACAATTTGACAATGGAAAAGATTTTTCTTTATTGTTCAGCTGTTATCTAATTTCACATTCATCTGATATTTCTGGGGCTGCCACTAAGCTTCTAAATATAAGTGAAAATAAATAAGATTATCTGGAACTGATGTCAAGAGAGTGAAGGCTTAGTTATTAAGGAGTAAATATCAGAGGGACTATGGTCAATTTATTTGGGGAGGAGAGAATGATTTGGGATTTTTTTATGACATTGAGATTATGAAACCATTCAATAGAGAGAATAAGCTAATTGTATAGCTGGGTCTAGTATATTACTTTACGTTTACTATCTAGAACACTGGTAGCATAATCATCAAATATATGTTTGGTAGCTATGGGTGTCATACCTAATTTTTTTTCTAATTACACATACAAGAGATAAAGCTTGAGGCAAGAGATAGATAGAACCAAGAAGACTAGCATTCAAGTCCTGCTTTTGAAACAAATTAGTCTCTGGCCCTCATAACCCTAAGTGTCCCCAGGCAACTCTCTAAGACTATATATTGCTGAGAAAATATTGATCTGCATTGGTATTTATTAGTCTGTTTCCAATTATATGCAGCAACTTTATTGGCTAGAGTCAAAGACAATTAACTTATAGGCAATTGCCTACAGAATGATGAAATCCTGAGTCCAGAGGGAAAAAAAAAGAAAGAAATACAATCACAAAAGAAATTGACATCATAATGAAAAAATAAGAAGAAACATCTAAGTAGTATGTTGTACAGATTAGGGTTAAGATTAGAATTCATGTTATGATTTTTGTGCCAAGTTAATTTAATGAAGCCTCTTTATTCAAATTCCTAATACCCATGTATTAGGGGTCCTTCTAAGGACCTGTGTCCTCCAAGATTTTTGCAAGCATCTTAAGTTAACAAAGAAGACACTGAATCAAAATCTGATAATGTTGAGAAGAAACCCGGAATATCTCTGAACTCTGAATTATTTTAATTCCTTTGGAGAAAAAAGATAAACAGATATTTAATTGTTCCACCAAAATGAGCCAATGTGATTATTGATTAAGAATAAAGAAGAAAAATCAAGTCCTAAATTTCTCAGGTCAAAAAGAATTGAAAAAGTGGTGAGCAAGAGGAGGAGGCTACCAGAAAACAAAAATCTCCCAATTCCCAATTTTCCCGTTTTATTATCTTGTCCATTTCCTGACTGGTAGGGACTAGGTTCTCTGAGTTCCCTTTCTGAAAGTTTAGCTTGTCAATTCCCTTCAAATCTGTTTGAATTTATGGAGAATGGACCAAAAAGGTAAAGAAAACCATGAAGGAAGTTTCAAGGAAAGGCAAAAGCATCATGATATAAATAAAAGAGCACTGATCATAAAGTTGGGAGAGACTTGAGTGCAAATCCTTTCTCTGACACTGTGTGACCTTGTGAAGATCATTTACCTTCTCTGAGCCTCAATTTTCTTACTTAAATGAGGCCGATACTATCTGTAATACTTCACAGGGCTGTTGTAAATGAGATTTTGAGATACTCTGGTTCATTCATTTTGATTGCATCCAACTCTTCAAGACCACATTTGGGGTTTTCTTGGCAAATATCCTGGAGTGATTTACCATTTCCTTCTCCAGATAGTGTCTCCCTGAAAAGTGATAAAGTTGCCCCTGGAATGTTTTTGACTGACTTCCTGTTGACCTCTATTATTTATATGACTTCCTGGTTAGCTAGGTTCATTAAAAGCTCTACTCATATGAACTTGAGGTCCTTCAGACTGAGTTATTGAGTTAATTCCCTTAACCTTTCAGTCAATGCACCCTGCCCAAACTGCCATATAAATTTTCATATGGGGTAAGGGAGAAGGAGAACATGCATCTACTCATGCTAAATGTTGTAGTATCTTTGTTGTGCTATAGCTAATAAGACTTTTTATTAAATACTGAATGACAAATGAATGAGTGTTTCATTTCTTTCCAACTGGACCTCACACCTAAACTAACAGATAAAATCATTTCCATGTATATTTAGAGTGGGGTTGGGGAAGAAGGCTCTGAAGATATTTAGGCAAATATCTAAGCTTGCAGTCTTCTAAAGTCATAGATATCTTTTTAAATAAAGTTATCACTTCCATGTTGTATTTTAAGGCTGATTTCTTGAATCAATGTATGAATGAGACTTTTTTCCTAATAAATTTCACTCTATTAAATCAGCCCAAAGTTTTAATCTGTCATCTTTTTTAGCTATTATTTATTGTGTTTGTTGCTCCTCTCAGTTTAAAACAACAAACCAACTAGCATTTATCAAGGGCTCCAAATGTAACAGACACTCTTAAGCATTAGGGATACAAAGAAAAACTAAGAATAGTCCTTGCCTTCAAGGAATTTATATTCTAATGGAGAAGGAAATGTGTACATTGACAGGTGCCTACAAGATGCATATTGAGTAAATATAAAGTAAAAGCTTGGAGTGCAATAGAAGCTGTCATCTGAAAATGTAATAAGTGTACTATTATGGCTTTATACAAATCATTGATGAAAATGATAAATAGTGCAGAGTCAAGCACAACACCCTGAGGGGAACTTCATTAGATGCATTCGTCCAAGTGACTCTTATCAACTATAGGTCTATATATTTAACCATTTCTGAATCTGATATCTGCGTCAGAACAGCATTTTTTGTTTTCTAGGTAAATTCTTTCAATAATACTTCCCTGATGTGCCAGTCTAGTAACCTTTTCTAAAAATGCAATGAAGTCAAGCTGTCAAATGAAGCCTCCAGAAATTTATTTTAAAGCAGAAAAAAATGTCACCTCTTGGTAATGTTGTCATTGATACCATTATGACTTGAATCTAGCATAATAAGTCAAAGGTAGCTGGCTCCCTCAGAATAGTTTAATACTGGTCTTCCGGGTAAGAATGGTGGAAGCCTAGACGCAGGACACTTTCTCTCCTCAGACCCACCGATATAGACTACCTCAAAAGACCCAAAAAAACATTTTCCTAAGAATGAAGGGACTCTACAGTAGGGCACAGCACTGAAGGTATGTGGGATTTGGGCATTTCCATACTATAAGGGGGTGAAAAAACTCCCATCCAAATGTGAGTTGATCTACCCTCCCCCATCCCACCTACGGAGCCAGTCAGAGCCAGCACGCTCCAGAATCGGCGAGTGAGCGAGAGGCACCTCTGGAGTGAGCAAGGGGCACCTCTAGGTCTTAGGAGCTGACTAAGACCACCAAGAACCTATGCCTAAAAGCAGTTACAATAGAAATCCTGGCAGGTGGGGGAGTACAGATCGTGGGCGCCCCTGGGAAGGTAGCGCAGAGCTGCGAATGGCTGTGGTGATTCAAGAGTTTGCCTCAGGCAAAATCCTTGCTCCTTAACTCCATACACAGAGAACCTGCCCAGCTCATTCAGATATCTGACTAAAAAGGGAAGGTAAATCTTCCACAGTGATGGCTAATTGCACACAGGAGCCCCAAACTACTTCCAATAAAAGCAAAAAAAAAAAAAGCAGTGACCCTCAAAAATTTTTACAGAGGAAAAACCCAGGCTACAGAGGATATACAGGAGGAAATTCAAACAAAAACAAAACCTTCTAAAAATGGAAATTGTCCACAAGCTCTGGAAGAAATAGAACAAAAAAGAAAAAAATTATAGCACAAAACCAAAAAATTATAGAAGAAAATAAAAAGACTAAAGAAGAAAACCAGGCCTTAAGGACCAAAATTGAGCAACTGGAAACCAATGATCTTGCAAAACAGCAAGAATTAATAAAGCAAAGTCAAAAGACTGACAAAATAAAGGAAAACATAAAATATCTCACTGACAAGGTGACAGATCGGGAAAACAGAGGAAGTAGAGACAATTTGAGAATCATTGGTCTACCTGAAAAGCCAGAAATAAACAGAAATCTTGGCATCATACTTGAAATCATCCAAGAAAACTGCCCTGATGTTCTTGAACAAGGGGGGAAAAATAGACATTGAAAGAGTTCATAGAAAACCCTCTATACTAAATCCCCAAAAGACAACTCCCAGGAATGTAATTGCCAAATTCCATAGCATTCAAGCTAAGGAGAAAATTCTACAAGAAGCCAAAAAGAAACAGTTCAGATACCAAGGAGCACTAGTCAGGATCACACAAGACCTGGCAGCTTCCACACTAAAGAACCGCAAAGCCTGGAACATGATATTCAGAAAGGCAAAAAAACTGGGCCTTCAACCAAAAATCACCTATCCGTTAAAACTGACTATATACTTCCAGGGGAAAGTATGGGCATTCAACAAAATAGATGATTTCCAAGTATTTGTAGAGAAAAGACCTGAACTAAGAGGAAAGTTTGATATCGAAACACAAAGATCAAGAAAAACATGAAAAGGTAAATAAGAAAAAGAGGGAAAAGGAGAAAAATATATTTTTATTCAAATTCTCTTCTTTAAGGGCTACAATTAGATCAAATTATATATATATATATATATATATATATATATATATTAATATACGGAGAAATGTTATTTGCAACTCTCAATAAGTGTATTCATTATTATGGTAATTAGAAGAATCACTCAGGAAAATATTGGGGCATTAAGGGCTATAAGATGATAAGAAAAAAGAAAAAGGAATCAAAGAGGGTACCAAGAGATACATGAAGAAATAAAATAAATAGAATAATCTTTTTCACACAAAGATACACATGGGAAGGGGAGGGGAAGAATACTCTTATAAGAAGGAGAGGAAGAGAGTGCTAATAGGTAATATTTAAACCTTACTCTCAATGAAGTCAATTCTGAGAGGGAAGAATATCTAGATCCATTGGGATCTTGAATTCTATCTTATCCTACAGGGTAAGGGAGAAGGTAAAACTAACAGGGTTAGGGGGGAGTACAAAAAGGGAGGGAAGGAGAGGGGGAGGGAACTTAACAGACCCCTAAAAAACCAGAAGGGAACAAAAATGGAGGGAACAGAAAGGGAAGCATATCAAGGGAGGGAATTAGGGGGATTGATTAAAAGTAAACCACTGGTTTAAAAGGATATAGCAAAAGAAGAAAGGACAGAACTAGGAGAGGATATCAAAAAGCTAGAGAATTCACAAGTGACAATCATAACTTTGAACATGAATGGGATGAACTCACCCATATAATGTAGATGAATAGGAGAGTGGAGTAGAACCCAAAACCCTACCACATGCTGTCTACAAGAAACACACAAGAGGCGGATACATACTTACAAGGTCAGAATTAAAGATTGGAGCAAGACCTATTGGGCCTCAACTGATAGAAAGAAGACAGGAGTTTCAATGTGTGAATCTTAAAACTACTCAGACTCTACTTCAGAAGATTTGATTAAGCTATTCCCCATTTTTAACAATGGAGGTACTTGATCAGGAATGTATTTGGAACTTTTAAAATTACTCCACCCTATTCAGACAGTGCCTTAGGGGAAGATAAAGTTATAAACTCTGGATTGAACAATGAAAAGTCCCTAACTCATATCTTATAGTAAAGCTAGAAATTAAGCTAGGTCTATTTTTAGATCTAATACAAAAAGGTGCTAAGTACCTATTAAAGGATAAATTAGTACCTAAAAACTCAAGCAACTTACAAAAGGCAAGCTTAACAAAAGAGGTGTGAAGTACTCAGAGGATTTTATCTAACCAGAGAAGGTGAGAACAAAAGAAGATGAGAACTAAGAATGGGTAGTCCTAGGAAAAAGTGTCTACTGTGAATGGTAGAAGTGAAAATTTAGGGGAGGTTACTTACATAAGAGAAAATTTCTTTAAAAGGAGAAGTCAGTTTGGACAATGGAATGTAGTTTGGAGTTAGTTGGAGTTCGGAGTTGAAGTAAGGATATTTTGAATGGAGTTTGCAATTGAACCCAGCCTGGAGATGATCTTGCGGTGAGTGATAAAGACTGACTAGCTCTCCCTTAGGCTCAGGCCTAGGCCATTTTGACCTAGGCCCTTTTCTACTACTTGGCTATTCTCTCTCTCTTTCTCTCTCTCTCTCCTTCCCTAATTCCTTAATTTATATTAATTAAAATCTCCATAAATCCCCAGCTGACTTGGGTATTTTTGAATATTTGGGAATTTCCCATGGTAACCACTTATTTATATTTTTAGTCAAAACACTAAAAATGATCTTTACCAGTTTGGCCAAAACATTAACAGTTTTGGCATTTACAGTTTTTAACATTCACAAATCATGATATCTGACAAAGGCAAAATAAAAATAGACCTGATTAAAAGGGATAGGGAAGATAAATACATCCTGATAAAAGGGAGTATAGATAATGAGGAAATATCACTAATCAACATGTATACACCAAATGGTATAGCACCCAAATTTCTAATGTAAAAACTAGTAGAATTGAAGGAGGAAATAAATAGTAAAACTATACTAGTGGGAGACCTGAAACTACCACTATCAAATTTAGATAAATCAAATAAAAAAATAATAAAGAGGTAAAAGAGGTGAATGAAATCTTAGAAAAATTAGAGTTAATAGACATATGGAGAAAAATAAATAGGGACAAAAAGGAATACACCTTTTTCTCAGCACCACATGTCACATTCACAAAAACAGATCATACACTACTTCATAAAAAACATGGCATACAAATGCAGAAAAGCAGAAATAATAAATGCAAACTTTTCAGATCATAGGGCAATAAAAATATTGATCAGTAAGGGTACATGGAGAACCAAATCAAAAATTTAATTGGAAATTAAACAATATGATCCTCCAAAATCAGTTAGAGAAAAAATCATGGAAACAATTAATAATTTCATTGAAGAAAATGACAATGATGAGAACTCCTTTCAAAATCTATGGGATGGAGCCAAAGTAGTACTCAGTAGAAAATTTATATCCTTGAGTTCATATATTAAAAAATTAGGGAGGGTTGAGGTCAATGATTTGGACATGCAAATCAAAAAACTTGAAAGTGAACAAATTAAAAATCTCCAGAAGAAAACCAAATTAGAGATCCTAAATAATAAGGGAGAAATTAATAAAATTGAAAGTGATAGAAATATTGAACTAATAAATAAGACTAGAAGCTGGTATTTTGAAAAAACAAACAAAATAGACAAAGTACTGGTCAATCTAATAAGAAAAAAGGAAAGAAGAAAATGAAATTAACAGTGTCATAGAAGAAAAGGGAGAACTCACCTCCAATGAAGAGGAAATTAAGTCAATCATCAAAAAATATTTTGCCCAATTATGTGGCAATAAACATGCCAATCTAGGTGATATGGATGAATACTTACAAAAATACAAATTGCCTAGACTAAAAGAAGAAATAAATTACCTAAACAATGCCATATCAGAAAAAGAAATGGAACAAGCCATCAAAGAACTCCCTAAGAAAAAATTCCCAGGGCCTGATGGATTCACAAGTGAATTCTATCAAACATTCAAAGAACAGCTAATCCCAATACTATACAAACTATTTGACATAATAAGAAAAGAGGGAGTTCTACCAAATTCCTTTTATGACACAAATATGGTACTGAGTCCAAAGGCAGGCAGGTCAAAAACGGAGAAAGAAAACTACAGACCAATCTCCTTAATGAACATAGATGCAAAAATCTTAAATAAGATACTAGCAAAAAGACTCCAGCAAGTGATCAGGAGGGTTATTCACTATGATCGGGTGGGAATTACCAGGAATGCAAGGAGGGTTCAATATCAGGAAAACCATCCACATAATTGACCATATCAACAAGCAAACTGACAAAAATCACATGATTATCTCAATAGATACAGAAAAAGCCTTTGACAAAATACAACACTCATTCCTATTGAAAACTCTAGAAAGTATAGGAATAGAAGGGTCTTTCCTAAAAATAATAAACAGTATCTCTCTAAAACCATCAGCCCACATCATCTGCAATGGGGATAAACTAGATGCATTCCCAATAAGATCAGAAGTGAAACAAGGATACCCATTTTCACCTTTATCATTTAACATTGTACTAGAAACACTAGCAGTAGCAATTAGAGAAGAAAAAGAAATTGAAGGTATTAAAATTTGCAATGAAGAGACCAAACTATCACTCTTTGCAGATGATATGATGGTCTACTTAAAGAATCCTAGAGAATCAACTAAAAAGCTAGTGGAAATAATCAACAACTTTAGCAAAGTTGCAGGATACAAAATAAACCCACATAAGTCATCAGCATTTCTATTTTTCTCCAACATATCTCAGCAGCAAGAATTAGAAAGAGAAATTCCATTTAGAATCACCTTAGACAATATAAAATACTTAGGACTCTATCTGCCAAGACAAACACATGAACTATATGAACACAACTACAAAACACTTTCCATACAACTAAAACTAGATATGAGCAATTGGAGAAACATTGATCGCTCATGGGCAGGAGAAGCTAACATAATAAAAATTACCATCCTACCCAAACTTATCTATTTATTTAGGGCCATACCCATCAAACTTCTCTTATAATCAGAGAAATGCAAATCAAAACAACTCTGAGGTATCACCTCACACCTAGCAGATTAGCTAATCTGACAGCAAAGGAAAGTAATGAATGTTGGAGGGGATGTGGCAAAGTTGGGACATTAATACATTGCTGGTGGAGTTGTGAATTGATCCAACCATTCTGGAGGGCAATATGCCCAAAGAGCGATAAAAGACTGTCTGCCTTTTGACCCTGCCATAGCACTGCTGGGTTTGTACCCCAAAGAGATAATAAGGAAAAATACTTGTAACAAAATATTCATATCTGTGCTCTTTGTGGTGGCAAAAAAATGGAAAATGAGGGGATGCCCTTCAATTGGGGAATGGCTGAACAAATTATGGTATATGTTGGTGATGGAATACTATTGTGCTCAAAAAAAATAATAAAGTGGAGGAATTCCATGGGAACTGGAACAACCTCCAGGAAGTGATACAGAGCGAAAGGAGAGCCAGGAGAACATTGTACACAGAGACTGATACACTGTGGTACAATAGAATGTAATGGGCTCCTTCATTAGTGGCAATGAAGTGATCCTGAACAACCCGGAGGGATCTATGAGAAAGAACACTATCCACATTCAGAGGAAAAACTGTGGGAGTAAAAACACCAAAGAAAAAACAACTGCTTGATTACATGGGTCAAGGGGGATACGATTGGGGATGTAGACTCTAAATGAACATCCTAGTGCAAATACCAACAATATGGACATTTCCATATTGTTTCTGATCATATTCCATTCTGATCAAAGACACATGTAATAACCCAGTGGAACTATGCCTCCACTATGGGAGGGGAGGGAGGAATAGAAAAAGATTTTTCTAACCAGGGAATAATGTAAAATTGACCAAATTTTTTTTAAAAAAAAAGAATAGTTTAATACCTTCCAGACACCTCAAAAATTATCCATAAGGTATTATCAATGATAAGAGAGCCATAAGACTTCAAATCTGGAAAACCTAAGAGACCTTAGTTCAAATCCTTGGACATTTTACTAGCTGTGTGACCCAAGGTAAGTTACTTAACCTCTCCTGGTCTCAATTTCTTTCATTATAAACTGAGAATATTTGTACATGATAACTTTGAAGATTTGTTCTAGCTCTAATTACATGACACTTAGGAAAACCCTTTCAGTGTTGAGGGGGCATCATTGTCATTAAGATGATAACATAATAATGGCTCGTGAAAGGTAGATTAGAGAGCTGTTTTACAATTTCTCCTTATGTAAGTTTACTCACTACTATCAATCATTCTACAAGAGAAGTTCTCTTTATGGATTTGCTACCCTCTCCTACTGTTTCCATCCACTAGCATCTCTAGAGCTCTTTTCCAGTAGAAATTATTAGAGGTTCTGAATTGTGCCTTTAACTATAGCATCTGTTTGAGCTTGTTCCTCACTAGTCCCATAATGTATATATAATATGTAGGAAAAACAAGGATCCAAAGCTACATACCAGGTCAGATTTCAAAATATCAGCAGAGCTTATTAGACTCCATCTTGCCCCGGGACAGATTCTCTTCATGCTCTTCCAAATCAAGGATCATAGCAGAAACAAATACAACTCTCAGAGGAATATGCATACTTATGTATCTACCACAGAATACCAGTGATCCATATTTGGAGGAATCTGCATAGAGCCATTCACATAGACTCACAGACTCTGAACTGCTCATGCTCTCTGAATCTGTACTCTTATCAATACTTTCACCAGAGATTTCTGTCAGTTGGGGAATAGCTGAACAAGTTGTGGAATGTGATTTTAATGGAATACTATTGGGCTCTAAGAAATGACAAGCAAGATGGTTTCAGAAGATCCTGGAAAGACAAACATGAACGAATGCAAGGTGAAGTGAGCAGAATGAGGAGAATACTGTACAACATAACAGTTATATCGTATGATCTTCTACTGTGAATGACTTATTCTTAGCAATACAATGATCCAAAATAATTTCAAAGAACTCATGGAAAAATGCTATCCACCTCCAGAGAAAGAATTAATGGAATCTGAATGCAGATCAAAGCATAATATTTTTCACTTTTTTTTCTTTGTGAGTTTATAACATAACCATCTCAGGAGGCAGGAGGAAAGGGAGGGATGGGTCTCAAAATTTTAGAAAACAAATGTTAACGGGGGCAGCTAGGTGCCTCAGTAGATTGAAAGCCAGGTCTAGAGCAGGAGGTTATAGGTTTAAATCTGACCTCAGACACTTCCCAGCTGTGTGACCCTGGGTAAATCACTAGACCATTTTTATACCTTATAATTAATACACAATGATGATTCTAAGATAGAAGATAAGGGTGTTTTAAGAAAAAGAAATGTTAAAAAATTTCTTTTACATGTAATTGGGAAAAATTAAGTTATTTTTAAAAACATTTCCACCAGAATATTGCTTCTTGATCCATATTCCATTCTTCATGGACCACTCTACATACCCAAGGGTTCAACCTCCTTATTCCCACCATGCTAAAAAATTGATGACCAGTATCAAAAGGACATCTAGATACTACCTAAATGGCCAGAGAAATTGACAATATTACCAACAGGAATAGGAAACCATATGATAATAGCACCTTCCTTGTTTGTTTATTTTTTTCATATTAGGTTTGCCCAGGATCAACACCTTAGGAGGTGAAGATGTGGACAAATTTCAGGCTTTACTATTGATAAGGAGAAACTTCTATAGACTTTACTTCATCTACTGACACCATGCCTGGTTATCTCACAATTCTAATGTAGGGGAGGATGAATTTGATTTCTTCTTCCCAATTCAGTTGAAATAATCACAGGATACAATCCAAATGAAGAGATATTTATGTGTTAATATGTTCTACTTGGTGATTAAGTGTTCTTTTTCTCTGTCTCTCTCCCTTTGTCTCTCCCTCTCTTTCTTTCAGTCTCTCTTCTCCCTCTTTCTCCCTGTCTTTGTCTTTCTTTCACTCCCTCTCTCTCTCTGTCTTTCTGCTTCTGTTTTTGTGATTGTGTCTGTCTGTCTCTCTGTCTCTGTCTCTCTCTGACTGAAGGAAGAGGCAAAGTAAATGGGTGCTGGGCTGAAAATTTCCCATAACTCTTGGGATTTCTGGAGTAGCAAAGGTTGGAAAGTTGAAGCCAACAATCAGGAAGGAACTAAGCTTCTTATTTCTGGAAAGAAGAGAGGAATTTCTCTCCTCCTACCCACTTCTCCATTAGCCATGGTGTCTGTCAGGAGAGTTATATAGAAGACACCCTTTTGTAACTGAAGAGTATATCTGAAGGATTTCAAGAATAATTCAAGGAGAAGAGACATGAATTTCAAATAGACATACAGAAAGGCAATCAATTGAATATAGAAACAGCTTCTTAGAGGGGGACTTTTGGCAGCAGGAAAAAAAGAGGGCCAGTCCTGAACTAAAAAGAAAGTAAGTTTTGGCAATAGATAGTTGAATTTTGTGAAGACTAGCTAGGAAGAAAAAGACTTTAAGACCCAGTTGTAGAAGGAATGGGAAGAGGCAAGGCCATATATTACCTACACTATGTTGTCAATCTGCTCTTTTGCATCCTAATGAATTCAAGTTAACAAGCCTGCATAAACTACATCACAAGATGCCAAAAGAACTAAGCTACAATGCTTCATCATGCTAAGAGACATTTCAAAATTACTCGAGAAGACAAAAGGAGCTATAGAAATGGAAACAGCAAATTTCCCCTCAACTCTCAAAAAATCATCAAGGGTGGAATCAAAGGATCATAAATCTAGAGATGGAAGAAACTTCAAAGGCTATCTATATAATCCAACACCTTCATTTTACAGATGAGGAAACTGAGGTCCAGAGAATTTAACTGACTTAACATGTCAACACAAGTAGCAAATGTTTGGAAAACTGGATTTTGAATCCAGATTTGAATCCAGGAGTTCAGACTCCAAAGCCAACAGTGTTTCTTCTAAAATAATTCAACTGAGCAAGCATTTATAAACATTCAGGTACTATGCTTGATGCTGAAGATACAAAGACAAAAACTAATATAGTTCTTGCCTTGAAGGAACTTCCTTTATAATAGGAGGAATGACCAGTTCTTAGAAAGTTAAAGAAAAATTACATATAAAGTAATTTTGGGAGGACAGCACAGTTATAATGTGAAAAACAATTTGTTAGCAGAACAGTATTTCCAGAGAATACAACAGAAAGGTCTGTCATAGTCATATGGTAGCTAAAATTTAAGAAGAATGCTAAATGACTTTGCATGCTACTAGCCATTTTTCCTTTACAGGAAGAAAAATGTATGACTGGGGTAAAAAATGAACCTTACAGCAAAGCATAACCAATAGATACATCTGGCACTCTACTGGAATCCCCTCACTGGCCAGAGAACAAGAAGGCTCCCTGGGGAAGATTTAAGAGAGAAGCTAGAAAATAGTTACATGGGATAAGTAGGCATGGATGGACTGTGATATAAAATTTTTACATAAGCATCAATGAGATCACCAATCCATGACTGGCGTGGTGAAGCTACATTGTTGATTCCACTGATGAGAGGCACTGACCAATCAGTAAATAAATTACTAAGAAACTATTTTATTTTAATGAAGCAACAAAAACAAAATTAATAACTAAGAAGATTAATTTTCCTGCTTATAAGGAAGCTATAAGTGGGTTTAGAATTAAGACACTTACAAATCATATAAGCATTCCATCCCTATGGGAGGCAGGGATGGAAATGCCTTTGTTCGTATTCATCTCAATGATTCTAACTAACCCCTTGACTAAACATCTGATAGAAATAAAGGTCTACAGAGGAAGTTTAATAATACCATCATTGACACAAGAGTACAAAATCCAATCCTTTAGAGAATGAATGTGCCCACAAAAAAATTTGTGATTTTCTCTAAGGTATATATTGACAGAAGAGATTATGGGGAAATGCTTTGGGGAAGTTTATTTGCCAGTATCTTATACAGAACTACCAGATCATCATGTAGCCTTAACCACAAAAACCCAATCCTGCCACGTCACCTTCACTGAGCAGCATCCCATTCTCAAGCCAAGGCCTTATGTCAGAAACTCTGCTGAGGAGGAAAACTAGCACTGGCTACCATGGGTCACTATTCCATAATATGATACTAAAGGAAAATCACCATAATCACATGATATCTACCCAAATACCTAGAAATATGCCCAAGTCAACTCTCTATAACATGAGCCTCTACTCCTGGGTCACAGTGTCCTGCAGGACAAAGTTTTCCTATGAATGATAGGAAAAGTACCAATAGAATTACCTAGATCAATAATTTTCTTGTCCATCTTAGAGGAGTTCCATTAAATTGAGTTCTGAAATCTGAAATTGGGACCTACATCATTACTTCAAAAATACACTAGGGGGCAGCTGGGTAGCTCAGTGGATTGAGAGTCAGGTCTAGAGAAGGGAGGTCCTAGGTTCAAATATGGCCTCAGACACTTCCCAGCTGTGTGACCCTGGGCAAGTCACTTAAATCCCACTGCCTAGCCCTTCCACTCTTCTGCCTTGGAGCCAATACACAGTATTGATTCCAAGACTGGAAGGTAAGGGTTTAAAAAATAATACACCAAAGAAGGCAAATCCTATCATGACTTTGGGGGTCATGTCCCACTTAGACACCCAGTAGTAGAGGAATGGAAGTTCTTGAGTGGTTTCATTAAACTTTGTGGAAAGATTGAATTGCATTGGCCAAATTACTATAGATCAGAACTTATAATATGGAAAAGAGACACTATGAAAGATTTGTAGCTTGCTGGTCCTCTCTGTCTACTCTTTTAAAGAAAAGAACTTCTGGAGGTAACTGGGTGGCTCAGTGGATTGAAAGCGAGGCCTAGAGGCAGGAGGTCATGGGTTCAAATCTGGACTCAGACACTTCCTAGCTGTGTGACCCTGGGCAAGTCACTTAACCCCCATTGCCTCACCCTACTTGGTGAAATTTTTCTGAGTTTGAGTGGCCAGAGGGCAAATTCAAGCTGTCTGTGAGTGCCCCCCTCCCCTTCACATGACCAGAGAAAGTGCTTGCTTTGGGGGGCTGGACAAAAAGGCCCTCCACTACGTACAAGTGCCAAGTCTTTGCCAACACTGGCTTAGCCCTTACTGCTCTTCTGCCTTGCAACCAATATAAAATATATAAATATAAAAGAAAGAAAGAAAGAAAGAAAGAAAGAAAGAAAGAAAGAAAGAAAGAAAGAAAGAAAGAAAGAAAGAAAGAAAGAAGAAAGAAAGAAAGAAAGAAAGAAAGAAAGAAAGAAAGAAAGAAAGAAAGAAAGAAAGAAAGAAAGAAAGAAAGAAAGAAAGAAAGAAAGAAAGAGAGAAAGAGAGAAAGAGAGAAAGAGAGAAAGAGAGAAAGAGAGAGAGAGAGAGAGAGAGAGAGAGAGAGAGAGAGAGAGAGAGAGAGAGAGAGAGAGAGAGAGAGAGAGAGAGAGGGAGGGAGGGAGGGAGGGAGGGAGGGAGGGAGGGAGGGAGGGGGAGAGGGAGAGGGAGAGGGAGAGGGAGAGGGAGAGAGGGAGGGAGGGAGGGAGGGAGGGAGGAAGGCAGGCAGGCAGGATATAATATAATATAATACCTAATTTATAAAAATATAAATATAAATACCTAAAAAAACAGAGCAGTAGAAATAGAGTTCTCAGTAAAGCAGGACATTTTACTCCTCAAACAACCCACTCTTAGAAGCTATAATTTCGTTTAAGATTCAAATCAAATACCTGTCCAAGAAGTCTTTCCTAATAATGTGAGCTGCTAATATCTCCCCAAATTTACTTTGTATCTATGTAAGGCATTGCCCTCTTCATAGGTGAACAGTGTGATGCTGAAAGTGAAATTTTATATAAGTGAGAAAAGGTTGGAATCCACTTGTGAAGGATGTAAATTTAATCCTGTTGGCATCCCTGCCATAAATATCTCCCCACTCCAGTTCATCCTCCACTAAGAAATCTTTCTAAAGCACAGGTCTGACCACATCACCATTGCCCCTACTCATTAATATCCAGTGGCAACCTATCACACCTTGGATCAAACACAAACCCCTCTTTTGGCCTTCAAAGCCCTTCATAATCTCAATGCCTCCACCCCTGGTGTTTTTCCAGTCTTCTTACACATTATACCACCCTCCTCAACTCCTACACATATTCTGTGTCCCAGTGACACTGGCCCTCTTGTTGTTCCTTCAACAAGCTACTCAATCTCTCCTCTCTGAAATATTTCCACTGACTGTGTCCCCCAAGCCTAGAATTCTCTCTCTCCTCAAATCCATCTCCTGACATCACTACCTTCCTTCAAGTCCCAGACAAAATTCCACTTTGCACAGGAAGCCTTTCCTAATCCCTCTTAATTCTAGTGACTTCCCTCTGTGAATTATCTCCAGTTTTTTCCTGTAGATACTGTTTGCATGATTCTCCCCAATTAGAGTATAAGCTCCTTCAGAGCAATAATTGGCTTTTCTTTTTTTGCACATATACAGCACTTAACATTTGTCTGACTGACAGCAGCTAAGTGATAAATATTTACTTAGTGGCTAGATTTATTATAAAATGGCTTGCTCATATTCATGTTCACAAAGGTGGCTAGCAACAAGATACGTGATGAAACTGAGGTTTTCTAAGTCTTGGCTGGTACACCTTCTAATTCCCCACAAGTATATCAAATGAAATTTCACTTCAAAATACCTAGAGAGAAGGGTGAGAGTAATAAACAGAAGGAAAACTATTTTATAGCTTAAGAGAACACACCTGGTAAAAAATCTCTTGTCCATGTGCACTGCCATTGTGCTTATATGCTATGTTACAATAATACTAACTTGTATTTGAGAGGGGATAGGGAGGTGGAGCGATCATCTATTCAATAAAATCTTATTGATTTTATTTGCTCTAAGGTTCATCCTCTGTTTGTGAAGAGTCCCAGGGTCACCCTGAAATGAAATCTTGACTTGTGCATGAATTGGATTTAAGTGAGGCAGAGCTGCACAAGGTCATCAGCCTCACTCTCTCTTCTAACATCATCAAAGTCCAGTGGCAAGGCAAAAGTCAAGATAACGGGTGATGGCTCAGGATGTAGTTGATGGTCCTGACTTCTCAGTACTCCACAGTGTCTGCTCCACCACCACTGTGGCTGCTAGAATAAATTTTTCTATAAGTCCCCTTCCACCAGGGGATGTCTCCTCATGCTGAGAGTAGACACCCCAAAATCACTGATGAGTTGGAGGCCTGTCAGTTACCCTCAACTTAGTTTAGTCCACCTAACAAGATAGTTTATCAGAGTGTGGCCATGATGCGTGCTACAGCTTCCTGTAGCACCAGTTGAGAGCAAGGTGGCAAGTAAACCCCAAAGGAAAAAAGCAGACCTGAAAAGGGCCCAGCAAGCCCTCACAGCAGAGGTACTACCCTGCCCTGAACACCCTTGAATACCCTGAAGCAAACCGTTGGGGTCACTCACTAAGCCACTTCACATTCACCAACACATATAGAAGCATTTTTGCTTTAGAAACAGTATTGAAGATTGCCCTTGCCTCTTTTCTACGCTGAATTTTTATCAGGATTTCATGCTAATAGTAATGCAGAGATGTTTTTCCATCATAAACTGTAACAACAGCTTTATCTCAAGCAAGAATTCTTGTTTTTATCAATTACTTCAACAACTCAAGTCATTGGGGGAAAATGTGTCTTTTCATTTGGCTTCTCAGGTGCTAATCAATTGCTAATTATCTTTACCCATATCGACCTTCCCCTGCTGTTTTTGCCACATAGATTAATGAATGACATTATGAAGGGCCCAATATCACACATGGGGAGAAATGGATTGATTCATGCATTATTCACTACACAGAAACACATGTACTTTTATGGAGACTTTGACAGATCTCAGAGGGAAGCACTAGGGAGGGAGGCAATCAAACAAGCAAAGACAAGAACCCGGGATAGGCAAATGATTTACAAGAACTTTACAGGAATAAACCAATCTATGCATAAACTCAGAAGCTTAATGGGAAAATACAAAGAGAAAAGGCAGGATCAGTGAATGCCCCTGAGGGAATGCCTTACTAAATAACAGGGCAAGGAATCTAGGACTTGCATGGAGAAATGACAGCCATCTGTACTTGAGCACAGTAGCCATTGGATGCTTGTGGCTCCTGTTCGGATTTAGAGCTTTTTTCAGTCATAACAAAGGAATGAAAACAAAGTCGGTAAAAACTATCATTAGTGTCTTCCTACCTCCATTTTGGGCAGCTAGGTGGTACAGTGGATAGAGTCCAGTTTTCCAGGCTCCCATCTTGCCATGTGCCATAAGGGCTTGATGTTTGGGTTGGTTAAGCTGGGCCAGATCTTTGAGGGGTACTCAGGTAAAATAGCCCCAGCCAAGAGACAACCTGACCCCCTGGTGAATGAAATCAGTGCCGATATTGCACCAAGACATCCAACCAGAAAGCACTGCCTGGAGGACTTTGCTAATGAGACTGCCAAATTTCAGAATTATAGGCAAGCAGAAGTTGAAAGACTTGAAGACAAAATAGTTGAACCATTGAAAATTTATGGAACTATTGTGAAAATGAAACAGCTCCCCATTAAAGGGTACTTCATCAGAAAGTAAATATGTCTACAGAATGATCTCAAAGCAACTCTCAGTAAAGAAGGGAGACACTAAGCAGTAACCTAGAAAAGACTTGTCAGAGGAATTGATCAGATCATAGGCAGAAATTGAATTACAGAGAACTACAACAGATGCCACTGAAAAGTTGGTGGCTAGAGGAAACAATTGACACTTCTGAAAAGCAAAAAATAAAGGGCATAAAGAATATACTTTCAGGATTTATAACTATTGAAATGCTATTTCAGGGTAAAGCTTTCAAAGTCTATACTGATGCCTACCAAAACATACAGAAGATGGAGATCTAGTTATTTTTCTGAGCTCCTTCTATCCACCTGACTATTCAACTCCTTTAGATATTGTTCCAACAAATACAAAATCCCCTATCCACAAATCTACTTCTGCCAAGTATATATGAATATCTGGAATAGGACAGCAGATGCCCATCACTTGGAAATATTGGCAAGATGATGATGATGAAGAACTAGTAGTGACAGAGGAAGAAAATTAATTTTATATATCCTTTTAACAGGGTCTCTTCAAATCATCCACTTCAACTTATTAGACTATTAAATATTGGATTGTCAATTATTAAAATAAAAAAACTAGGCACAAAAGTACCAGTACACACACACACACACACACACACACACACACACACACACACATATATATATATATATATATATATATATACCATTAGCATAGTTCAAAGAACATAACTTTTTTTACAAGTAAATTATCTTTTAGGAATTATTCTCAGAGTAGAATGTGATTAAAGGAAATTTCTGTAGCCCAAAATTAATTAGCTAAATTAAAATGTAAAGCATACCATTAGTTTCATTCTTTTACCCAGAGTTATGGTATGTTTAAATTTCATCTAAAGATTTAAAGAATTTCAAAATAATTATCCTGACAGCTATCTTTCAGATGTTTTCATATGATATGGATAAATGAGACAATGGACAAAACAACTGTCACTTTCTCTTGGTTCTCTATGTAGCTAATAGTTTCTGTGTCTTCATTTAAAAAAAAACTACCAGTTTAAATTCCTTCAGAATCATTCTGACAAATTTCATTTCATAAAGTACTTATATGGAGTCAATATGTAGTCATTTTACTTCCTTCTTATCAATTACAAAAATTAGGGAGTCTTATTTACCAGGTTACCTCTATCCAGTTAGCACCTTTAATAGTCAACAGGACATATTGAGCAAAAGAATTAGAATACTAAGGAAATTGGTTGTGTTTACATATTCCATAAAATAATATGAATTGAAGGAAGTAGGTTGTTAAAGGGTGAAAAAAAATGTGGCAGCTGGCATGAATTTCAAATTACAATTATGACAATGTGTGATGCTGACTTTGGGAAACCTACTATTTTAAGACACAATTTCCCCGTAGAGGGATGAGGCACAGGCTGCTGCAAAAGAAATTCGGAAATTGCATTAGTATTTCTAAACACTAAAATTTATTCTTAGTATTAATTACTGATTCTGGTACCTGGAAATATCAAGTTGGAGACATTTGAATTATAGGATTTTGGTATGTCTGTGACATTTTTTTCATTTCCAGGATTTCCTTCTGGAAAACATTTGTGATCTTCTTAGTATTGATCCAGAAAAGCATATTTTACAAATTGTGAAATTTATTGAATTTGGAATACTATAAAAGCCAACTATTCACAATACATTAAAATGTTCAAGTATTACCTCAGACACTTACTAACTGTGTGACACTGGACAAGTTATTTAACCCTGTTTACTTCAGTTTCCTCATCTATCAAATGAGCTGGAGAAGAAAATGGCAAACCACTTCAGTATCTTTGCAAAGAAAACTCTAAATAAGGTCATGAAGAATCTGAAATAACAACTTAATACTACTGGGTCCATTTTGGGACCCTTTCCTCAATTATACTAGTAAAGCTCATACCTATAGAGGACTTTCTATTCAGTGCCACATAAGAGGGAACAGAAGAAAAAGAAGAGATACCTTTAATTGAGAGGACCAAATACAAGGAGAAAGGACATTTTGAATTGGACCTTTATAAAGGTGTTCCTTTATTGATATAGAATCTACCTCTCTATTGCTTCAGTCATTGGACAGAATGATAACCCTAGGGTATGGGTAGAAATATCAGGGAGGCTGAATTTAGTGCAATATAAATCAGAGTTTTCTAAAAATTAATGCTGCTCCACAGAGACATTTTTATAATCATTATTATTGTATATGTTAATGTCCTTGAAACATAACTTCTCTTTCTTCCCCACCCCCATACCAAATGGAGACAGTGCATGGAAAATATAATAAGCTTTAGATTGAGTTGTCTGGGCTGCTTACGGGTTTCCCCTTATCATTAACTCATGCTCAGCAATGAAAAGGTAATGATTATCCATAGTGAAAGCCTACAACATAAAGTAAGGACATAATAATAATATTAATAGCCCTCCCATCTAAAACAATTCCAAGTTCACAAGTGAAAGTCTTCCATACTGGTTTCACCATACTTGTCAGTCAAGGAGCCAATATTTATCGAGTTTCTTCTATATTCTTAAATCTGTGCTAAAGTACTATGGAGGAGATACAAAGCATAAACAAGATGAAAGAAGTTGAAAATAGAAAGAGAAATGGGCAAAACTGAGGAAAAAGATCATGTTTTCTTGTCATTCTTTTAAAATTTTTAAACCCTTACTTTCTGTCTTGGAATCAATACTGTGCACTAGTTCGAAGGCAGAAGGTAAGGGCTAGGCAATGAGGGTTAAGTGACTTGCCCAGGATCACACAGTTAGTGAGTTTCTGAGGCCACATTTGAACCCAGGACCTCCCATCTCTAGGCCTGACTCTCTATCCACTGAACTACCCAGCTGCCCCCACTTTTGATTTTCTTTAGTCTTTCTCCAGTCTTATTTGTTCTGATTGAATAAAAGTGGAGTTTCCAGCGATTTTCAATTTCAGGTTTTACTTTTTGGTTTGCTTAGATGCTTACAGTGGAACTTAGTTTCACTTTATCCTTAGAATAAAAACAGTGGGAGTGGGGGGAGATAAACATATGCATACATATATACATATAGGTATTTCTTCCTCCAAGTCCTGAAATAAGGGCATCCTAAATAAACAGAATCCCAATCCCTTTTTCCTATAGGTGGGCTATTGGTAGGATGGAGGGAAGCTAGAAAAGGACATTTTTAGGCATTGTGCAAAATGCTTACACATAACATCAACTGTAGAGCTACAAAGAGCAAAAAACAGGGTGGTGGCAGGACCAGCGTATAGACCAGTGATGGTGAACCTTTTAGAGACCGAGCATCCAGACTGCAAACCACATACTGCACTTGAATTGTCACCACCACCACCACCGCCACCTTACCCCAGACAGGGGAGGGAGGAAGTGCTCCCACTGGGCAACTGGGCAGAGGGCTGGATGATGGGAGAAATGTCCTCAGGCACCTGTGGAGAGGGGGAAGGGAGCAACACACATGCCATAATTTTGCCAACTCAGGTATAGATTCATCTAGCCCAAGTAAACTCCAATGACTCCCTATTACCTCAAGGATTAAAAATAAAGTCTTTTGACATTCAAAGCTCTTTACAACCTGGCCCTTTCCTATCTTTCCAGTTTTCTTATTAAAGCCCTTTTTTGTTCAGTCAGTAAGAGAACTACATACAACCTCAGAATTAAGTTTAAGATAAGTGGTTTCAGGTTCTCTTTAGGTTTTCTTCCCTTGCATGTCTACTCCTTCAAAGCAAATAATCACACAGAACACACAAAATCCATCTTAAAGTTTTCTAGAATCACAGTCTTTATAAGTTTTGTTCCCAGATAAAGATAAACTGAAATACAGTAGGACATCTCCAACATAATGATACCAGTTAGCGAGGCAGCAATGAAACAAGAGAGAGAAAGGGTGAAGGAACTAGTTCACCATATCCCACACTGTACAGGTACAAACAGGAAAACAGCAAATCCTGTGCAGGCAGGTCATTCCTTAAGTAGGTCAGTGAGCCCAAAGTTCCAACCACTCATGATTATATTTAGTTCAGGGCAGTAGTTCCCTTCTTTTTCATCAGCTCCTAATCTCATTACTGGTATATGCTGGCCAACCAACTACTTCTCTTCCCTCAAGAGCTAAAGTTCTTGGATTTTCCCAGTCTGCTTCCCATGACTCTAGCCTTTCCTAATTGGGAAAACTTGCACTTCCCATCAGTCCCCTTTGCCAATGAGAGGCTGCATTATGCATTACTACCCTACATACACGCTCTAAGGTCTAGCCATACTGTCCTATTTGCTATTATTTATCCACACACATCATCTTCCTTTGCATGCCCTTGCACATGACTATTCTCCATGTCTTGAATGATTGCCCTTCTTATCACTGCTCCTTGGAGTATCTAACTTTCTTGAAAATTCATTTTAAGTTCCACTTTCTAAGGTCTTTCCATGGTCCCTCCAGATGCTAATTCCTCCCCTTTCATATGTTTTATGTTTTATATGTTACAGTAAATTTGGAGAGTGAAATTAGAAGTATGACAGAATAATGAGTAATTTCAAAGGTTGTGTGTAAAAGATGAAGAGAGTGAGCCAGTGTGTTCCAGGGCCAGTGAGAACCCTAAGCATGCATAGAATATGAGTGGAAGAAAGGTCTATTGGTCTAGAGTTGTGACCTAGTTAATAGCATCCCCACTCTACAGTGTATACTAGTAGAGTATGAAGTAGGATGATAATGCTATTAAGAACAAATTTTATGTCTTAGAGTGTAATAATAAGTTCACAAACAAACACTTATTCAACACCTACTATTTATCAGCACTGAATTAGATGCTAGGGTCATAGAGATCAAAATGAAATAATCCCTATCCTCAAAAAACTTATACATACATAAACAGATTTTTGTACCCCTCTTAGTTTCTATTATGTTTTCAGGAGGAGGCTGCTTGGAGATCTGAAAATAACATAGGTAACTAACACCAATGTGAGCCCTGAATCAAGCGTGACTTCTCCATCACTTGGAGTTTCAAATAGGGCTGAAAATTATGATGTCAGGTGCTTCCTAAGGCCCTACAGTGGATCTGGCCATTGCAAATGTGCAATATATTTTCAAAACATTGCTCTGTTTTATGACTTATCTTCCTTGGCATTGTTGCTTTAGGGGATTTTCATCCTCCATTCATCCTAGCAAAGAACACCAATTCCAAGGTATCTGATAGTTGATTAATACCTACCCTCTGATACTTTATAGTCAAATTGGTTTATATGTAATATAATGGCAAGAGCATGCCCTCATCTGAGAAAATCCTTTGGAGAATTCTATAACACTTGCTTGAAAAACAAACTCCATAATGATTTTCATAGCAAAAAGACTGGGATGTAAAAAGCTAATTGATTCAAGATTAACTTTTGCTGACTTAAAATATTGGAAATAATATAAAATTATAATATTATACTAGCCCACAGGATCACTACTCCTTGAACAGAAGTGTACAAGAGTTTAAAAGCTAGATCAAAGCAAGAGAAGAATCTTCAGAGACAGTCAAACTTCACCTCAAGAGTTCTGACACTTCTGGAAACCCTAAGCACCCCCAAACAGAACATTGCCTAGAGTTATTAATACTGTCGTCCAATCATCTGGTGTAACTTTACAGCAAGAGCATGTCCTCATCTGAGGCAACCATTAGTTCTCTTCTTGTAATATCCAAAAGACCTGAGTTAGAATTACACTCCACAGAGATTCCACTTATATCCCTGAACAAGTAAATGACCCTCTCTAAGCTTCAGTTGTGAGGATCAAATGAGATATGTATATGTAAAGTACTTTTCAATCATTAAAGTACCATATAAATGTGAGCTAATATTATTTACTATTATCTGAAGTAGATCTCATGACATACTCCAATGTATTCAGGAATTTAGGAGCAAGAGATAACTACTGACAAAGTGCACATATTCCAATCTTATATCCTCACCAATAAAAAGCTTTGTTCAATCAAGTGGTGAGTATGGACTCTTTCCTTGATTCCCTGAATTTTTTTAAGAATTCTTTAGGATTAACAAAATAGACAATTAGCACCTCTACTTGCTTTATCAGAATGGCAGAGAGTTTTGGTTTTTAAACAAATATTACAGAATTCTCCTATGGGCTTTCTCAGATAAGAAGTACAGTAGTGAAAGCTTCCTTCTCCCCTCAGGAATGAAGAGTCATAAAGTAATAATAATAATAACTCACACATATACAGTGGTTTGGAATTTCCAAAGCTTATTTCTCATAACACTGTGATACAGGTAGGACTGGTATTATTATTATTCCCATTTTTCAGATTAAAAAAAATAAAAATCAGAGAAGGATATAATATGGAAGACAGAATTCAATCCTAAATGTCTCAACTGCAAATTTCAGTAATCTTTCCACTATATGTGGCCTGCAATATTCTGACAAACTAAAAAAAGGAAAACGGTTGATATTGTTTGATAGAACAATTTCAAAGATAAAATTAAAAAGTCCATTGGTAATTTTTGTTCAAAATCTGGCAGCTGATGATTCATTGCACAGAATTACATTATACTATAAGCTATCAACTAAACATCAGATTTGAGACCAAAAAAAAAAACCCAAACTGTCCAATAATAGCCTTCCAAATTATCCTCACATATAATCTTTTGGTGGAAAATGTTTTATAATAATTATCTTGTGCTTTCCTATTCTAGTTTTGAATTTTTTGCTTCTATTGTGTTCCTTATTACTCAATGTAGCCAGTTTCCTTTCTTGCAAACATTTTGACCAGCTGATTATTCAAAGATTGCTATCCTATCTTCAAATTACCTTATCATCATTTGACTCTCATAATTGGTTAGGCATGAGCATGGAAGATATAATCTATTTAGAGTCAGAAACTATTTCACTGTTGTATCTGAGTTGTTAGGTTTCATGATTTTGTTTCTTCATTTGAAAAAGGAAAAATATAGATCTGGTGTGTTCTGAGCTCTCTTCCAGCTTTAACTGACTATGACTTTATTGGTATTATTGTTTTCCCCTTTGGAGAATGTCAGCAAATGTATTATTTTAATTTCCTTTTGTGTTTGAATCTTACTTTACAGCTCCATAGAAATTTAGCATTAAAAGAGTCCTAAGTACTTATAAAAGTTCCATTCCCAAATCATATCATTATCAAGATTTCAAAATTCATTGTGATCCATAATCATTTCTCACTTAGGGTTTATTTCCCCCTGTATTTAGAGCAACATAGCAGAGGCTGACCTTACTAAACATTTCCTGAAGAGAATGTGTGGCCATAGCAAATGAAAAGCGTTCTGGTGTTGTTCATGTTTCCCACCAATTGCATTGACTGGTGAGATTTCAGGAGGAAAAAAGCAATAGGCAGTGATTTCTGTTGTTTTCTAAAGAACAGAAGAAAATAAAACTCAGTCGTTGGTTAGCAGGGAATCATAATGAAAATTTTCGCAAAGCAATAGATCCTTAGTGGCTATGCAATAATGTTAGGCATTGTCCCAGAGAGGGAGTAGTGGTTGCTGAACCTCAATGCATAGTCAACCACCAAATGTTGTTGCCTGTGCTCAGACTACAAAACAATATTTATCTCAACCTTACCACAAAATACCATGAGAAAAATACATGTCATCACTTACTAATGTCAGGTAGTGAAACCCACTTTGGTCTCAAAAATCTATGAATGGAACACTTTTGTGATTGTTGTTGTTCTTCCTTCATTTTCTAATAGGAGCAGTGACATCACAAAATGATGTCTTGACTTTTGTGTGAACTAAATTTAAATGAGACAGAATAGCATAAAGTCATCAGCTTCATTCTCTTTTCCAAAGTTATCAAAGTCCAGTGACAAGAGAAAAGTCAGAATGACTGGTGATGATGACTCTGGTGTTGATGGATGAACTTGGTGTCTTTGATGACTGACTAAGCTCTAAGTGCTTCCCAGCACCTGCTTCAGGTACTATCATGGTCATTGGAACAATATTGTCTCATTCACCCTTTCTACCTGGGGAAGTTTTAACATGCATGGGGTAGATATTCCCCTAACTCACCAATGAGTCTGAGACCTGACAATTATATTTAACCTGGTTTAGCCCATCTTTCAAGATGGTTTACCAGATGGTGATTGGTGCCCATACTATAGTTTCTTGGTACCACAAGTGATAGTTGGGTGACAGGTGGGCACCAAAGGTAGATAAGTAGCCTTGAAAAGGACTCAGCAAGCTCTCACACCAAAGGTACTAGTCCTTCCTGAATACCTTATTCACCTCAAATTTATAACTTTTAAATTAAGTTAAATGTAACTGTTCTCTGGATACTCCCCAAACTATCAATCTCTCTGGTAGTTACCCAGAAGACAAGTGACTTCCACTCTCAGGGACCTAGAGATAACCCTTGGAAGCTATACTTTTAGCATTGTATTTTCTGAGACTCCATCAGTGTGCTTCCTATTAAAATCAGTCAGTAGACTCAAGAAGTTTTGAGCAAAAGCATTTACAAAGATGCTATAGCAAGAAATGTTGGTATAAAACATTCCTCCCAAAAGACTAGGATATACTCTTCTACAAATATATGCAGATTCATTGGAAGAGAGGGCTCAAATTTAGAGTTTAGTCATAATGAGGCATACATGTGGGGGAACACAAGTGTCAAAGCAATGACATCTCCTGGTAATAGATGCCCTTCTCTCTTCATAGGAACTTCACATGAGTCCCTTTACTAGATTAGCCATTCAGCTGAGCTACTGGGATATAGTCCTTTCTTGCCTCAATAACCAATACTTCTTTCCAACATGAGACGGTCACACTCCTTTAAATTTATAAGACAAAGATATGGTCATCCACTCTTGCCCAGATTCCTGTCATGTGTGTGTGTATGTGTGTATGTGCATGTGTGAGTAACAAAATCCTGGGCTTTTGTCCAGTATTCTAGTCAGTACAAAATTTTACTTTCTCCCTCTAAAAGAATCCTGTATCACTGGAGTCAAACTTCCCTGCCACAAAATAAGCCCCATCTATTGTCTCCTCCTCCATCTAAAAATTAGTATATAATCTCTCTATTATTATAGAATGGTGAAAGGTTTATTACAAATATCAGGAGTAAAAACTTTACTTTGCCTTACTTATGTAAATTGGCTAAAGTTATCTCCAACACAAAAATTAATCAGGTGCCCTTCCTAGAGCTATTAGAACTGCTCCCTTCCTACCTCAATATCCCTAATGGATTGTCTTCAAAAGCAGGTAAACACTTTTTTCCTGTGTTTTAATTCCCCATTTGTAACCTGTACACAAGAGCTAAGCCTTGGTAAATTGTGATCAACTCTCAGGTGCAGCAAATAGAGTTGCTGATATTTGGGGAGGTATTTGTATGGGAAAAGGAAGATATGTTAATAATTGGGGCTTAAAAGAACCTGAATGATAATAACATGATTGGTAGAATCATGGGATATTGGTACTAGATGGTGACTTGAAGATTATTAATTCAATCCCTTTAAGGCTAGAACCAGACTTCACTCACCATTACTATCCCTTCTCTGCTCTGCAGACACTACTCTATATTCATTAATTCAACAAACACTTTAAGCATCTACACTGTCCACCGTGCTAGGGATTGGAGGGAAGATTCAAAATAGAGAAGAAAAGATCATTGCTTTAAAGAAATTTGCTGTCTAGTATAGGGATAAGATGCCAAACCAGAAAATAAATGTGTGTATATGTATAGATATACTTATATGTATATTTATGCAGATATATCTGTAATTAGATAAATAAAACATTTCTATAAATTCATTAGAGAGATGCAGAAGAAAGTACTTGGTGAGGTTCAAGGAGAAAGGCTGATTCTTATTTCAACCTATTTTAAATGCTAATGTGAAACATTTGTGATTTTCCTGAGGTCCTAAATCCACTAAGGATGGCCCTGTGATCCACTTAAAAAGAGTCTTGCTATGGATTACAATGGATTAAAAGAAGAATATATTAGGCAGTGATGATGCTAATGGATAAAGCCATCAGTGATGGTAATTGATCCTATGTGCAAATCCAAATGGGACATTACAGAACCCGAATCTCTCTCTATGTCAGCTTCAGGTAAAAGATGCTACAGTTTGTGGGAATACCACATAGAGCAAACTGCAATATCAATAACTTTCTTTGGCACTAAAAGCCTAGTGAACTCCTTCAGAATTTAGGAAATGGTGATTTAGCTTCCATCTGGCTTAGGAATTTCCCTGCTTGGTAGATTGAATTGTAGTGATTATTCAGAGGTAACAATTAGAATGGAGGAAAGCTAAAATCAGTCTCACTAACAGGATTCACATTTTTACTTTCATGAAATTTTCTCCCATTAAATATTTATTTAGCATTGTTTTTCCCTAGAATTAAGTAATTCACCAAAACTCATTTCACTTTCTGCTCACACTTCAGGGTCCCTAGAATTCTACTGTCTCTTCATTTACCTTTACTAATTGAACCACTAATCCCTCATACAATGTGGATAACAAATATAATTAATATTCTATCTAGGTACATAACATCATTTTGTTTGGTCTTTTTTTTGTACTTCTCTCACTCTCCCTTGTAGTTGGAATTTTATTGCAAAAACAGATTATCTATTCACAGGTGCAGTCAACCCAGAGTTCATTCACACTCCCTATACATAGCCCTCTTTTCTACACATATTTTCTTCACTTTAAGTCATCCTGTGTCTATACTAATATGTGTCATTCTGCTTCTAAAGAGGTTTTTTAAGGCATGGTCATTTTTTTTATTATAAATATTAGTGTTCTTTTAAATATGAGTCCATTCAGCATCTATATTTGCTGTAATTCACTGATGGTAAATAAGAAAATGAAGAATGAATAGTTCAGTGTTAACTTGGCAGAAGATCTCCATTGGAATGCTCCTGAGGAACTTGGGCTTGGGCATGTGCTACCTAACAGTTTATCAATTACTTGTATAAACACAGTTATGGCATACTTTCAAATTTGCATGTCTGCCTTGGTCTACATCGGATATATTTTAATCAGTTGTAAATGACACATTTTGGCAAAAAAATACCTGTTTGTTTTTTTCATTTTTAAATGTTTGCTTTGGTTTTTAGAGTATCTGGAAGATGATAACCAGAGTTGTCAGGAACCTTGGACCTATGTTATATGATGATAGGTTGAAAGAACAAGGAATGTTCATCCTGTCTTCCAGGATGTGACAAGCTAGCCTGTAGAAGAGAGACCAGATTGTTTTTAAAATACTTGTCCCCAAAGAGAGTGAAATCCAATGGAAGGAAGTTACAGAGAAGTAGATTTTGTTTCTATTTAAGAAGTAAAATGGGTTGTGTGTCAAGCAAAAGTAAATTTACTCTCACTGGAGATCTCTGAACAAAGGATGGATGACCACCTGTTGAGTATGCACAGATGGCATTCTTTTTAGAGCAAGGGTTGGACTAGATGGCTCTGAGAACATTTTTAACTCCAAGATTCTACAATGCTGTGAGCCACTTTTTACCTCCTTAAAGGAAACCATATCACACAAAGATAGTAACTATTATACTACCTGTACTTTTACAAAAAAAAAGTTTTTAAATTTTTGCAAATTTAAGGAGAATTAGGGAATACACTAGTCACAAAGAGGAAGTACAATCTTTCTGAGAATGACCATTTTAAAAAGTACTGAAAAGTGGAAAGATAACAGCACTGGCCCACTTCTAGTTCATGTTGTATATCCTCTTGCAGATGTGGACTCTTTGCCAATTACTGTTCTAAGAACTATAAACAATAAAATTCATGTTATCTTTAAAATTTTTCCTTACTATGTAAGATACAATACCATCATGCCTAATTCAAACTTAGTAAGTTACCAAGTTTTGTTAGGTAGTGCCAATTTCTATACTAAAGGGAGTCCTTGAAGAGTTGTATCTAGACCAGCTAAGAAAACTAGGTAGCTCATTAATAATAGTCCCACTCTTCATCTCTATCCCAGAACTTTCAGCATAATTTTTGATTTCTGAGTTCCAGAAGCAGCTAATATGGCGTTCATAAATTGAATATAGCCTAAGCTTTTAGATTCTTTCCTCGTTCAAATTTCTGGCTAATTTACCCTAGCTTTCTAGGCACCCTAAAGTCGCAAGGCAGATTCTATTTTCATCTATGGCTTGAGAGCCATGCCAGGTGGTCTGTGTTCCAGCTGGCCTTCGACACATACATTTTTACATGCTGAAAAAAAAGGATTCAGACAATACATGGATAAGGCAGAGAATCAAGTTTTGATATCCAGCCCAAAATGGAAATCATCTCAATAAAAAGCATGAGCATCCCCTGAGCAGGATCTGAAGAGAGGAACCACTGACTTCTGAACTGATACAAAAGTAAAATGTAAAAGAAGAAACAATGAAGCTCAAGTGTTAGATTAAAAGGGAAAAGGAAAAAAGTTGTTGGATCTTGTAGTTGTAAAATTCCCCAGAGGACATGAAATCCAGCTTCCTTCCCAAAGCATGAATTCCCCCTATCCCTTCTCTAAAATCTATTCCTTCCTTTAAAGCCTCAGTGACAAGGAATTTGCTAGCCCAAGGATCAGGCTGTCCTCCCCACTTGTTGGGGTTATTGAAAAGAAAATTCTTCTTTAGGTAGCTCAGATGGCTGATGAGACCCCTTCCACCTCCTTCTACATGAAGCCTCTCCTGGCTTCTGATGCTTCCCCTTCCCCCAAGATTATCTTTTTTTAATCATTTGTATATACCTGTTTGTGTGTCTATTGCCTCCTCCAATAGAACAAGCTCCTTGAGAACAGAGACTGTCTCATCTTTAAAAATACATATATTTATAATGCCTCTTGTAATGCCTGGTACATAGTATATGCAATAAATGCTTGTTGATTGATAGTCTGATTAGTTAGGAGACAATTATGATAATCTGGATGGAAAGTAATGAGGGCCTCAACTAGAAAAGTCACTGTGATTATAGAAACAAAAGGGATGGATTCAGGATATATTATTGCAGATGTAGAACTGCTAAGACTTGGCAACCAGAGTTAAAAATTATCAGATTTTCAGCTTAGATGCCTGGAATGTTGGTGCCATCAGTAGCAATAAAGAAGATGGGGAAAGGAGGCTGTTTGATAGTGTGAGAAGAAGGTGAGTTAAAGGAGAGAGAAGATTAGGAATTTAAGTTTTTGAACATGTTGACAGAGGCAACTAGCTAGTACAAAGGACACAGGAAGACCCAAGTTTGAGTCTTTATTCAGATACTTAGCTCTGTGACCCTGAACAAGTCACTTAGCCTCTGTCTACCTGAGAGTCCTTATCTGTAAATGGAGATAATAATAATACCCACCTTCAAGGGTTATTGTGAGGATCCAAATGAGTGTGTGTGTGTGTATAATATATATGTATATATGTTTATATCACTTTAAAAACCCTGAAGTGATGGATAAATGCTGGCTATTGTTATTATTGATTTTGAGGTATAGGATATGCAAATAGATATGTCTGAATATTGTAGATGTGGGACTAGAGAATATGAGAGAGAATGGAGATGGAATCGAGTTGATTGACATCTCTTAACCCTCCAAGTTATTATCTGCCTCTTTATGTTCCTGAATATAAAGGATTGAATAAGCTAGGAGTGTCATGTCCTATCCAGAGTCATGAGTTAAAGCTTTTTGGGTATGAGATCTTTTCTAGCACCTCTCAATTCCTACCATATGGGTGACTGTTCATGAGAATAGCCTGATTCTCGATGGTCCTACTTGCAGCTTCCATTTTGATCTCTAATGTCTTTACATCACTTTTGAAGTAGTATTAAAAAAAAAAAACATTTTTAGGGAGCCACATAGGACACTTACAGGAATGACTGAGAGAAAAAGAGGTAGAATTTTCTTCTTCAGAAGAATATGATAGAAAGACTTATGGACCTAAAGTCAAGTTGATAAACATTTATCAAGTGCTTACTATGTGCTAGACCTACACTGTCAATCAATTAACCAATAAACTTTTATTAGATGCATATTATGTTCCAGAAATTGTGCTAAGCAATAAGGATATGAAAGGAAATAAAAGACAGACCCTGCCTCTCTACAAGCTAACTCTCTAATGAGGAAAAAAATATATAAACAAATATACACAAAATAAGGCATACATATGATTAATAGGACATAATAATTAGAGGAAAAGCTAGTATTAAGAGGCATTGGGCAAAGCTTCCAGTAAAAGATGAGATTTTAGTTGAGATGCAAAAGAAAGCCAGGGAGGTCAGTATGGTGGAAAAGAGCATTCAGAGCAGGAAGGACTACCAAAGAAGATATCCAGAGCAAAGACATCGAGTGTCTTGTTTGTGGAACAGCCAAGAGGCCAGTGTCTGTGGATCAAAGGATACATGTTAGGGAATAAGGTGTAAGAAGACTGAAAAGGGCAAAGTGCTCTAGGTTATAAAGAACTTTGAATGACAGAGCATGCTGTATTTGTTCCTGGAGCCAATAGGGAGCCCCCGGAGTTTGTGGTATAGGAGAATGACACCATTGGATTTGCACTTTGAAAAAAAAATCACTTTAGTGACTGAATAGAGAATGGATTTGGAGCCGGAGGAGACTTGAGGCAGGCAGACCCACCAACAGGCTTTTCAATAATCCAGGCATGAAGTGAAGAGGGTCTGCCCAAGAGTGGTGGCAGTGTCAGAGGAGAGAAAGGTTTAAGTGTTGGGGATAGAAATGCCAGTAGAAAGACAATCCCAATAAGCAGAATGACAAGTGCTTACATTTTAATTGGGGAGGATGCCTCATAAGAGGAGAGGAAGTACCCAGCGCAGGGGCACATCCGTGGAGATGAGTCAGCCGTGCAGCCTGGAGAAGAATGAAGCAAGCAGAGCCCTCAGCCACATCCCATTTCAGCTACTTATTAGCTATTTAACAACAAACAAGTCACTTAACCTTTCCGAAGTAACCTTAAAGTGCTAGAATAAATGTCAGCCATGCTTAAATCCAACATTCTTTCCATTCGCCAACCCCACCTTGCCTACCCGTACTTCTTCTGTCTGCCCTTCTGTGACTTCTTTTTGTCTCCAAGGCCACTGTGGATGTTCATTTAAACCTGTTAACCTTTTGAGGAATGAGACTGAAACGCGGTGTGATTTTCCTTCCACCATACACACACAGATACATTTCCCCTTGATCCATCCAAGGACCATCCTGCTCTGCTGTATCTCTGAAAACGTATTGGATTCCTTCTAAAATGCAAAATTCTAATTAAAGCTCAGGATCACAGAGCTAGAACTGGAAGATTGCTGTGGCCAGTTAGTCCAATGTCATCATTCAACAAATGAGGAAACAATTCCCAGAGAAGAAAAGGCTTGCCCGAATTTTCAATAACAGTAAATAGAGTCAGAATTTCAACTTTTGACTTCAAATCTTATGCATTTTCCTCTCTTACACACTGGTTCTTTTCCATAAACAAATGATCAAATAGCTAGAAAAAGAAAATAAAATCATAATTGTCACTGTAAGTAAAGAGTACATTACTGTGCATTAGTCAGAAATAGTTCAAATGACTTTGAAAGTCTTTTAGCAAATAATCCAAAGTCAGAATGTGGTGCTTGCTCAAACTCTTACCTCTGTGTGGTGGCCTTGAATATGTAAAAGGTTAAAATTGGAAGAGGAAAAACATTTTCTCATCTGTATTGGGGAAAAACAATGTTTGAGTTTTAGCCTTGCTTGAAAAACATTTTCCAGTTATATTTCTTTGTTATCAAAAGAGAAAGGCCTTGATGAGCCATAATCAAAGGAAATAAAAAAATAAAGTCAGATGAGATGGTGTGGACAGATGGTCAAATAAAAAATTACACATAAATCAAATAACAATAAACTTTGAGAGTGTCTGCACAGTCCCTGCATCCTGCGCATGGAGCCTTCAAAACAAATGCAGGAGCAAATGGTCCCTTTGTATCTATTCAGTGAAATAAAATATTATGCTTAGGATTTAAAAGAGGACATCCTTTTAAGGATTCATTTTTGTTAGCTCCTTTGGTTAAATCATTGAGGGATACAAATTCTAGTACATCAAAAACATAGCCTTTGAAACAGTGAAAATTAGTTCCATCCTTGAACTTGCACAAAGTCTCTGAGTTTCCTTTTAAACTCCTGGACATACAGACAGTATGCTTTCCTGAGAAAGGAAGGGAGAGGTCTTCCTTCACTCTTGCTAATGCCATACATTAAACTAAATTGATTGTCTATATGTGTAATCAGGGTATAATTCTTTGCACTAATAAAAACGCTAGTAATCCTGCCATACACAGGATGTTATAAGATTCAATAAGCAGTTTTGGGACATAGTGGCTAGATTAGCAGACCTGAAGTCAGGAATACCTGAAATCAAATCTGATCTCATACACATATTAGCTAAATGAGCCAAGTAAATCACTTAACCTCAATTTACCTCAGTTTTGCCATCTACAAAATAGGCATGATAATATAATTTATATCCCAGAATTGTTGTAAAAATAAAATGAAATATTTGTAAAGTGCTTTGTACCCTTAAGTACAATAAATGCTAACTATTGTAATTATTTATCCAATCTACAAGCATTTAGATCTGCAAGAATCTAGTGGACATCTAGAAGGCAATTTACAAATATCTAGGAGGAAGATAAAAAGTGTAGTAGATAGAATGTGGGACTGGAGTCAGAAAGACCTGAATTCAAATCCAGCCTCACACACTTATTACCTCTGTTTGATTCCATTTCCTTGACCATAAAGTTATGGATAATAACAGGATCTACCCCCCCCCAGGATTGTTGTGGGGATCAAATGAGATAATATTTGTAAAATGTTTAGCACAGTACCTGGCACACTGTAAGCACTACATAAATGTTGGCTATTATCATCATTATTATTAAGCACTTATTAGGCCTTTATTACATGCAAGGTACTGCACTGAGCCATGGGGATATAGTTTTGTTTGTCCTTTGTTTTCCAAAAGGACCAATGACAGCATAAAGGTGGTATCTTGAATTGCAAATGAATTGGACTTAAGTAAGGCAATGTTACTCAAAGTCACCAGTCTCACTCTCCCTTTCAGAGTCATTAAAGTCATTGGGTAAAGGACACTGACTGGTGGCGGTCCAGGATGTAGTGAATCACCTTGACATCTTTAATGTCTGACTATGCTCTAAGCGTTCCACAGTTCCTGCTTCAGCCACCTTCATGACTATTAGAACAAATTATTCTCTTCCACCCATGCTACCAAGGGAAGTCTTCCTCTAGAAATATAGTACAAAGTAAAAGAAAATATAGTTCTTCCTGGACAGAAAACAAATGAATAAATAGGTACATTAAAAATACAGATCAAGTACATAGAAGGCAACGTTAGAGGGAAAGACACTAGCAGTTGGACAAAAAAGGAAAGGTCTCCAGGACAAGGTGGCACTTGAACACCACCTTGAGGCAAGTGGTGGAGTCTGAGAAGTCAAGAACATTCTAAATATATGACTGTCAATACGAAGACATGGATTTGGGAGATGTAGCTAAATATGTATCGAGCTGGTAGAGCAGTATGACTAGATTGTAGAATGCATAGAAAAGAGTAATGTGCAAAAACACTAGAAATGTGGTAATGGGCCATATTATGAAGAGCTTTAAGTACTAAATGTGATTCTAAAGGTAGTGGTGAACCAGAGGAGTTTATTGCATTGATTGGGGATAGAAGTGTGAAGTAATCACAATTGAGATTTTGAGAATTCATTTATGTAGCTGACTGGAGGCTGGATTGGAATGGGGAGAGACTTGAGGCAAGCTGGAAAGCTACTGCAATAGTCCAGATGAAGGATGACAAGAGTTCCAGTTATGGTGGTGACTATGAGTGTAGAGAAAGGGACTTCATGAGAAAGGGGTATATGAGGTATTCAGGGGAAACTGTATCTCTTCTGTGAGGGCTTGTTGAGCCCTTTACAGGGCTGTTTCCTTCCTTTGTTGTTCCCCTGCCACCCAGTTCTCATTTGTTGCTGCAAGAAGCTATAACAGGCATAATGGCCACATTCCAGTAATCTATCTGGGCAGGCAGGCTAAACAAGGGTGAGGGTAACCAAAAAGCCTTAAACCGGTCAGTAAGTTAGGGATGTGTCTATCCTACACATATGAAGATGTTCCCCAACATAATGGGTAAAAGAGAACAATTTGTACCAACAGCCATGAAAGTGATGGAATCAGGCACTGTGGGGTGCTAAGAGGGTAGACCAAGGCCATCCACTGCATCCTGGGTCAGAAGCAATCACTTTGACATTTGTCTTGCTACCGGACTTCAGGGACTTCAATAACTCTGGAAAAGAGAGTGAGGCCAACTAGTGATGTCATTTTGATCCTCTTCAAGTACAAAGGACAACAACCAACCAACAATAAAAATGTTGTGAAAGTAGAACTGACAATACAGTATGAGGAGTCAAAGTTGATACCAAAGCTGTAAATATGGGTGACTAAGAAAATGGTGGTACCCTTCACAGTAACAGGGAGGTTTAGAAGAGGGCTGTGTTTGGGAGGAAAGACAATTAATTCTATTTAGAACATGTGTGAGTTCTAGATGTTTACCAGTACAAAATGTTCAAAAGGCAGTTGGTGATGAGGAACTGAACTTCAGGAAAAACTGTAGGGAGGGATATATAGAGATTTTGGAATCATCATCATAGAGAAAATAATCGAACCCATGTAAACTGCTGAGATGACCAAATAAATTTATATGAGTAGTCAAGAGAAAGCCTTGGGAGACACCCATAGTTAACAGGCATAGCACGAATGAAGATCCAGAGGACTAACAACTAATAAAAAACAGACAGGTAATAGGAGAAGCAGGAGTGAATAGTGTTGCAAAAATCCAAAGAAAAGAGACAACCAAACCCTGTACTGCATAGTCCTAGGGAGGCAGTATAGTACAATTAGAGCTTTAGACTTGAAGTCAGGAAAGATAGGAATTTGAATGTCATTTTTCTGTCTAGTTCTGTCACTATTGCCTAGTCCCTTGATACCTTTGAACTTCCATATACTCCACCATAAAACGAAAATAATACTGTCTGTGGTACACTCACAACACTATTGTGAAGATGACAACAGATTCTGTTTACTAAGCACCTGTTAAGTTCAAAAATTAGATCAAGAATAAATTGTCATTAATAAGACTTTACAGTCCCTCATCATTCTGGCTGCTCATCTGTGGATACTCTTCAGTTTACCAATGTCCATTGTAAAACATTGCAATTAGAACTAGGTCTGACCAAAGTAAAGTCTGAAGGGACTATTGGGTTCTGTGCCTGGGACACCACGACTTGCTATAAACCAAAACCCACAATTCTTCGCATTAAGTGCTACTGTCTAGCCATCCCTTACTTCAACCTGTACTTGTGAAAGTGATTTTTTAACCCAAGTAACACCACATTTCTCTCTAGAAAAATTTAATCTTACTAGATTCATCCCATTATTCTAGTTCAGCAAGATAATTTTGTTTCCTGCCATCTAACATATTAGCTATCTGTCCCAATTTAATGTAACCTACAAATTTGATAAACATGCCATCTTTGCCTTCATTCAAATCATTGATTAAAAATGTGGAGTAGCACAGAGTCAAGGGCAGATCCCTGGAGCCATCTACTAGAGCAAAATTATAAAGACAAAAATGAAATAATCTCTTCCCTCAAAAACTTATGTGATGTATTTAGCCAATTAAATGTATAGTCATTTGAAGATTGAGAGAAAATTATAAGTGGGATATTAGTGATAGCTTTTTGTTGTTATTCAGTTGTGTCCAACTCTTTGTGATCCCATTTGGGGTTTTCTTGGCAGACACTGGAGTGGTTTGCCATTTCTTTCTCCAGTTCATTTTACGTATAAGGACCTGAGGTAGGCAAGGTTAAGTGACATGCCCAGGGCTACACAACTATTATCTGAGACCAAATTTGAACTGAGGTCTTCCTGATTCCAGGCCACCTAGCTTTAGAAGAAGATAAAGCCTGAGCTGAACCTTAAAGGAAGATACAGAAATGGGGAGAGAATATATTCTAAGCATGGGGAACAATTTGGTAAAATACATTTCAGCAAGAAATAGAATGTTATTTATGTGGGACAACTAGGAAAGCAGTTTGGCTGAGTCTGTAAAAGAGAATAATATGAGATAAGAACAGAAAGGAATCCCTACCAAGATTGTTACCTGAACAGGAGACAAACCAACTTCCATATGCCTATTTCAGCAAACCCCTTAAATTCTTACCAGATCATTAATTTTCAAAAAAACTTTTAAGAAGTTACTTTTTTCACTCTAGTACAATACAAAAAGTTAGTCAGAAGCCCAAAGAAATTGGAAATAGAATCCCTCCAGTAAAGTAATGGCCAGCAGAGTGCAAAGCTCTTTTCAGTGGCTATAAGAAGGAAAAGGACCCATAAGAAAGGTCCAATGGGGAGGACTTGGAAGCCCAGGCAAGAGTAGTGGACAGACTATTTACCAGCATGTTTCCAACCAACTCTACAGTGCCAACCACTGAGGTACCATGACTGAGGTTCAGTCATTCACTTATATCCAATTTTTTGTGACCCTATGGACCATAGCATGCCAATGTTGTTCATGGAGTTTTCTTGTCAAAGATACTGAAGTAGTTTGCTATTTCCTTCTACATTGGATTCAGGAAATTAAAGGTTAAGTGGTTTGGCCAGTTGTGCAGCTAGTTTGCATCTGAGACTGAATTTGAACTCAAGTCTTCCTGACTCCCAGCTCAGTGCTCTCTCTACTGAGCCACCTATTAGCCTCCAGTGGGTCCACAGTACCCAAAACAAATACACACATATATTGTACACATATATTATACACATGTGTGTATAGATAAAGCCTTGATGTCTCTCCTAACTTCTAGGCCCATAAAATCAATTGACTGATTGATACTTCCATCTAAATGTTCACTCAGCATATCAAAAACAATCTGTCTAAAATAGAAAACTCATCTTTACTGCTACACTATCCCTTTATCCAAGTTTCCTAATTTTAGTTGAAGACATAAACATCTTTTTTATTGAGGCTTGCCACCCACTTCCTTCTCCTTAGCCCCACCCTGACAACAGTGACAAATCTCATAGTTCTATCTGAACATCATTCCTCTGTGTAGATAGAGAGAAGACTTGAGTTGTAAGAGTTAAGGAATCTGACAGGGCTTTTGAGAAGATATCAAAACACATATTATAATCCTTAGACATAAGATCAGGGATATGGGGTAGAGAGGAAGACAATGAATTTGGTACCAAACATCTGAGAAAGGAGTATAACCCAGAACCCAGAACCCTAAATTCAGGATTTACCTGGAATAGGTCTCATTTTGTGTACTGCCCCTGAAATCATACCTCTTTGACTTATTTTCTCCAGGAACATCAGAATATAGTTCATGTCTAGGTTTCCTTTAATAAGGGTTAATGGATTTCCAGGTCTTATTATGGGCATTCAAGTTAACACTGTATATCGGATAAAGAGAGTCTTCATTTCACCACACTGAATAATGTAAACTAATAGAAAGGACTCACAGTAACAAAAAGTCAGTACAATTCTTCTCCCCCTTCTAGTAAACCCCACCTTCTACCTCAGAGAATCTCAGTCTTACAGTGATGCCCAAATAAATAAAGACTTGGAATTCCACATCTGAGAATGGGGACAACTCTCTAGAATCTCCAAGTTCCTTTTCTACCTCTGAATAACTCATGGTAGTAGCAGAAAGCAAAGTTTAAATTTGTACTTCAAATAATGGTTCAGTCACTTCCCTTTGCTTCAAATGGAGCAACATCCTCTGGTTAAAATGACCTGAAGTATATAGTGTTTTCTGGGGAAAACCAGGTTCAATGAGCACTGGAAGGTAGAAAGAGTATAAGATAAAGAGATATTGTATCACAGATATAGAGCTGGCAGGGACCATATAGTTCAATCCCTTCATTTTTTTAGATTATGAAACTGAGGCCAGAAAGATTAAATTATTTTGCCCAAGGTAATATAAGTAATAACAAAGGGAGGGCTTGAGTCTAGGCACTCTGCTCCAATGACAGAGCTCTGTCTGAATTTGTTAGCAACAGACAAAGGGCTCCACTGGGGGAAATGGAATTGGATGGGCAAAGGAGGATAAAGATGATGGCGAGGCAGGGCTAAAGTAGATAAAAATGTGTATTTGCTAAGAAGTAGAATAGAGAAAGGATTTTGGACCTCAGCAAAATTTGAGTCATAGCTCTTTCATTCACCAACTGTGTGACCTTGGACAAGTTACTTGTTTGATACCCAGTTTTTTCATTGGTAAATTCAAATCAATAAACACTTATTAAATGCTTTCTAAATACCAGGTACTGTGCTATATTTACAAATATATGTCAAAAAGAAAGACAGTCCCTTCCCATGAGGAACTTACATTCTAATTGGGGAAGATAGTAGATAAAGGAAAACAGAAAAGCTACAGGGAGTGGGAAGGTACCCTGTCTAGGGCAATTTGAAAAAGTATGGAGAATTAAGAGCCAGGAAGAAAATGAAAGTGTGAATATAATGAGCCCAGCTAGGCACTTCCTCAAAATGGTGCTTCTGAGACGAATCCACCAATTGGAGGAAGGAGTCTCGAGGGCACAGATTTTCTAGGATGAGAAAAAGGATAGGGTAAGAGATCTAATAGGGTGAAAAGGATGCTAAAACATGGAGAAGTCCAGAGAATAAGGAGTGAAGCCAAGAGACAAGTGAAGGAGAGGTAATCCATGCATTACCAACCTCCCAGATTTGTTTTTAGAATCAAGTGAAAGGATGTCAATAAAAGTGCTTTTGAACTGTGACAGCCTTTAAATGTATGCTCTGAGTATTGTGAGCTAAGGGTGAGTAGGGAGGAATTGCTTGTGTTCAGACAAACTACTGTAGCCCAGCACATAACCAAGGAGGATGAAGGAAAACACAGGGATGAAGGTGAGAGTCTCCCCTAAGCCACTCAAATCTAAGAATGTTTTTTTCCCCTTTGGTGAGTTTATGAAAGGTTGCTTTCTTTACTGCAGAACAAAATCTGACTCAGTGCTCTCCAGGGATCTGCTATGTTCCATGTTTGTTTCTCCTTCCCAGGTAACAGAAATGATTTAAGCAGCATGTTACATAAAGAATATTGAAGAGTTGGAAGTATTAGGTATAAAAGGGGGAAACAGCACTGCATGTCCAATGAGGTTTATACTGTTTTCATAGAACATCAATAGATAGATAGATAGATAGATAGATAGATAGATAGATAGATAGTCGATTTAAATTAATTTACAGATCATACAGTCAAAAGTTAAAGACCTCCAACTCCCTCATTTTTAGATGAGAAATCAAAGGATATGAGATGGAAAGGGATTTGCCACAATATTCTGACTACAAATCGAGTGCCCTTTTGACTATACTATAAGTAATTCAGTCCCATTTGTAAATTCTGAAAGATCAATAATTTAAGGTTATTTTATACTGTTACCATCCTTGATTTTTTTTCTTTATACATTTACTACAGAGGATTTAATGATCAGAGCAAAATTGTTTCCCATGTGTGTAAAAGTGCTATGTAGCAGTGTTTCCCAAACTAATTTGACCACAAAACACTTTTGGGATATGAAATACAATCATAGAATCCACAGGATCATCAGATGAAGAACTAGAAGGAACATTAAAGGTCATTCATACCTCACATTTTAGAGATAAGGAAACTAAGGCCCAAAGAGTATAAGATGAAGAGATTTAGAATGAAGGGATGTGGAGCTAAAAGGGACTTTTAAAAAGAAGTCAAATGTCCTAATTAAAAAAAAACTCTTACTTTCTGTCTTAGAATCAGTAATATATATTGGTTTTAAGGCTAAAAAACAGTAAGGTCCAGACAATTGGGGGGGGGGGGGTAAATGAATTGCCCAGGGTGACACATCTAGGAAGTGTCTAAGATCAAGTTTGAACCCAGGACCTCCCATCATTAGGACTTGCTCTCAATCCACTGAGCCACCTAGCTGCCCCCACAAAATCCCTCATTTTAAAGAAGACTAAATTGAGGCCAGTAAGAAATCAGTGACTTGCTCAAGTAGTTTCTATCAGAAGGAGAATTTGAATTTAGCTCCCCTGATTTCAATGGCAGTGATTTTTTTGGAATTTCTTAACAATAAAGCATAAGCACCAGAGGGTATAACAAAATAATCTGCCCAAGGTATAACAGGTAATAATTATTAAAACTAGTAGGTATGCTAGCCCAGGTCCTTCTACTCCAATCCCTTTCAATTCTATAAATATTTATTAAGCACTTACTATGTGCAAGGCACTATACTCATGGCTACAGATGTAAGACGAAACAATAAAAATAATCTCCATTCACTCAAGAAGCCTACATTTTACAGTATCATTATTAGGTATATATCCCAAAGAGATTTTTAAAGGGGGGGGGGGCTTAAAATCCATCTGTACAAAAATATTTATAGCACTTCTTTTGTGGCCAAAAAGAATTTGAAATCAAAGGGATGTTTATCCATTGGAAATTGGCCATACAAGTTATGGTATCTGATTGTGATGGAATACTATTGTGCTATAAGAAATAACAAGCAGGGTAGTTACAGGAAAACTTGCTAAGATTTATATGAATGAACTCATGCAAAGTGAAATAAGCAGGGGGAAACTGGTATTATGGAATAAATCCAGAAAAAGCAATCCAGGTTAGGTAAATGTGGATGTAAATGAGAGGAAAATAAACTTATTTTATACTTAAAAACCTGCATAAAATATCTATTTTTCATAATTAAATTCCTTAAAGGTCATGATATCATAGTAATAGCTTTTGTTCATGTAATACTTTAAGATTTACAAATATTTCACATAGATTATAATGTCTAATCTTTAAAATAGCCTGGGTAGTAGATAGTATTATCCCCATTTTACAAATAAGGAAAGTGAGGTTGAAACACAGAGCCAAAAATTGCCCATGATAGAATTCAAACTTCAGGTCTTCCTAACTCAAAAGTCCAGAGTACTGTCCTCTATGCTACTTAACTGTCTCATGCAGAGCAGTGGAAAGAATGCTACATTTGATATCAAAAGACTTCATTCAAGTTCTGATACTTACTAACTACATGGGTAGCCTTGATACAGGTAAGTCACTTAACCTCTCTCAGCTTCAGGTTCTTCACCTTAGAGATGGCTAGACAAGATAGTGGATAGTTAATTGGGCCTGAAGTCAGGAAGACTTGAGCTTATATTCAGCCTCAGCAGTTTGTCCTTGGGTAAATAAATCACTTATGCTCTATTTGCCACTGTCCCTCAACTTTAAAATGGGATAATAATAGCACCTACCTGGCAGGATTGTTATGAAGATCTAATGAGATAATATTGATGAGTCTTAGCATAATGGTTGGCATAAAAAAGCATATAATAAATAATAAATACTTGGGTTTTTTCCATTCCTTTGTTTGTGGGGAGGGAAGAGAGAGAGAGAGAGAGAGAGAGAGAGAGAGAGAGAGAGAGAGAGAGAGAGAGAGAGAGAGAGAGAGAGAGAGAGAGAGAGAGAGAACATGAGCGAAACAGAGAGACAGAGAGAGACAGAGAGACAGAGAGAAAAGAGGGAGAGAGACAGAGACAGAGAGATTAAACTAGATTATGACTAAAACCCCTTCCAACTATAAATCTATGATTACATTTAATATTTTAGAAGGAAAAATATCCGTAGTATTTTACATTCTCATAGAACCCCTATTTGGATCCCACAGAAATTACTTAACATAACTCTGTTATAAAGGCTGATCCCTCTAGATCTAGATAGGTGAAGGGAAAGAATGACGAAAAGGAGCTAGGGAAAGCCCTTATTTCAAAAAGACACACCATATCCAGTACTTAGGGAGTAGAGTAGAGTTATCTGGAATGCACCTCTGTATATTCTCCAGTGGCACATGGTTCAACTTTTGCTGACTGCTCAGAAATTCTGTACCAAGTCTTCTTAAAAGCTAATGCAGCAGATAGGCCAACCCAGGTGCTGTCTTTTATAAATAAGGTGCTGAACAGCCTGGGTTTGTGCCAGCTCCATTTATATAGCAGTTTGCAAAGTACTTGCCTCTCAACTCTCTGAGGGAGGTAATATGAATATTATTATTCCCATTTTACAGATGGAAAACAGATGGGTTGCAGAGAAGTGAAATGATTTACTCAAAGGCCTTTGGCTAGTAAAGTAGCAGACCTGGGATTAAAATCCAGCTCTTCTAGTTCCAATACTCAATCCAATATGCTATATTAGGAAAATAACTAATGCTGGAATGAAAAGGGAAATTCAGGACAGAAGCAGAAGTGCTTTGCCTACATTTCCATCTGGAAGGGAAAAGTAAAGTTCCATCCTTCTTATCAGAAAAAAAAAAAGAAGGAAGAGCTCCTGACAAGTCAATGAGACCAGATTCTGAGTAACTCCAACCAGGAGTACATCCAAACTATTACAGAAAAATGGTGGTTCTACATCTTTTAATAGATGTATTTATGGGAATCTTCACTTAACAAGCCTGATGGAAAGAGCAATATCTATAATAAGGTGCTTAATTTTGTATGATGCTTTAATTTTTTCTATAATTAATTCCATTGGACTTTTGAACAAGGATATAGAAACTGAGATGCAACAAACCAAGGAGATAGTAATGAAAAATGAGTTTAAAAATGAGTCAAAATATAGAGAATGATGAACAGAGGCCTCCCAAACTCTGGAACTTTTTAAAAGATTGATTAAAGAGCCAGGAAAGTGATAATTAGAAAATAATGCTGGGATTATGATAATGATAAAGCAATTCAAGATCTGAGGTTGGAATGGATGATCTCAAAGGTCCCTTTTAACTCTATCCCTTTCTATTTCTATTTCTATTCTATTATAATATAAAAAGGAGAGATTAAGTGAAGAGGGATCCTTTATATACCCCACCCCAAAGAGATCATTGCAGTCCATCTGATAGAATGCATGTAGGACCAGGGATTAGAAAAATCAAAATGAGTCACAAGACCCTGTACCTAGCACTAATACCTCTCTTGAATTTTGCATCTGTTTTTCTTTACCTTGAGGACCCATCCTGAGACTTTATTATTAAGAGGACACCTCCCTTGTAGTAGATTTTTCTCCTTTTAGGTTTCTTAAAATGAGAAAAAGTTGAGTTGCAAATTCTGTACTACTGTTGCTCAGGGAATATCAAACAACATTTCCTTATATTGATTTTAGACTTAAGATGTAAAAGAAAACCTGAGTAAGGAAATGTTTGATTATAAAATATGTAGATACTATAGAGTAAAATGGAATAGGTTGATAGACTTAAAAAAAAACCTATTTAGCACATATAATAGTTTTGGCAAGCAGAATTTTTCCTTTAAAATAATAATAAAATTAATCATATGATCCCATTTATTTATTTGATTTTTAGAAACTGATTTAGTGGATTAAATAGTAATTAAAATTAATAAAATAATACCAAAAAACAACCTTTGGATCACTTGTTTTTGCTGAATTTATTTTGACTAATAGCAATATGAGACCTAAAAGTACTAAGTATCTCCTGCAACTAATTTCCCAAACAATTGACTGGACAATTTTTGCAAAGCTTCCGACTCAGTTATTCTTTTCAAAACAATACTCTTAACTGGAACCCAGAAACAGTTGGAAAGTAACTATCTAACATGTCTTTTGCTAGAAAGGGTGCTGCTGAGGTAGTAATTTTGTGAAGGAAACCTTCCCCCTGCTTTCTCTACATTTCTCCACTTCAATATTTCAGAAGCAGAGCAGCGCCACCTAGTCGTTTAGAGATGCAAACATCATCTTTGTGACTTCCTGACTATTTTATTGTTCCTGGCCCCATTCATGGCCAACAAGCAATTTAACTACAGGTACCAAGCAGTTTTACACAGAGAATAAGCTGGAAAGGATATGAGTTTGACCCTTAAGTCTAATTGTGCAGATGATAACTAAATATTCATCAAGCCCCTTCATTCTTCCTATGTAAAGTATAAGTAAAAGGATCAAAGAAACTTGATCCTTTACAAAAGTTTCATTTCCTACCACCTCCCAAGCCATTTTATTTCATTATTTTATAAGATTATGTTGTAAAGAGCAATGGTGGGCAGTACTGGAGCCAGCTATAATGGCACGGTGAATAGAAAATTGGACAGAGTCAGGAAGGTATAAGTCTAAATATCACTTCAGATACTGACTCTGGCTAAGTCACTTAACCTTTGTCTGCCTCAGGTTTCTCATCTATAAATAATAGCACCTCCCTTTAGGATTATTAAAATGAGATGATATTTATAAACCTTTTTAAAAGCTAAAGTGCTATGTAAATGCTAATTATTATTAACAATATTGGGTAGAAAGCCAGACAACTGGGTAATAAAAAGGATAAAATTATGTGAGCCAAGGAGACCTGAGTTCAAATTTTGCCTCAGAAACTTATTACCTGTGTGGCCCTGGGCAAGTTGTTTAACCCTGTTTGTCTCAGTGTCCTCATCTGAAGGGTCAACTAGAGAAGGCAATAGCAAACCACTGGAGTATCTTTGCCAAGAAAATCCCAAATTGGGCCACAAGAGTCAGACATGACTGGAACAACAACAAAAGACTAGTCTCAAAAGCAGGAAGGAATGGGTTTAAATTCCAGTTTTGAAACAGGGGGCTTGTTTGTATGGGGCTCTGAAGACAACTATCTAAGACTATAAATTGCAGAAAAGTTGCAGATTTTTATCTGGAGAGGAATTTTGAACAGGAAGCTTCCTGGGTGAATGAAATCATAGGTCCATAGACTAAATATTTTCAATATCAACTAGATTTCATTGACTCATTTAGTGAAGTATATTGATTCTTTCATTATAATAAATAACATTTATCATTAAAGTTTACAAAGCATTTTACATACCTGCCATCATTTGAGCCTCACAGCAGCCCCCTGAGGTAGGAGTTTCTAGTATTTTGAGAAAAACTTTGCTCAAAGCTTAAAAGCATTGTCCATGGCCATGAGTATGAGTCTGAATCCAAGATCTATGTTAATGCATATTAGGGATGAAAGATTGCAGGTGCATATTATAAGTGTTTCCAATGTCCTACCAATCTTTCTCATTTTAAGAAGGATCTGGCATAAATTCCCCAAAGTGCCAGTCTTAGCTTAGGGCATCCCAACAATCTGTGACTATTGAACTAGTCAACAGCATGCACTAGGAAGAGGGCTAAACTTTGAGGCAAAAAAAAAGTCTTACGTTTGAATTCTACAACCATGAGCAAATCTTTTTTTTTTTTTTAAATAAACCCTTACCTTCCGTCTTGGAGTCAATACTGTGTATTGGCTCCAAGGCAGAAGAGTGGTAAGGGCTAGGCAATGGGGGTCAAGTGACTTGCCCAGGGTCACACAGCTGGGAAGTGTCTGAGGCCAGATTTGAACCTAGGACCTCCCTCTCTAGGCCTGACTCTCAATCCACTGAGCCACCCAGCTGCCCCCATAAGCAAATCTTTTAATATCTCTCTTGACCTCAAGTTCCTTATGTATAAATGGAGACAATAATATCATTATTTCAATACATTTTGTGAATAACTTAGTCAATAAACATCCAGGTTTAGCTCCTATTCTCAGTGCTTCCTAGATCATGATCTTGGCCAAATCACTTATTATCAGAAAACTAATTAACTTATTAACTTAATAATAATATAGTGATTGGGGTGTATGGGGTGCTCAGGGAGGGGTAGTATCTCTGGTATGGAGGGCTTGTTGTGCCCTCCTAGGGCAGCTCTCCAACCTCTGACCCTCACCTGACACCCAGCTCTCACTTGTGGCTCCTAGTAGCTGCTAGCATGTGGCAGCGGCCACACCCCGAGCAACGGCTTGGACAGACCAGCTAAACCTTGTGAGGGTAGCCATTGGGTCATAGACCCCTGGTGAACTAAGGCTTTGCTCACCCAGCATGTGAAGACTGCTTCGGGCGAACAGATGGAAGAAACCAATAAGAAGGTTCAAGGGCTAAGAGGGCGATGCAGCAAAGCACTGTGGAGTGCTTAGGGCGTGTTGGAGCACAAAAGACAACAGGGCCATCCAGTGCAGCTGAGGAAGTCTCCAGGTGTAACGACTTTTCGTGCCCCTGGACCCAGGCTTCCAACGCAGAGAGAGTGGGACTGTCTCTGTGCATCGACTCTTCCACTTAAATCTCCTTCACGCACAAGTGTTTTTGTGCACACTCATCTACATCACAGATGAAAGTGCACAAAGACAATTGTCATCCTCGGTTACTGAGAGACTACTACTATTACTAATATAGTGATTGTGTTAAATCGATTGTTATTAAAAAATTAAAATTTATTGTTAAATTAATAAGTAAAATTATTAATATATTGACAATATATTAATATGTATGTTTCTGCTTTCTTAATAATAATACAGTAGCACCTCTCTCACAGGGCTGCTCTAAAACCAAATGAGATGGAGATATATGTATATTATATATATACATATATATATATATATATATATATATATAAAGCATATCGCCAACCTTAAAATGCTATGCAAACATCAGCGGTTATTATTAGTGCCTATCATACAGGGTTGTTGCCAGCATCAAATGCAATAAGCTTTGCAAACTTTAAAGGGCTCTATAAATGTCAGCTATTATTGTTATGTAAATAATCTGGTGACATGGCAAGTGCCTAAAAAAGTACCAACTCTGAAACTGTTTCTAAAACACAATGAATTTCTAGCTCTGTCAGATGTTCAAAAACTAAACAAGAAATTATCTCTATTGCCAAGAAACCTAGCTTCATCTTAATGTTCCTCAGTTTCCATATTCGCTTTACTCTTTCTACCAGAACAAAATACATTATATTATTTTTATTTTTATGTTTTTACTAAGAAGCCAATATAATATAAGCTGGTTTGCCTGCCATTCTAACATCTAAAAATCCCAACTGAGTGACATTCTACACTTCATCAGCATAAGGACTGGTGATCATAACAATGACATTATAATGGACTTTTCCTTTCCAAAAGGAGTGTGTTGATCCAAGCTTTTTGGAACACAAAACAACCAGCCAGCTAAGTGGCACCTACAGAAATTAAGTCTACTATTAACCCCAAAATCCTGTTCACAAGAAGTTAGTTTTTTTCTACTGGGAACCTTTATCTCAGGGTTTTTATTGTCTGATTGCCAAACTTCACTCATTCAGCATCATTTTAATGTCTACCCTTCTTCCAACAATCTAACAAAGGCAATTTGAGTCTTAGGAACCCCAGGTTTCTCATTTCTGATATTTTGTTTAGGTGTCCTATACAAATAAATAGTAGAGACAGAGGCAAAGAAGTGACACCTCTGGGTGGAACTACTTATAAGGAGAGAGAGAGAGAAAGGTAGGGGTGGAGAGAGAGGGAGGGAAGGATGGAGAGAGAAAAGGAGGGAGAGGGAGAAAGAGAGGGAGAGGGAGACAGAGACAGAGACAGACAAAGAAAAATATAGAGATAGACAGAGAAGGAAAAAAGAGAGAGACAGAGTCAGAGAGACACAGAGAGAGTAGCAATCTTATGTATTTAGTGGAGATCTGTTGAATTCTACTGGAGATTCATTCTTTGGTAGCCCAGTTTATTCACAATCATCCCTGACTATATTGTGGTTCATTGCAGCTTCACTGTATCAGGATTTATATATATAAATTCTGTATTGCGGAGTTTTTACTATATCAAACTCCTGTGATAGGTGAGAACTCACTCTAATACTAAACCCCTAGGGGTATCCAGGTGACTCAGTGGATTGAGAATCAGACCTAGAGACAGGAAATCCTGGGTTCAAATATGGCTTCAGGCACTTCCTAGCTGTGTCATCCTGGGCAAGACACTTAACCCCCATTGCTAAGCCCTTGCCACTCTTCTGCCATAGAATCAATACACAACATTGATTCTAAGGTGGAAGGTAAGAGTTTAAAAAAAACACTAAATCTCTACTAAATATGAAGCTTTGGAGTTACTATAGAAGCAATCAATCTATCAAGAAATATTTGTTAAGCACCTACTTAAATTGCTTAGCAGGCACTATGCTAAGCCCTAAGGATGCAGACACAAAAGAGAAATAACCCCTACCTTTAAGGAGTTTAAAATCTAAATGGTGTATACTTCAACATGCAATTCATGTTGATTTATATCAACATGTAAATGTGTAAGAATATATAAAATAGGATAAGGATAAGACATGTGATTTTATTGGCATAGGTAACTCCCTCTACTGATGATGATGAGGGAATTCCTGCCAAAACAGGTCAGCATCTTCTCTGCTATATATATCCTTAGAAAGTTGCCTGAAACAGTAAGAGGTTGAGTGACTTGCCTAGAGTAAGACAGTCAATATAGGTCAGAGGAAAAATTTGAATTTGTGCCTTCCTGACTCCAAAGCCAGCTTTCTATCTACTATACATCTTACTCTCTATATAAAATAGATTCACTATAATTTTAGATGAAAGTCTCTTACAACTGGGTTTATTGGGGATGACTTCATATAGACAGTTGACCATGAGCTGATCCTTAGGGATTCTGAGAGGTAGAGGCAATTAAAGAATTTATTTTAAGCATTGTTTTTCAGGTACTTAAAAGCATGGAGAGAAGAGAAATTCTTATTCCATATTAATAAGTCCAGTTTGGTAAAACATAAAGACACATGCTTTATACATTCCTGCAATAACTTGAATTTTTGGCCATGGGAACAAAGTTCATGTCATAGAAAAAGGAAGCAAATTCAATTTTATAGATATCATGAAAGAGTCAAATATAGAATACTCATGAATGATTCAAAATCTACAAAATAAATAATGGGGGAAGTAAGAAGAGTGGCAATGTAGATTAGAAGATACACTAATGAGGAAATGCAAGGACCAGAAAGAAAAATAAGCTAGGGTATAAAGGTGAAGTTTAATGGGAAAAAGAAGCAACATTATCATTGGAGTATTTTACAGACTACCGGAACAGAAAAAGAAAGTTCAATAAATAAATTATAAATGTGGCACAAAGAAAGAATATAGTAGCAATAAGGAAAGTCAATTTTCAAACTTCTGGTAAAGTTCTTTGTTTCCAAAATAGGGACAATTAATAAATTATTGGCTTGTCTCAGTGGCAATTTCATTTTTTCCAAAGAGAGAGGAATATTCTTAACCTAACTCTTTTCAACTTGTCCTTATGAAAGCCTATCCTAATCAATCAATGAATAATTATTAAGCCCTTACTCTATGCCAACTGCTATGTTGAAACCTGCAGTAAAGAGGCAAAAGTGTCAATGTTCTTCACTCTCCAGAAGTGAAGCATTGTGAGGCAGACAATCTGTACATATACAAATATATATGAAATGAATACAAATGTAACAAGAACATGGCCACCCAAAGTGTCTTGCCTCTTTCCTCTCACAAAGGGTTCATAAACATCTATTCTCCTGACTGGCTTGCTCATTTCCAACTTGACCTCATAAGAACAGGTCTACTGTTCCCAGAAAAGGATCACCTCCACATGGTTGTACTCAAACTTTTTCAGGGCCCTAGTATTAACCATACTATAAGAAAAATACATTACCTTTATTTATCATTATATCTCTTTCCCTGCCCTGACATTCTACTAACTCCAGCCATGGTACATTTATATTTATATAAACCTAAATAGGTTAATATCTAGAAGTTAAGGAATGATTAAGATTTTTTATTTTACAGAAAGATTTAATGAGTTTTTACCTCATAAATAAATGAAGAGGCACTGAGTACCTCGTGGAAGTACTGATTAGATCTACCAAAAGTATATCATGAAGAGGTTGAAGAAGACTTGCTGCTGGAGTGGTCAAGGACAGGAGAAGAAAGTCTAAGAACAGCATTGAAAACCAGCTCTGTCCTAACTGTGTGAAAAAACAAATATTTAATTCTAGCGAGTCTTCTTCAACCACTTCACTATATCCTTTTAGTAGATCTACTTGGTGCCTCCTGATACTCAGTACCTCTTTATTCACTACTGAGGTAAAAACTTACCAGATATCTCTCCCAATACAACAAAAAAGTTTGAAAAAAAAAAAACTAGATTTTTCTAAATACTCAAAGTGGACAGCTCGATGGTACAGTGGATAGAGTCCTGGACCTAGAGTCAAGAAGATATGAGTTCAAATCTGGCCTCAGACTGCATGACCCTAGGCAAGTTATTTAACCCTGTTTGCCTCCATTTCCTCGTCTGTAAAAAACAGAGAAGGAAATGGCAAATTACTCCAGTATCTTTGCCAATAAAATCCCAAATAGAGTCACAAAGAGTTGGACATGACTAAAATGACTGACCAGCAACAAAAGCTATTCACAAAGATTATATATTTATCTAGCAATAAGGAAAAAGAAATCATAAAGGCAAATACAGAAAGCTAGCAAGGAAACACATGAATAATCCTTGTGCTTCAGGAACTTCTGATCAAGAGTACAGGATTTAATGTCATTGGTCCATTTGGAAATATGTGGGAAGGAAGGAAGGGGGAAAGAGGGAGAGAGGAAATGAGGGAGGGACAGAGGAAATAAGCATTGGTCAATTATGCCTATGTTGTACCTTTTATGAGCAAAGCACTATGTTAAATGCTTTACAAATATTTTTATTTGAAATTTACAAGAAGCTACTGTTATTCTCATTTTACAGTTGAAGAAACTGAGGCAAACAGTAGCCAAGTGACTTGTCTAGAGTCACACAACTAGTAAGTATCTGAATCCAGGTTTGAACTCAGATCTTCACTCCAGATCCAATACTCTAACCTCTGTGCCACCTAGTTGCTTCTAGGCAAGTTCTGACATCACTTCTCAACTAACTACTCCTGTTTTCATCCTCACCTCTATCTGTAAAATTCTCTTTCTTCTTTAAGCAATAAAGTCTTTATGATATCTTTTAACTAAACATCACTCTTAAAAGGGTGATGTTACCTCTTGATTTAAAAAACTCATGGCTTGGCTGTTTGAGCAATAGAGGCAAGTCCAGCTAGTTTTTCACTCAACTAGATGCTGTATTGGATCAGCTCATAGCAAATATACCTTACAGCAAAGCATATCCAGTCAGCCCTCTAGGAAATACAGGGAAGACAGTTAGCCAGATCTTAATTCTCCAGATGTCTCTTCCAAGTATCTCTTCCAATCAAGCAAAACAACTAGAGAACCTATCTTTCCCCTTTTCTGCTTTTCCTTTCAAACCAGAGATTTCAGCAAAATGAAATAACCACTTACTTCTCAGGGCTTCATTTCTGTGGCACCAAAGAACAATAGCTAAAATGGAAGCTTCAATGACTAACTAGCACCCCATTGTCTTCTTATTAGCTGCTCTCCCCTGTTTGTTGTTAATTTATTAGTTCAGTTAGTTTATTAATTTGCATGTTTGTTTTTTCCACATTGCTGAGGTTTTCTATGCCCTTCTCAGTCTTTCTTCTGTCCTTGACCACTCCACATAGTCTTCTTCAATCTCTTCACTATATATTCTTAATTAATCTAAGAAGTGCCTCTGGTACTCAATGACTCTTCATTTACTTATGAGGTAAAAACTCACCAAATCTTCCTATGAAAGCAAAAATCTTCATTTAGTCATTCCTTAATTTCTAGATGTTAACATAATTTTTCATTTTGTTAACTTTACCCTCATAAATTTTTAGCAAATTAGCTCAGAGACCACAATGTTCTGCAAGTCCAGTCTGTTCTCAAATTAGTCCTTTTACAGAGTCAACAGTTTTGAAAACTGTATTTCTCCACATTTACATTTTATTATGCTTTTAAATAAACAAAAATTCAAATATGGCTTCAGACATTTCTAACTATATGACCCTGGGCAAGTCACTTAATCCCCATTGCCTATCCCTTACCACTTTTCTGCCTTGGAACCAATATACAGTATTAATTCCAAGGCAGAAAGTAAGGGTTTAAAAAATAAACAAACAAAAATTTCTTTGCTTCTTTAAACCATCAAATTGTTCACATACAAAAATGTCAGTCTATAGCCTTTAAAAGATGTCATATTTATCAGTTCATTTTCCCAGTCCCAAACTGCTCATACTCCAAAGAAAAGCTGTTTTTTTTTTACCTTTTTTCAATGTTGGTTTAGCAGTTATCATTCATTAAAGTTCTTTTCCTAAAGTTTCCAGGCCCCAAAATGTTTGTCTATGAAGGAGAAAATACCTACATATCCTTTATCAATTATTTTTCTTTTGTATAAGTATTTTTTCTGTTCCTTTCAGTCCAACCTGAACCATAAGAATAACCTTCAACTCTCAGTCAGTGCCTGTCAGAACCATATCAAGGGACTGAGCCAGACCCCCTAGTAGGTCACTGTGGAAGAACACAAGAGCCAGGAAATGAATAATGACTGCATGCCTGGGGGCCCTCCATAAGATCTGAAGACAACAAAGAATAGGATTAGCTCCTTTTAAGTGACATTTCAGTGCAGCCCACTTTGGGAGGGAGGGTCAAGGGGTGGAGATGGATATAGGACAGTGATGGCAAACCTATGGCACAGAGGCCAAAGATGGCAAGCAGAACACTCTCTGTGAGCACTTAGCCACCCTCCTTTCCCTTCCCTCCCCCTAGAGTTGGTTACTAGAAAGGGAGAGAAAATTGGGGCAGAGCTGCTCCTCTTCCCCTCTCCACCATGCCTCCCCACACCTCTGCCCAGCAGCCCAATGGGAATGCACAGGAGGTAAGGTGGGCAACTCACAGGTGGCAGAGCTGGAGGGAAGCAGAGTGCTCAGGCCACTCCCCTCCCCCTCTCTATACTCCCTGAGGATATTCCTCACTTCACCCACTCCTCTGCCTAGCAGCAGATAATGGGAGGAGGGGGAAGAGGGCACAGAATTTGGTCTGGGGTGGGGCTGGGGCCTGGCACTCCATCTCTAAAAGGTTTTCCCTCACTGGTATAGGAGGTCTGAGAGCAGTACAATCGCTGACATTCATTTGAGTTCTGTGGAGGCTTTAGAAAGGGATGGAGCTAACTCCATATTGAGTATTTTGTAAGGAAAGGAGACCTGAGACAGTATCTAACCAACAATGAGGTTAGGAAGCCAGAAGGCAGAGGCAGAAGCCAGTTTCATAGCAACACATAGGCCTAGTTAGAGCCACGTCATTCAGAACTATTATGGTAGTGGCATCCTGCCTGCGGAGAAGATAATATGAAATAGGACTTGCCTATCCCATCCAAAAGTACTAAAGAGAATAGAACCTAAACCTGACACAAAGACTCAATCCAAGAATATAGATTAGAAAAGAAGAATCTAAATACATTGAAAAAATATTATGGGTTAAGGAGATGTTCAAGAATGTTAAATCCAGGTTAAAAAAAAAAAGCATGGTCTCAGAGAAAAGAATGCCTTGACCACAAGGACTCCAAAATGCCTGGAAGAAATAAAAAGAGAGAGAGAGAGAGAGAGAGAGAGAGAGAGAGAGAGAGAGAGAGAGAGAGAGAGAGAGAGAGAGAGAGAGAGAGAGAGAGAGAGAGAGAGAGAAATAAGGCTTCTATCTTAGAGTTCTAAATTAAATAGAGTTCTTAAAAATGAAAAGAGAGCACATAGTTTAGAACAGAAAGCTTAAAATGCTACATAAGCTGCAGATTTCCTGAAATATAGAATGAAGTGAATAGGACTAAACTATTCCATGAATTTGTGTGCTTTCTTCTCCTTTCTTCTCATTTTTTCATACTGTCAGTTGAGCCAAGGGAACCAAAGATAAGGAAAGCTCATACTTCATCAAGGAAATGCAATCATTGCTAAAGCAGTGCCATCAGTGGGGCAGCAAGGACCTGCAACCATGCTTGAACATGTCATATGTATGACACACATAAGACATAATCATTTGTATATTCTGCTTTGCATCTTCTAGTAAATTTCATAGAATCACAGAATCACAGAATTGGAACCTCAAAGAGATCACTTAATCCACTATATGAACAGCTCAAAAGTAACCATCTGACCTATTCTTAAAGACCTTGTGTGACGTGGAACTCATATTTCAAGACAGCAGATTCTACTTCTAAAGAGTAATTTCTAGAAGGAGGTAACTAGGTGGCATGGTGAATAGAGGGCTGGTCCCTGAGTCAGGAGGAAATGATGAACCACTTCAGTATCTTTGCCAAGAAAACTCCAAATGGAGTCACCAAGAGTAAGACATGCCTAAATCTGAACAATAACAATTCCTAGATTTTTTTTTCCTTAGCTGAAGCCAAGATTTGCCTTTGTGCAATTTGTACTCCTTGCTCCTGGTTCTGCCTCTGGAATGAATCATAATGAATTCAATAGTTCTTTCACATGATAACCCTTCAGATAGTTAAAGATAGATATCATGCCCCCCCCACCTCACCCCAAATTCATCTCCTCTCCAGACTAAATATACCTAATTCCTTCAACTATTCTTCAGGATCTTCATCATCCACATTGCCCTCTTGTGGACATTCTACACATTCTAAATGTCCTACCAACCAGAACTGAAAACAAACTCTAGATTAGACACAATATTGCCTTCCTGTTCTTTTATTCTTTTTCTCTCAAGGAAATCAAGTGGGGGTGGGGGACAGACAAGAAACAAATATAACTAATTATCATACAAAATACTATATAAGAAATTTGCTACCCCCAAACTCTAAATAAAATAAATTGCATGGAATCTATAATCTGGATACAGAATACATACATATAAATGCCTGCCACTCAGTAGGCACTTGATGCTTTGTTCATTGATACATATTGTTGCACCTAGCTGCCTGAAAGAGACAGAGACAGAGACAGAGACAGAGAGTGATTCTTTTACTTAACGTGGTAGAGTGATCCAAATTATACAAACAGTAGCTTTCAAGGATAGTATGTAAATTTTGTCATTCGGGGGAGATGATCAAGGGAATTCTTCATCAATATGATCATCTTAAAAGGTAGTGAAAATTTGTCTGGGGCTTTGAGACCATGTCCCGATAGAAAAGCGTAAAACTAGCAATTGGCAACCCCCTTGAGGATACTAAAAAATATCTTTTAATTAAGTCTCAGTAATTAAAAAGGAATTCTAGGGGGCAGCTGGGTAGCTCAGTGGATTGAGAGCCAGGCTTAGAGACGGGAGGTCCTAGGTTCAAATGTGGCCTCAGACACTTACCAGCTGTGTGACCCTGGGCAAGTCACTTGACCCCCATTGCCTAGCACTTACCACTCTTCTGCCCTGGAACCAACACACAGTATTGCCTTAGATAGAAAAAAAAGATTAATGAGAATATCTAGGAAACTGTCCCTCTAACAACCTTAAATTCATTTTCTTCCTTAAGGAAATATAAATCTCGTTGTAGTATCATAAGGTTGAATATTAGTATGGTCTCTAATATGAAGTGGAGCTCCTTGGAACATTTAAGGATGAGGAATCTCAGATTGCTTCCATTCTGAGAAATATAGAAGCAGAAAGTTGCTATGAGTCGGTAAATTTGGGGACCCTAAGAAAAGATAAGATTCATCTAATATGAAGGAGAATTCTATCGTTTGTGGGCTATTGTGAGGACTTTAAGGTTTCTATATTTGTTTCTTTGTTTTTATGGGGTAGAATAAAGATTGTGCTATGCCATGATTAGTACCATGAATGCTTGTATAGGAGCTGGGGGCCCTTTTACCTAGAAACAAACTTTGTTTAAATTATATTCTGAGATATCTCAGAGGCAACTCTGGGTGGGAATAAGTTATGCCCAAAAGGAGAGGTTGTCTCAAGATTGGACCGGCTCTGTATGAACATAACCTTCAGAAGTTAAGCCATGGTTTCTTGCCACCTGGCACCTCTTGTTGTGGGAGAAACACACCCAAGTTTGTAACAGGGTCTCACCCCAAGTATGGGAGACTCAAACTCTGTTCAATCCAGAAGTAAGAAAATAATTTTATTTGAAAAAGCGGTTTATGATGGTATAATATTAGCTGGTGGAATAGTCTGGGGGCTAATAAGATAGCCTTAGGACTGATGAACAAGCCTAGAGGCTAATAGAGTAGCCTCTTTTGGCGCTGATAGTATGGACTAGCAGCTCCACTATAGAGTGGCAGCTTCCATTGAGGAATGGCAACTTCCACCTTAAAGTAGCAGCTTCCACTGTGGAGTGGCAGCTTCCCTGCCACATGGATCAGAGTTGACATATTTATTGGGGTCTGGAAGCTTGTCATCTCCCATTCCAAATTCAAGTGGAAGTATGTTTGGGGGTTTGTTGCCATAAGGAATAAGAATTATGCACAAGTTTGGGGGATTCTCCTGGAATGCCAGAGTCCCCAGTGCACAAGTTCCTTGTGTAATATTTATAGGGAAAATGTGTTAGGGATTGAAGAACAGGGGATACGGAAGGTTTTGTAACAGGGAATAGAGGAGTTGAAGAGAGAGAGGGAATATGGCTGCCAGTGAGGTAAAAGGAGGGAGATGCCCCCCTGCTGAGAGGCCATTTTTGAAAAATGGGGTTCCCAAGAAATGGGCCAACTAAGATAGCCTGAGGGGATGTCTTCTCTATTGATTGATGTTGAAGATACCCCAGAGCAGAAGCATGGACCCCCCTGAGGGACAAGTCTCCCCCAACCAAGGTCACCCAGAAAGGGGTCCAATAAGGACCATTTATAGTTGAATGGCTGTCCTGAGGTTCAACTCCCTCTATGTCCCCTGAAATGATAGTTCTCTTATCTGACTGCGGTTATTTAAATAAAGATGAATTTTAATAACAAGTTTGGATTGGGGAGGTATCACAGAAGAAGGAATTGGGATTTCCCAAATTGGGTTTGAGTCTCTCTCAGCTTTTGAGCTGAGGCCATGCCTCACAGGCTGGTGGAAAGTTCCTTTTATTCCTGTCTAAGCTAAGATGTGCTAATTTTCTTAAGTTCAAAGTCTTAGCATTAGACAACAAGAAGAAGGGAAGGTTCTGACTTTCAGAGCTGGTTGGGCCTGTTTCTTCAGGCTGGCACCCCTAAAGACCAGCCTTATAGTTCAAACTGCTTCCCCTAAGTCCTTTTGTTCAATGACATGATCACAGGAATCCAGGTAGAGCACACAGTTGGGAAAATCAGGAATAGAGGCACTTCTATTGAGAGACAGGGAGAAAGGCTCCTTCCAATCCAAGGGCCAGGAAGAGAGATTATCAGGAGACCAACTGCCACTCCCAGTTGTTCCCCCCCCCCCCCCATCACCAACTGTCATTCTTGTCAATATCTTCTCTCTAACATTCCAACTGCTGTTTGTTCCACCTGACTGGCAGAAAGTCCAAAACTTGCTACCGTTTTCCTTTCCACAATTGTTTAGTTTTCCTTTCCACACATGTTCCCTGATTGTCCACCTTGTCATCATTTGTCAATGTAGAAGAGGTCTTGCTGTACTTCAAGAATGAGAACGTGGGAGGTGGGGGTGGAATTTGGTACACCCTATAGGTATTTAATTAAGTATTACAGTTCTATGAACAATATCAGTAATTAATAAAAACAGATTAGGCAGAAACTGATCCCCAGAATAGAGCATTACAGATCCAGTACACAGAGTGGTTAACTGATCAATCTGCAATTCATGCTTAACTAATGCTAAAACTATGCTAAACACTTGATGTTTAACTAGTGCTAACTAGTGAGAGATGGTATTTTGCAAAAGAAATGAGTTTGCAAGTAAGTGCCATAGAACCCAGTGGAGCAGGAAAGAGAGGAGAGAGCCAGATTGGAATCTTGGAGAGGGAAGGGGTTTCTGGGAGTCGAACTGCCAGCTTGGAGAGTTGTTCACGGACTCTGGGTTATCCCCTGGGGTTGACTGAACTGCTTCTAATACCGTACCTCTCACCTGCTCCAACTAGTATCTAGAGATTTATTTCCTTCTTGGATTTAGGCTAGGATTAGTCAGAATAGGAAAGAAACATTAGATAGAGAGGAGATTCAGATTGGCCTCTGCTTTAGCCAAGGGCTGACAAGACTTGACATCGATGATTGTTACATTAGTTTAGGGAAACCTTACATCCCTCTTTCCTGATCTCATCCCTGTTTTATTTCAAACAAATAATTATATATCCTGAGAAGCAGTCACATCTATCACACAGAACTATAAGGGGGTAAGCAGTCATTTGGGTTCTATCCTGGGGAGAGATCTCTATTTCAACTGGGTTAAGCAAAACTCCCAGTCAACCAACATTAACCTCTCTCTCAGGTTAGCACTCTGTCTCTGGGGAGAACACCCTAAACAGGCTAGGTTATGTAAAGCCCTAGTCAACTGTCTATATAATCTCTTAAGGTGTTTAATTCCCATTTCACAGTGTACTTTAGTTTCCCCTTTAACACTAGTGATGTAAAGATTGAGGTACAGGGGATACAGAAGGGTTTGTAATAAGGAATGGAGCAGGTGAAGGGACAGAGGGCATATGGAGGCTGGTGAGGTAAAGGGAAAGGTACCCTCTGGCCTGAGAGACAATCTTTGTAATTAATTCCCTCACACTCAACCCACCAGAGTGGTACCCCTGGGTAATATTAAGGATGACAGGATCAGTATCTTTGAATGGACTTCTGGGAAATAGTGGAGTTTATTCTTCAAGGCTTAACTGGTAGTTGAAACCCCAGAAGTCCCCCTTGTCTGGGGGTAGACTGTCACTGTTGGCTTTCGTTGTTTAGCCTAGGCTAATGGCTAGCCCAGTCCACCACCCTCTTTTTCTCTGTTCTTCCTTCAATTTGAATCTGACTGAGAGTTTCTATTTTTCAAAGTGGTTTAATAATTCTAGTAATAAAAGAAAGGGGATAGATATATACGAATATGAGACCCTTGCTTCTTCTTCAGCTGAGTGCTCAGCTGCAGTTCATCTATCTTCTTCTTAGCTAATCACTGTCTCTACCCTAACTAAACAAATGGCAAGTGCCCTTCTTAGGAAGATCAAGAGATGGAAAAGATCTTCAGGGTGACCCCCTGAAGTTAAGGGATCATCCCCTTTCTGCAGCAGTTGTTGTTTGGTTCCTCTTCTAATGGATACTCTCAAACATACAGGAATCTTTTTTCTTCTGGGTAAGGAAAATGGAGGCAAGGCTTTTCTACAGGTTGGGATCTAGAGTTCAAGGTCCTCACACCTCACTCAATGGAGTTCAGAGGGCAAAGACTCTCTCTTTTTAGCAGTTTCTCCCACAATCCTCTTCTTTCACTCCAATTGTCACTCCCCCTCCCATCATATTCCAAATGATGGCTGCTTAATCTCAGTGGGCAGAAATACAAAAGCTTTTTTTTCCCCTTTCCACAGTGAGAAATGCAAGATTTCAGGTTATGAGGGTCACTTTCCTATTACTACTCCTCACTGCCCATTGTCAGCCCACATCACTCTTGTAATAATTTCTAGGTGTGTATTGAACTATTTCATAATCCCAAATGAGTTTGATTCTGTCCTCAAACACTTGATAGCTGTGTGACACTGGGCAAGTCCTGTACCCCTTTTTGCCTCAGTTTCCTCATCTCTAAAATGAGCTAAAGAAGAAAATGACAAACTACTTTGCTGGGAGCCATCAGACCATGACGCCTTGACAGAGTCACGCATGGTAGCTAAGAAGACCACAGAGTGGCCCTTGGCAAGATGTAACTGCCCACTCTATCCCCTTTGCATAATCTTTCTCATCAATGTCCCTTACCTATGGAATTGACATGACTACCATTCCCCCTAGTCTCAGAAGGAGTAATATAAGAGCAAAATACCTATACCCTAATTCCCTAAAACATCACCAAAAGATCAGACCCCTAAACCCAATCCCAAAAAGACTATCATGGGTTAACTTTTACTTAGGTACATAATTCCCAGCAAAACCATAGCTACAAGCCAAGCCCAGAACTTTCCCACATACAGAAACCTCTTCTCATGAAGTCAACACACAAATCAATCATAAAGGCCCATACAATATGTACAAGTACACTAAGCTTCAACATACCTCAGTGACTCAACTTCACAAACCAGTAACTCGCCAGTGGGAAACTCCTTAGTAAACCCTGAGAAATGATCAGTCTAAATTTGAATTGTGTTCCCAGTACCTCTCAACCTCAATGATATGATTGTTGAATTGTCTTTTAAGACCTGTCTTTTAAGAATTGTCTTTTAAAAGAACTTTTAAGAACTTATAATAATTATAAGAATAATTATTCCAATTTATTAAAAGCAATAAGTAATTTTCCTTTATTATAAGCTTAAAACTTCTCACAGGGTAATGAGAAAATTAAGCTACCTGTGACAAAATCATTTATGTTGTGAGCAACCTTTATTCTGTCTTTAATCAAAATACAAGAATATAGAATGTTAATGAAGTGATCTGTTAAAAGTTAATGTATCACTTTTCCAATTATCTCTCTTTGAACATGTGTGTTAGGTAATGTAGCTATGTGCCAAGAAAATGGGTATAAAAATAAAAACCAGGCATGGGGATGGCAGAGCAGCTATCAGATGCAAAGCATCTGATATTATAATTAACAGCATTATATATAACAGCATAATGATTAAGCTGTCTTCCATTTGTTATTTTCTTGACTGATCATTTGCCACTTGTTGGGAACCCCTGGATCATGAGTGAGGCTGGACCTCGCCCATGCCACTACTCTAGTATCTTTGCCAAGAAAACCCCAAATGGGGTCATGAAGAATCAGATATGACCAAAAAAAATTACTGAATAAATTTTATAATGAATACTGCAAATGCATTTATTGTTTTAATCTTATTTCCTGATAAGTTTTTAATATTTTCTCCACTAGTGAATTGAATGCTTTCATTAATTTTTCTTTAATTTCTCAGTGATGAATCACTTTCAAGAGCAAGAAGCCTAGATATTTATGGCTACCCCCAGAACCAAATCTTGAATATTTGTGATTAGAAAGTTCAGTTCACAGAATCATATGTATTTAGAGCTAGAAGGGAGATATCACTGATTAAAGACTAAGCTGACTCCTTATGTATAATAATTAACTTTGCTTTTTACGGCTACAAAAATTCCCAACTTGATCTATCTCTTTTTAAAATGAATTTAAATGCCATGGTAGAGTATATATGGCACTAGATGAGGACATAGGAGGGCTGGGTTCTTGTTTTGGCACAAATGAGCTGAGCTATCTAGCCTTATGTAGATTAGTAAATCTCTTGGGGCCTCATTTGCCATACATGAAAAATCAGATTAGACTAGGGCACGAATCCCAATCTTATATCACCCAAAGATCCCTTTATAGTGTCAATTTTTTTCATGGATATGATACATGATAGTAGTTGTCTCAATCAATCAACAACATTTATTAAGCATCTAATATAGAATTATGTGCCAGGCACTATGCTAGGTGCTAGGAATATAAAGTAAAAAATAAAATGGTACCACTCATTTCCATTTATTATAAAAAATACTTAATTTCTAAAAGTTACTACAGAGGGTCAGCTGGGTAGCTCAATGGATTGAGAGCCAGACCTAGAGACAGGAGGTCCTAGGTTCAAATCTGACCTCAGACATTTCCTAGCTGTGCGATCCTGGGCAAGTCACTTAAACCCCATTGCCTAACCCTTGCCACTCTACTGCCTTGGAACCAATAAACAACATTGATTCTAAGACAGAAAGTAAGGGTTTATTTTTTTTTAATAAATAAAAACTACTACAAATTCTGCAAGTGATAGATTATAAATTCAATTCCTAGAAAATTTCCACAATCAATTAAGAGGGGGTTCAAGAACACTTGAAAAAGAAGGCAATTTTGGAGGGGATCTACTATAGTTTCTACAAGGATGGATCATCTTATCTAACCATGTGTTCTTTGACAGAGTTATGAACTGAAATACCAGGAAAACTCTGGAGGCATAATGAACTTGGATTTCAATGATGTACTGGATCTTGTCTTTTCATCAGAGTCCCAATTTGAAATTTTGTGTCTTGAAAAGTATACCAACAAGCACACAATGTGTTCTCTAGCTAGAGAGGCTACTAAAGGAAAGATAGAGAGCCTGGGAAACAGACCTCAATGGTAAACACCCAGAAATACCATTGTTGGGGAGGATGCCCCTGAGGAAAGGAAGTGATCTCTTTTAATTTCAATGAATTCCTTTTTTTCCCCTTATTTGAAAATAAAGGTAATATTTCATAGAAACCATAGAATCTAAGAGTTGGAAGAAATGGTCACACCTGAGCACAAGGCCCCAGCTGAGTAATGAACACAAAATAATTCCAGAAATATAGCTGTTTGCCTCTTAGCAAAGGAAAAGAACAATGGTTCAGTTCTAATGTTTAGACCAGTACATAAACCTGCAATGGAAAACCCAAGGCAGGAGACCGAGACTAATGGGAAGCCAGCCATTCAGTCACTGAACCTGAAGAACCTCCCAGCAGGTTAACAGTGACTAAGACCAGTAACAGTCTACTGAAACTCAACTATACACAAACCAATAGCTGCAAACCTGGGATATAAATTTGCAGAATTCAAACCAAAAGGGCAATCAACAGATGTCTCTTTGGAAACATTGAAAATTTGTAGGTCCCTAGACTGAGTTGTGAAATGAACAAAAGCTCGGGCCAAATATGCTTCCCAGAAGTGAGCAGAGCCCAACACTAACAGAAAGTTTATAGACAGGAAGTAGGTCAGAAAAATAAGTAGGCAAAAATAAATAAATCACAGAAAAAAATCAATAACTGCATTAAACATAATAACAATAAGGAGACAACATACCAAAATTTGTGGAATATGGCCAAAATGGTATCTAGGGAAAATGTAAATATCTAAATGTGTACATCAACAAAATAGAGAAAGAGTAGAGCAATTAATTAATCAGGCAACTAAAAATAATAGTCAGCAAATTAACCCTCCCCCTTAAATATCAAAATCAAAATGAAAATCAAAGATGAGATTAACAAAACTGAAATTAAACATTTTTTTAAACTTTTGGACTAATAAATAAAATTAGGGACTGATTAAAAAAACATGAAATAAACAAACCATTAGCTAATTTGATTTTTAAAAAGAAAGGTCAAATTACTAGTATCAAAAATGAAAAAGATGAATTCACAGCCAATAAAAATAAAAGTGATCATTAGGCATTATTTTGTTCAACTATCTGCTAATAAAATTGATAATCATAGCAATGTTTTAAAACCCTCTGTTCCATTAAAATCACACTTTCTCCTGGAAATATTATACTCTCTTTTAGGATTTTTTTATTATAGTTTTTATCTTTTGCCTTTTGTAATATCATATTTTGAGACCTCCCTTCTTTTATAATGGTAGTTGCTAAGTCTTATGAGATTCTGTGGTTTCTTGATTCTAAAACTCTTGTTTTGTCTCAACAACTTCCTCGAACCCACGAGAAGCCTCAAGATAGGAAGATAGAGGAAGGATAGAAATTCTGTATGCCACAAGGGGGGTGGCGGAGTCAAGTTAGAGATATGAGGTGGCAGGAATGAGTCAGAAATCCAGGCTTTATTAATTATCAAGGAGCCACAGCAATAACTCAGATCAGTGGACTACTCAGAAGGCTTATACCCGTCCAGTGATCCAAATTTAATACCACACAGGTCAGAGACATGATAGAGAAAAGAAAGTGCCTGGCCGAAAGCTAGGTCCCAGGTGGGAGAGGTAGAGAAGGAAAGGAATCAAAAATGGAGCTTGGCCAGGCCAAGCTCCAGCAAGGACAGGCATCAGTGAGAGCTAAGATCCATGTGAGGAAGAGAGAGAAGAGAGGGCAGAGCCTGCTGTGGCCGGTATTTAATCTCTTTGATGTGACACAATACAAAGGGATGATTATCATTGGTTAATGACAAGTTATAGGTGTGGTTTCTCTTAGCCAGGTGAGCACAAAGAAACCTGTTTTCCCGCCTAACCTGGGGGAAGCTGGGGTCAAGGGTCAGAGGCTTTCCTAGCCATGCGCAAGACTGAGCATGCTCAAGACTGAGCATGCTCTCTTCTAAGCCACTCTGTACATACTGTTTCCCTTGCCCATAGCTATGGGTGGACTGCTACAATCAGAATCTTCCTATTTGAGTTTAGTGCTTAAAAGACTACCTGGGAGAGTTCATAAACTATTTATGTTCAAATTTTATAAAACCCTTCAAATTCTTCAAGTACAGAGAGAGGATTCCATGTGAATCTCCTATCATTTATTAACTGCCTGGGGCTGTAACCCTTGTGTGCCACTCACTGGTACAGGCCCCTCAGGTGGCCTGAAAAAAGAGGCAAATTGGGTCTCCCTCTCATTTATCAGCTGGGAGGAGGGAGCCACTAAGAGAGACTTTACTTCTGATTTCTTAAACCTTGCTAGTTTTTCCCACTATGGTGACATCTAGTGGCTACAATAGAATAGAGGAAACTTTTAGTTAAGAGGAAGTTTTGGAGTTGAGCTGATCCAACTTTCCTCACATTTTTACAAATGGCAGTCCAAGCATTTTTCCTCACAACAATCCACCAAAAAGCCAGGGTCCAGCGAACTTAACTGACAACTAAAGTCACACAGCTTTTCAGTGATGAAATCAGAAACAGAACCAATTGTTTGAATAAAGTACATTTCAATAGTACGTTATGATTTTCAAAACTTTGCTACTAATCCCATGTTAAATTAGTATATTGAGATTCAGTAGATGAAGTGGCTTGCAAGTTGGACTGAGCTTCAAATCACTCTCACTTCTAAATCCTATTTCAAGGAGGCATGTGGGTGGGTGGGCATTTTAGGTATTGGCAATATGAGCAAAGGCATGTTGATTTTTGTATTTAAATGAGCATAAGAATATTCGGTATGGGGGGCAGCTGGGTAGCTCAGTGGATTGAGAACCAGGCCTAGAGACGGGAGGTCCTCGGTTCAAATCCGGCCTCAGCCACTTCCTAGCTGTGTGACCCTGGGCAAGTCACTTGACCCCCATTGCCTAGCCCTTACCACTCTTCTGCCTTGGAGCCAATACACAGTATTGACTCCAAGACAGAAGGTAAGGGTTTAAAAAAAAAAAAGAATATTCGGTATTAATTGAGGGCAGTTTGGCTAGCTAAGATGTCACAATGAAAACGATTAAGTTGGGATTCCAGATTCAATAATTTAATAAGAATAACCAAATTAAATTTGGGCAGCATTTAGGACCTTTGGCAATTGTAAAGATGAGATGATACATATACAATTTTTAAAAAAAGGACAAATATATGCAAAGAATGATTTCTTTGCATTAAAAGTGAACTGAGTACCATAAAAAAAGTGCTCCCTCTCTCCCCAGTCTACTATAAATATATGTTAGTTATTAGGAATTTGGGGTTAGCCTGAATAAACTTCATCAGTGTCTCTCATTGATCTCCAAAATTAGCAACATCTCTGTTGCCATTGCAAGCATCTCCAACTACTACTGGCTCCTTTACATCTTCCTTTTGTGGAATGTGGATATACAGGCCTCTCTCTAGGTTCATATGTTGCATAGCAGCTCTTGTCTCCTTTTCTTAAGAATTATATCTTTCCTCTTCTATCTGGAAAAAGCAATAAGAATTAACTGTAAATGAAGTATAATGGTCTTGGGGAATTGAATTATTTGCCTTCATTCAAATGTGGCAGCTAGCACAGCCCCTCTCCTACAAAATGACTAATTAATTTAGGATTAGAAAATTCCTTGTAATTCCTATTTGGTCCTGATGGAAGGCTTGTGATCTATAGATATATATCCACCACACACCCACACACCCATGTACCATTTCAAGAACTCTTTTATATATGTGTGTGTGTGCTATATATCTGTATGTATGCATATATATCAAATACATGTATATAGTATGCGTATATACACACATATATCATTTTTGGAACTCTGCAAAAAAGCAAACAAAACTACAAAGGAGTTATGTCATACTAATATCTTTGTCATTTTAATTTTTATATTTATTTATTATGCATTAATATTTATTAGAGTAAATATAATAAATATTGTTTATTATTATTATTTAATTGTTGTATAGTCATCTGGCAAGCTGAAAACCTCACTCTCTCCCTATGTACACCTATAGGAAGATAATTGATGAACTATCTACCGTCTACACAGAATTGATGTATGAGGCAGGATTCAAACCCTCTAAGTTAACCAGCCTTTCTGTGAGAGTATGTTGCAAAAAATAGATATATAATTCATTATTCTATCTTAAAAATATATTTAGCCTTAGTAGTTTATACAATAAGTAAATGACCTAATTTTCCCTATATAATTTCGCCTCTCTTCAGTTCATGTAATATAAATACTCTGTTTTCCGTGTTCTAGTTACAGATTTTAAAAAGCAACTACATCTGTAATTGTCTTTGGTGTCATTGATACATCTAACATGAAAGGCTAAAGTTCACACAGAAACCTTGATTTTTCCAAAAAGTAAGAGTCAAAGAGGTTACTTATTATATTCTTAACTCTAGTTATTTCATTTTATTTACTGGCAACTTAGTGGCACAATGTATCGATAGATCATCTCACTTGTAATCACTAACCACAGAGTTCAAACCCAGCCTCAGACATTTACAAATTATTTAACCTTAAGCATGTCACTTAATCACTGTCTGCCTCAGTCTCCATATCTGTAAGATAGAGATAATATCATCTACTGTGCAAGGCTGTTGTGGAGATAAAATGATATATTTGCAAAATACTTTGTAAATGTTATAAGAGCTATAGAAATGCTAACTCTCCTTCAAAATATGTTTGTGTTTATTTTCTCCGTTTATAATTAGAGAGCCATTTTTTGCTAGTTAATATTTCTATCTTCAGTTTTATTATTAATTCAGTTCTGCCACTGTCTTGTGCTTTTTTCTTTAGTGACAAACAATAAAAAAAATAACTGAGTGGTCTGTTTTTCTCCTTTTAAATACCTAAACTCATAAGAAACCTAGATCTCCTCCTGTTCTCAACTTTTATGCAGTACTCTTGAGGACAGTTGATTTCAATAGATATATTTCAGCTTCTAAAGTGCTGGAACTTTTGTTCTTAATGCTCTGGATATTTTATCTGACTCATTTGCCATGACTTCCAGTAGATTGCTGAGTGATGATTCTTGACTAGACATTGTCCAGTCTCAGAGAGGAAGGCTGTGAAAATACTGATGCATGCTGAGCCAAAGTATGTGTCTCAGAAAAGTCACTATTTCTTATTTTTTCTTTGCCTGCAGTTAGGTTTAAAATGTCTTTCTAGTGAACTACCCTTTTATGATAGGTCAGTATTAGCAAAGAAAAGGATCTTTCATCTTTTATCTTTGAATAGATAGTACAATTAAAGAGATAGAAAAGACTCATTTCAAAGTCTGCTCCATCTCTTCCTCAGATTACATTTCACCCTTATTAAAAGTATTGAAAAGAAATAGTGTCAAGAAAATAATGGAAGGTGTGCTATAGAAGCTTGACTTTCAATGTATTTCCTTAGGCATATGGTGTGCCTTTTGTCCTTGCCTCTCTCAAGGAAACATTATTAATTAGAAACTTGATAATATTGCTTGCAATCCTTAGAAAAAGGATTCTGTGGGCATATAAGGTGATATTGCTGTTATCATTCTTTTTTAGTATAAATTTTCATTCATTAACTAGGATAGGAATTTATATATGTGTGTGTATATATATATACATAATAACAAAAGAATTATTACAAATTAATATTATGATCAAATGAAAAAAAGAGATTCTAAACATCTGCAAAATTCTATTTGCTAATTATTATGACAGTCTTCTCCCCTCAAAATAATGCATATATTAAATAGTAATACAAATTTATTTTGCTTTTATAATCCTTTTGCCTGTTTCTACTATATCTATAACATGGATTTGTTGCTATTAGTTTTGACTACCACTGACATTACTTCAATGCCTCAGCATAACATAGAGGTGACTTCAGTCTCCCAAAAGCAATATCTGAAGTACTAAAGAGGTAGAAAGATTATAGACTAGAATAGGAAGTGTTCTACCATGGAAACCAATCAGAGTTGCCTTAAAGCATTCCAGAAGACCATATGGGATTTTGAAGGCTTGCTTTCCACCATGTGTAATCTAGTATTATCATATAACCACAGTACATAGCCTCCAGAAGTTTCTACCGTGCTGAAAAGTGCTGAAAAACAACCAATTCTATATGCTATACAAATATTAGATTAGCTAAGTATGAAAATGTTTATTATCAATAGGCTAGCCACTAGGTGGTGAATTCTTTGACCCTGGCAACCCATGAAAAGTGAAACCAACCAAAATATAATGGCCTTTAGACCTATTCAACACCATCCACATCAGTAGGTGGTAGCAAAAAGGTGGAAAATATCATATAGGGTGCCAAGAACCACAGTGTATAGACCAGTGATGGTAAACCTTTTAGAGAACTTAGAGTCAGAATGCCCAAACTGCAATCCTCATACCACATGATTGCACCCCCCCCCAATCTTACTCCACACAGGGGAGAGAGAAAGCTCTCCCAATGGGCTGCTGGGCAGAGGGGTGGGTAATGTGAGAAATGTCCTCAGGCACGTGTAGAGAGGGGGAAGGGAGCAGCCCCCTCTGGCATGTTCCAGCATATGTGTCATAAGTTTGCCAACACAAGTATAGACCATTAAGAAACATCTATTTATAGTGGTTTACCAAAATGGAAGTTTCTGAATTATTAAGTTGACATACCACTAAAAAAAATTAAATTACATTAATTTTGAATGATTACTATAAATGAAATCAGCAGATACAAGAAATACAAGGGAAAATGTCCTAAAATAGAAGGATGCCTCCCAGATTCTCCTTGGAAGAGAAAATGAGGGTGTTGATTGAATCAGTCTTATCATGTGCATCAAAAGTCAACAGGAAACATCCTGTCATAAAATATTAGGTCATCTCCCTTCTCAGCACTTATGATGTCAAAAAGCCAATCCTTAGGATAATTATAGTTTATATACCAAAGTCTCTTGAGAATGAGGAAGTCGAGAAATTTGTTAAGAAGAGCTTCAACAAAACCTTAAAAAGTTAATAAAAAATTACTTAATTGCTCAATGACTTCATCACCTAGGTAGACATACAGAAAGATACCAAGACCAAGAAACAAAAGAGGGAAAACAAATAGAGTAGGGTGACTTGCCCAAGGTCACAAATCTAGAGACTGTCTGAAGCATGATTCAAACTCAGGTCTTCCTGACTCCTAGTCCTGTTCACTGTATCACCTAGCTGCCTACTGATGATTAGAATTAATTTTTTTAAAAACACAAATATTTGGGTCTGAGAAGGGAGAAAAGAGTAAAAGTAAGGAGATCGAAATGAAATCCTTCCAGACTCTACTATCTTTCATGTTCTTTTCTATTATAATTTCTGAAATGTAATGCTGACTTTTGCCTGCAATATTTCTACTTAGATCATAAAAGGTTGACTTGAAAGGCCTATCTAATCCATTTGCCTCATTTAACAAATGAGAAAATTTATTGGCAAATCAGTCTCCTAGACAATACTATTAAGTTGGAAGTATGAGGAGGAAGTCTGAGACACTTGTGGATGGGATTTATTATGTAGATATGAAGAAAAGTTAAACATATAAGAGATTTGTGATTTCATCTATGTATAATCTTTTTCTTTGTATATTGTAAAGATTAAAATTTAGGGGAGACTGAGGCAGGTAGAAATTAGTTTCTCTCTGCAAGGAGGATTATATTTTTATGAGGTTTATTAAAGATTAAGGATTAAAGAAAATACAGGATAAGAAACATGTGCCTAGGCCAGAGAGGCCTAGACAAGATAATCTCACATCATGGAAGAGCCGCATCTGCTCCAAAACGGAAGTCCAAAAGAGACACAAAAGCCTTTGCAATCAGGTTAAATCCCTTCCCGATCTCGGCCCATGTGAGAATTCTAAGCATTCTGGGGAAGTGGAGCAAGGGCTTCTGGGGATTGAAGTCCAGAGTTCGAGTCTATTTTTACAATATGGAAATGTTTGTTTTATTTAGTTTTATAAAATTTGGAATAAAAAATTTTTACTAATTAGAAATAATTTATTAAAAATAAGTAAATAATTTAAATCAATACAATAAAAACAAATAAAAAAACTGAAATTTAGAGTGGTTTAGTGGCACCTAAATTTATGTAAATAATAGAGAGGAATTGTGTAATATAAATTCTGTAAGTTCAAATCACAGTATTTTTCCTCTTCACCATACAATCCCTCTCAAGTTTAGCAACTAATTCCTCTTTATAAGTGAAAGCTAGGTCCAGAATGCCAGTTCTCATTGCTGTTCCTTCAGAATTTTGAAGAATAATATTATCATTCAGACAAACCAAGAAATTTTTAGTTCTTATGCTTTTGGCAAAGTACCAGCTCCAGCAGATATTTTCAAAAATAAATTTTATTTAATTTTCATGTACTTTTTAAAATTAATAGAATTTATTTCCATTTTTCTAAGCTGCATCCTTCCCTCCCCACACAATAGAGAGCATCATCCAGCAAACAGATATAGATAGACAGACAAACAGACAGACAGGCAAATGCATAGATAGATAGGTACATACATACATACATACATGATGTCTTTGATGTTTCCACTTCTCAGTTCATTTTCTTTGGAAGTGAACATCCACAAGTAATTCTTCAAATACTAATCTGTAGCTGTTTATAATATTCTCCTGGTTCTACTTGTTTCACTCTTTATTATCTCATACAATTTTTCCAAGTTTTTTAAAATTAATCTGCTCATCATTTCTTATGGGACAGACATATTCCATCATATTCAATGCCACAATTTGTTTATCCATTCTCCAGTTGATGGATATGTCCTTGATTTTAAGTTCTTTGCCACCACAAAGATAGCTGCTATAATATTTTGGAACATATAGGTCCTTTTCCCTTTTCTGATCTCCTTGTAAAGGAGTATACAGTTTTTTTTTTTAATAGCTCAGCTCTCTGGATGTAATTCCAAATTGCTCTCCAAAATGGTTGGATCAGTTCATAGTGTCACCAACACTGTATTCACATCCCCACTTTTCCACATTCCTTTCAACTTTTGTTATTTTGCCCTTTTGTCATTTTAATCAATCTCATGGATGTGAGACGATATCTCAGAATTGCTTTGGTTTGCATTTTCCCAATTAATAGTGATTTAGAGCATTTTTTCATATACTTATATATGGTTTTGATTTCTTTATTTGAAAACTGTCTGTTCATATTTTCCCCATTTATCAATTGGGAGATGGTGCTTATTCCCATAAATTTGACAAAGTTCTCTGTATATTTTAGACAGAAGACCTCTGAGAGACCATCTATAATTTTTTCCCCAATTTTCTGCTTTCCTTCTAATCTTGGCAACATTTGTTTTATTTACACAAAATTTTTCTAATTTAGTGGACTCAGAATTACCCATTTTACATCTCACAATGTTCTCCACCTCTTGTTTATTCATAAATTCCTCTTCTATCCATAAATCTGATAGGTAATATGCTCCCTATTTTTTAAAAAATTGCTTGTGATATCCCTTTTTTATGTCTAGATCATGTATCCATTTTGATCTTATCTTAGTGAATGATAATAAGATTTTGGACTATACCTAGTTTATGCCATACTACTTTCCAGTCATTTCAGAAATTTTTACCAAATAGTAATTTCTTATTCCAATAGCATAGATCTAAACTTTTCTCAAATATAAGATTACTATAATCTTTTACTACTGTTTGTTTTAGGTCTATTCTGTTCCACTAATAATCTACCTTTCTATTTCTTAGCCAGTAACAGATGGTTTTGACCATTACTACTTTATAATATGGTTTAAAATCTGGTAATGGTAGTCCTCTTTCCTTTACATTTTTTTGGTTTTTTTTTTGCTATTCTTGAACTTTTGTTCTTCCAAATTAATTTTGTTATTATTTTTTTCTAGTTCAGTTAGATACTTTTTTTTTTATAATTTGAGCTGGCATTGAATAAGTTTAATTTAGGCAGAATTGTCAGAGAATTCAGGAGGGGAAGATGGGGAGAATTTCAGGCATAAGGAATAGCCAATGAAAATGCCCAGTCAGGAAATGGAGTGTCTTGTTAGAGGAACTGTAAGGAAACCAGTGTTACTGGATCAGAGAGTACATTGGTGTCAATAATATCTAAAAAGACTGGAAAGGTAGGGTGAAGGGAATTTGAGCACCCAACAAAGATTTTATATTTGTTCCTGAAAAGTGATTGGGAACCCCTGGAGTTTATAAATGGGGGAAGAGTTGTGTGATATAATCAGTCTTTCCTCCTAAGAAGATCAGTTTATTAAGTTAAGTGGAGGAGAAGCTAGTTAGTAGAGATGTGAATCTGGGAGTTCAATCAGCAGTCTATTGAAATAATCCAGGTGTGAGGTGATTAGGGCCTGGTCCAAATAGAGGGTGTGTTGTTACAGGGATAGACTCAACAAAACTTGGAAAGAGATATTTCAAAGACATTTTACTGAAGAGAATTCAAAATAAAAATATGGCAGTAACATTCAAATGGGGGATGATTACTCTGGCAAAGAATTGAAATTTCCATTCCATCCTAGTATGGAAACTTGTATATAAGTAATGAGAGTGAGGAGTCAAGTATAACATCTGGGTAATAAATGAGGCAGCTGTGGTGCAGTGCTAAGAGCACTAGGCCTGGAGGCAGGAAAACCTGAGCTCAGATCTAGCCTCAGTCACTTAACCTGTCTCTTTATCCATAGGAGAAGGGAATGGCAAACCACTCCAATATCTTTGCCAAGAAAACCTTATGTGAAGTCAGGAAGAATTGAACCATTGAACAAGTCAATGGTGTCATAGACAAGACTACTTAGGGCCCTGTGTGTTTGAGATCATAAGAGCATTGGTCAGAGACATCTTTTGCTCTGCTTGGTTTTAATTAGATCACACCCTCTACCCTAATTGTCCTTCAGGGTTCTTTCCTGGGCCTTCTTTTCTTCCCCCTCTATACTATTTCACTTGATTTCATTAATTCCTACTGATTTAATTACCAACTCCAGGTTAATGATTATCAAATCTACTTATTTTTGCCCTAGTAGCTCTGCTAATAGTAAAACTGGAATCTTACACCTCCACCTGCCTTCCCCACATTTCAAACTGAATGTCCATTTGGAGATAATCAGTGTCCAGATTGGACATTAAACTCAATATCCAAAAGGGAACTCATTATCTTTATCCCTAATTTTCAGCCCCTCTGTTTTCCTTGTTACCATAGAGGGCTATACCATCTTTCCAGTTTCTCAGGTTCACTACCTAGGAATCATCCTGAATTCCCCACAATGTCTCCTGTTCTTCATATCTCCTTTCTATAAATTATTGCCAAGGCTAGCAATTTCACCTTTACAAGATTTCTCCAATAGGTCCCCTTCTCTCCCCTGACACTGCTACCACTCTAGTGTAGGTCCTCATCACTTCATGACTGTATTATTATAATAGCCTTTTGATGGGTCAGTCTTCCTCAAGTCTCTCCACACTCCAGGTCATCATCCATTCAGCCACTAAAATGATTTTCCTAAAGTGAAAATCTAACCATGTCATTCCCTTACTCAATAAACTCCAGTGGCTTCCTCTTTGCCTCCAGGATTATATACAAAATCCTGCTGTTTGGCATGTAAAACCTAGCTCCTTCCTACTTTTCTGGTCTCTTTTTATCTTACTCCCCAACATACTTTTCATTTCAGTGACACAGGTTTTCAGACTGATCCACAAACAAGACATTTTATCTCTTCACTCAAGTCATTTCCTCTGGCTGACTTCAATAACTTGAATAGTCCTCTTCCTCTGCTCTACCTACTGACCTCCCTGACTTCTTAATTCAAACCAAAATTGGTCCTTCTACAGGAACCCTATGCCTAGGACCCCTTTTAATTTTTCCCTATCTTAATTTTCTATTTATCCTATATATAGTTTGTTTTGTATGTATTGTTTGTAAGGGAGTTCCCAAATTGAATCGTTAATACTTAGAGAGTAAGGACTGCCTTTTGTCTCTTTTTGTATCCCCAATTTTTAGAACAGTGCTTGAATGCACATAGTCGACACTTAATAAGTGTTTATTAAATAGAATTGTAACACTGTTAAAAGGACACACCATTCTTCATAAATGTTAGCTGATAATTTGCTTACATTTAAGAACGGTTCATCTCAGACAGCTACATCTAAACCACAACCCAGGTGCTCTTCTAACACCCCCAGTCCACCTCTCCAGCATTTGCATTTGAGTAGCAAAAATGCAAAAAACTAGAGCAAACTGAAGGAAATCCAAGAAAAAAGTTGGGCTTTATGTAATCTTCATCATTTTTGAACAATCCAGAATGCTGTATTTAATTGCTTCCTTCTTGATTTGCAAAAGACTCATTCTTAACATGAAGAGTATTATTCACTCTGCAAGACCTGGGGCTACTGGAGAACCGGCTGATTAACTCAACCCTGAAATTTGTAACAGTTTGAAACCACAATGTCACACAACAAAGTAAATGTCTCCAAGAACAAAATTCTTAGGTTTTGCCCATAACAATTAGCAACCAGTTTAAGGAATGTCATTTTTTGTTTGTTGTTTGTTAGCATAGTGGTTGTGTTATTTGATATTTATTGAAGTAATTAATTAATATTAATTAAATTATTATAGACAGGAAATCTTAATACTTTAGTTAAAAATCCACAAACCCTTTTCTTTAATATTTCAGGTTTGGGGCAGAAAACCTTCTACTCTTCCTTTTCTATCTGCTTCAGAGAGAAGTGTTCCAGTCCAAAGTCTGCCTTTAAATTTATCTAAATGTTTTCTAATTCAGAAAGCATTATTTACTTATCTTTAACACCCTAATCTAGAATACTAATATTTAAAGTGGAAGGGATCTTGAAAGCAAATGATCTGTTTCTTATTGCTTGTGGTAAACAGGGGTTCTTAAAGAGAAATGTCTTCAACAGCCAGGAAGACAGGTATCCCAATCCTGCCCCTAACGCCTAACACCAGCAGACCTCTCACTTAATCTTCCTAAATACGTGCTCCATAAGAACTAGAAATGAATGAATTACATTCAAGGGGAAGAAAGGGTTGTGAGAAAATAATACTGAAAATTCTGGAGCGAGGAGTAGAAAAAGAGATCTCAGATTGCCAGTAGCTGTTAACAGCATAAGATGAGTCAAAGAACCCTTCGGAACCTGAGTGTCTTAAACTGCAAAATTAGATCATTAGGGGAACCCTGGCATCTCTTCCAGCTCTAAATTAATGATCTATATTCTTACCACTCCAGATTTTGACATATCTAATTGGAAGCAGGATGAATGAAGCCTGTTACAGATAGAAGCAAACGTGCATCTAAAATTCCACTACTAGTTTTTAATAACACTTTGTGTCACAGTTCAGAACGATCTAGGTTCTTTACCTTAAGTAAATATGGCAACAAATCTTGGGATGGGGTGGGGTGGGGAGTACAGGGGAAGGTGGGGAACCGATCATGTAATAAGGAGAATCTGAATTTGCACCCAGGTCCCTGGACACCAGATCCAGCATTACTTAGATTCGGATTCGTCCCGCAACTCCTTTTTTATTGAGTAACCGTGAGTAAATACCTCGCTTCTCTGTGCCTCAGAGCCTAATGAGGCCCTCTTTCTTGTCTAATTGTTCCTGCAGTAAAGTTAAATACTAGAAGACTATAGCTACAGAGAGGGAAGCAATTTCCTTACGTCAGAGATCTCAAACCGAAACAGAGAGGAGGCTTTCAGGGAAGGAGCACGGGCCCTAGCCAAGACCAGACAATACATAAAGACCTTAGATCTGCTGAATTGTGGACTATCTCTTAAGTGAATTTTAAGTAGAATGCTTAGGGATCAGCTCTTAGGAACTTGATGGATCCGCCCAACATGCAGAGAGCCAATGCGCAGCCCAAGAGCAGGGGCGGAGCCGAATCGCGCGGGCTGTTTGAATTAGGGAAGCCTAGAACCAAGCCAAAACTTCTGGCTCCAGTCTGGCGTTACTTTGTCTGGATAGATAGGTTTCAGGGTCCGCAGCCATGCTTACTCCGCTCCGGGTTTTGGTTGCTTCAGTGTGAGGAGAGATGGGGAGAGATGAGTGACGATAGCATCAAAACCGCTTTTCTGCCTTAAAGAAGGATGGCTGGCTTATTACTGCCATTGTCCCTTAAGTGTAATGGGGACGTCACGATAGTAATCCACATGTCCGGGCTGATGTGAGGAAAGTGTTTTCTAAGTCTTAAAGTGCAATGTTAATAAAAGCTGGAAGTGGAACAAATAAGCGTTCTTGGGTTTAAAAAAATAAAAGAAATTGACTAGGGAAGAAAAAGTTGAAGAAAGCGCCCTTTCGGTCGGTCTCCGGGATCTGAAGGTTGGGGTGGGGAGTGAATAGTTCTGAAACATAGTAAAAGCGGCCCACAAAAGGTCCTGGCCCCACCCCTAGTCCCCCTCACGGGCTCCTGCTTCGGTCACCACCAAAACGCGGAAACAGGAAAGTTCCTTTTGCTGTTGAAGTTCAGGAAGACCTTTACGAGTTTCTCTCTGCGCACGCGCAATGTTTTAGGTCTGGAGGGGCCTTGAGCCCAGGAGCAGGAAGCGTGGGCAGCTCCTGGCTGCATTATGGCCGCCCCGGGTCCCGTGGCTTCCCCGCGCCCCGGGGGCGAGCCCATCCTGAAAGGTAGAGACCACGGGCTAGACCTTCTCTTTCCATTCCTCTCTTCCTGTCCTGTCCCACAGCAGTCTTCCTGAAAAGCCCTCAGATGTCTGGTCGCCGACTCCAGGCAGGGGGTTGGGAAGTAGGGGCATCGGGGAAAGGACTTGGGTGGTGGTGGTGGTGGGGAGTTTAGGGAGGAGGGAGCTTTAGGGAGACAGAATTAAGGGCTCCGGGAAAGAAGGGGGAAGACAAAAGGGCTTGTCTCTTCTGACGCAGATCGTGGTCATATTCAAGTCACTAAATTCTGTGCCTCAGTTTCCTCATACGTAAAATCTGAGGGATAGCCTAGATCACCTATGAAGTCTTTACCAACCCCAAATCAGTAATCCCGGGGTGAAGGGGACAGATCGGTTGAGTTGCAGTTTAGACAACAATTTAGAAACTCGAGTAGGCTGAAATTAACCCCTTCGATTTCTCTCCTCTTTCATCTCCCGCCTTCCTTTGCAACCAGGCTTCTCGGTTCAACTCTCTACCCCAAGTACAAAGAAAAGAGTTCTGGAGTGTTTGCAGTTAAAGGACTTAAGTTTCCAATTCAGGCTTTGCTACTTAACTTCCCTGTGTGATTTTAAGCAAGTTCCTTAACCTCTCGACCTCAGTTTCTCTTATTTAAAAAAAAAAGAGTTGGGAAAACTGGACCTTTAGCTCTATATTATTGCTAGTCAATATTGAGTACCTCCTGTGTGCTCTTTAAGCTATGGGCTAGGTGCTTGGGAAGACAAATGAAAACAAAAACAGTGCCTAGAGAGTTTATGTTTTGATGGAGGAGAGAGGAGATGTATATACTTACAAGTGAATACAAAATGTATACAAAGTAATTTCCCAGTGTGAGGGCATTAAAAGGGAGGATTAGGAAAGACCTAGGAGATGACTCTTTAGCTGGAGATAACATGAGGCAGAAAGGATATTTCTAGGCAAAGGGGCCTTGGTTTATAAAGGTCAAGACTCAGTGATGGACTGTCCTGCAAGGAGAATATATTTAGTTAGAAATGTAGTTCATGGGAGAGGAAGTCAGTCTAGAAAGATAGATTGAAACCAAATTATAATGAACTTTGAATGCCCATATAGAGGAGTTTGTGTTTTCTTTTAAAGATAAGTGGGAGTCATTAAAATTTCTGGAGCTGGGAGGTTACAAGGTCAGAACTGTGCTTTTCAAATACCAATTTGGCAGAATTGTAGAAAATTATATATTGGAAAAGGGAGAAAATGGATGAAGGGAGGCCAGTTAGGAGACTTTTACAATAGCTTGAAGGCCAAAACCTAGATGAATGGAGGGAAGAATACTAAAGAAAGAGATGTGGAGCTAGAATGCATACTATTTGGCAGTTAATTTAATATATGGGGACAAGAAAGAGTTGAGAATGATTCTGAAGTTTCAGATTTGGGTGCCTGGGTAAGATGGTGGCTCCTCAGTTCTCAGCCTCTTATTTCTCTCAGTTCTATATCTCCTAAATCCTCTTGGGCAAAGAATCTAAAGATCACAAATACATAACTGGAAAGGACCTTAGAGGTAATCTAGTTTAACCCCTATATTTTAATGATCAGGGAACTGAGTCCCAGAAAGATTAATTTATATTTCTGAGGCTCTACAGGTAACAGGAAGGGAACTTTAAGCTTTATATCCATAATTCTGGTACTGAAGAGAAAGTATAACTACAGATTTAGAAGAAAAGTAGGAACTGATTAATTAGACAACTAAAGGGCTGAATGATTTGAAACTGAGGATCACATTCTTATCAACTATGAAGAATCTATTCTGAGGGAATGATTAAATCAGAGAATTAGTTGGTTAAGGGTTTTGAGGAATGGAGAGACTCAGACTTCCAGTGGCAGTTTTAGGGTGCCAAGAGCTGAAACTTTTCTTATATCCTTCAGACATCTTTCCAACAATCTCTTTGTTTATTCTTGTCTCTAATGAAGATTTGTGTGATCCTTCTCCTTGCCAAGGACAGTACCTTTACATGCACTCTTGACCCCATATGGCCTCTTCCAATTGTTTGCCTCTATAATCCCACTCTCTTTAATTTTAAATTTCCCTTATCTAGTGATTTCTCTGCTATCTTTATAGATGAGTATGTCTGTTCCAACCTTAAAAAAAGAAACTATCCCTTGATTAATATACACACTCAGATAAATACATTTACATGTTGCCTTCCCCATTAGAATGTAAACTCCTTGAGGGAAATAAATGTTTTTGCTTTTTCTGTATTCCTTTCCCTTCCACATTATATGTGTGTAAACACACAACACACGATGCCTTCACTTTCTTTCCTTTCTACTTTGTCACTCAATTAAAAATGCTCTTTTCAGAATTATCAGTGATTTCTTAATTGCCAGTTTGCCTTTTCCCAATCCTCATCCATTTTGACCTCTGCATCATTTCATTTGACATTTTTTCTCATTTCCTAGATATTCTTAATTAGTTTTCATGATTTTTCTTTCCCTTTTTTCTCCTCCTACCTGTCTGACTTCTTTCTGCTGTTTCTATCTAAGCCTGTCCTGAGTCCCCAGGGCTAGTCTAGGTCCTTTTCTCTTTTTTTTATACTATCGGCTTCCAGGGATTGTTATCATATCTGCAGATGATATTCTGTAGGCATTTCAAACTCACCATTTCTAAAACAGAACTCATTATCTTTTCTGCAAAGTCTAACACTTTTCCCAACCCTCTATATTTTTGTTGAGGGTATCCAGGTTTACAATCTTAGAGTCATCCTTAATTCTTTACTCTCACTCCACATGTCCAAAGATACAAGCTTTTGTTAAATCCTGTTTTATATATATATATACCTTCATAAAATCAATTTCATTCCAGTTACATTACTTCCACCTAGTTTAGACTCTCATCACCTCTCACTTGGGCTTATACCAGTCATCCGATTTCTGCCTCAAGCCTCCTCCCCACTACATTACCTTCAGTAATCAAAGGTGTTTTGCTAAAGCATAAATCTGACCATGCCACCTACCCCTCTCCAACTCTTTTCAAATATAAGGTCTTCTATTGAGCTTTTAAAATATAATTTGGCCCTTCTGTAACTTCCTGGGAGTTCTTAAGCTTTTCTCCCTGTCATGAACTTTTGGATCCAGTCACAATGCCTCCTTGCTATTCCTCAAATGCAACACTATTTCTGGTCTCTGAATTAGTACTGGCTCTCTCTCCTCACCTCTGTGTCCTAAAATTCCTGGCCTCTTTCAAGACTAGTTCATATGTAACTTTCTAATCCTTTGGGGCTTCATCTCCTCAGCCCAGATTCTCTTTGTATCTAATAAATACTAATTATATGCTGCCTTCTCCATTTAAATGTAAACACTTTGATGACTGCTGCTTTTGTCTTTCTTTTTATTGCCCAGGCACAATAAATGTTGATTAATACACTAACATTAGCTCCCCTTTTCCCAGCCTCCCTTCCCCTTCCATCATACTCAGCAAAGCCCTCCTAAGTAGTTGGACAGTATCAAAAAATTAAGAGCTGGGAGGTCATCTAGTCCAACCATTTATTTTTCAACAACTGAACCCCAGGCAGGGGAGAGGAAGGAAAGGAAGGAAGTAAGACCAAGGTCACACATCAACTAGCACTATACAATAATAACTGTTTCCATTCTATGAGCTCTCTCCCTACTTTTAGCCCCAAATACTTATCTTTTAAAAGGTTCCACTTCATGTGACCTGCCCCTTTCCCTACTCTACCACCCTCCCCCCATCACTTGATTCTACTTTAATAATTAAGGGTTTTTCCACTTGGTATATTTGTTGTATTGCTTTAAGCTTTAGAAAGCAATTCTTTTCCTCACCAGTTTGGTAATAAGGCCTGCTCTATGATCCTGTGAACTTAACTATTCCTGTTTAACAGATGAATAAACTAAGGCTGGAGAGATACATTGCCTAGTTTTTCAGTAAATTCTAGTCAGCTTCAGAAATAATTATGTTTTATCAATGGAATATTGCGGTATAGCCGAAAGTACACCAACTTTGAAATTGGGGACCTGTGCAGTGCACTTCCCGTGCACTTAACTATGTGATTTAGGTTTGTGTTGAGGACTTGACAAAGAAGAATCCTTTTAATATGTTTTTCTATTTGTATTCAGTGAAATGTTGAAAATGACAGGGAGAATTCATTAATCTCAAGTATACTAATTTAAGGGGCATCTAAGTGGGTAGAGCCCTAGGCCTGGAGTCAGTAAGTCTTGAGTTCAAATGTGACCTGAAACATGAGCTGTATGACCCTAGGCAAGTCATTTAACTAACCTCCGTTTTAATCCATTGGAAAAAGAAATGGCAAACCATTCCAGTATCTTTGCCAAGAAAACCCAATGGACAATGACCCTAAATTTCTTCAAGAGTAGAACATGACTGAATAGACTGAACAACAACAACAAAACCCAACTTGGTTTTGTAGGGGATGAGAAATGCCTGAGCAAACAAAGACTGAAACATTTAGTTTTATTAAGCAGTGAAAGCCAATTGCTTAACAAATCTGTACCAGGCCTCTTCCTTAGCTTAGAGCTGGACCCCCAAATACATGGGGAGACAAACTTCTTACATGAAAAACAAAGCAAGCAAATTAATAATAGGAAACAATATAATGCTAGGTAATCTGATCTCTAACTGGATAAAGATTAAGAACTACTAGTTGGAAGCAGGAGAGTAAACAAATGCAATTCCCTAAATTCAAAAAATAGGTATTCTCTTCCCCACCTCTTAGGTGTCTTGTAAACAATCAAAGGAACATGGAAACAGTACATGATTGATCAATATAGGATTAGATAAGATTTGTGGATTGCTTGAGGTGTACAGTTGTGAGAACATTCTTTGTATCAATCTTTGGATCTGACTGGGTTTCTGGTCAGTATAACCTAGGTCCTTATTTAAGAGTTTCTAAGCAATAGGTAGAGATGGTCTAATTTCCCAGCCACACAGGTTTGAATCTAGGTTCAAACAAACCAATAAGGTTTTCTCCCAGTTCTCACAATTGAATAAAATTTTCTCACAAGACAGAAATTGAACTAGATCCATAATTGATAAGCTCCAGAATTGAGTCATAAAATGGAATCAGTATAGTTAGCTAAATTACCACAATTAACCACTTAGCTGGTCTAATCCCCTTAATTCCCTCAATTCTCATGTCTTTTTTTTTTGGAGGGGGTTGTTTGTAATAGGAAAGTCTAATGTCATTGTGACAATGGGACCCTGATACAATCAAGAATGACACAAGTATGCTATGAGAGCACTTCTGGGTTTCGAAAATAGGAAACCTGAAGGAAGTATAAGGATCTTCTTTGTTCCTAAAAGAATTTATCTGATTACCTTTTAATTTAAGGTTATTTTTAGGTTTTAACATGGGTGAGTGGACAAAATGTTAGACTTGAAGTCAAAAGACCTGTGCTTGACACATAATAGGAACTCAGTAAATAGTTATTGAACCAAATTGTATTGAAGACCTCAGATTCCTTTGCTCTATTACCAGCTTATGTTACTCTGGGAAATCACTTAATTTCCTTTAGGAGGTGGGTTCAAAACAAGGATGAATTTGTTGCCATTTAAATTTTTCTGGAAAAATTAAAAATAATCTGATGTGCAGTTGGTTATTTAGAAGAAAAGGTTTCTGAACGCCTACTTATTCAGAGCATATTCATGGTCTGTGCATATTTGGGTCAAGTAAGTGGATGAATTCTATAATTAAACTTTTTAAGGAATGTCAACTTCTTACTAATCAATCTTGCTATAACTCTTGTTGAGCAGCAGAATGATTTGCACACCATGTTTTCTCTTTGTTCTCTGGCAAATTTGTTAGTCAGCAGTGAAGCATCCAAAAGGTAAGTTTTGAGGAAAGAGAAAGGAGCGGAATACTCCAACAATTATACAATCAACCTCCTAATAATAGGATTCTTTCTTGAGTATGCTAGATAGTAATAGTTGTTGTAGTTCAAGTGTTTTTTAGTCATAGCTGACTCTTTGTCACCCCATTTGGTGTCTTCTTGGCAAAGATACTGGAGTAGTTTGCCATTTCCTTCTCCAGCTCAGTTGACAGATGTGGAAACTGAAGGAAATAAAATGTAAGTGGTTTGGAGCTCATGTCTGAGGTCAAATTTATATTCATGAAGATGAGTCTTCCCAACTTAAAGCCTGACACTCTATCCACTGAACCTCTTAACCACCCATGTATGTTAAGTTATTTGGGAAATAGGATTGGCTATTACATTAATCAACATTTTGATCAATTAAATGACATCAGCTTTACTGGCAGGGTCTTACCATTGACACACCTGGTAAAGACATTTAAAAGGAAAAAGTAAACTTCCTGATCAGAAACAGTATTTACTGAAAGTATTTTGAAATCTCTAAGGGAAGAGGCTCTTTGGGGAAGTATTATACAGTTCATGTTATATTTTTTTCAGATGTTGTTGCATATGTTGAAGTATGGTCAGCCAGTGGAGTAGAAAATTATTCAAAAACGTTTGTAAATCAACTCCTAAGTATGGGAGCAAGAGTAAGTAAAATGAATTACTTTTATTATCATCATTGTGTATCTGACATGTCTGTGATCTCTAATGGAAGGTTCCTTTTTTCCTGTGCTGTAAATTACTAGTGACGATAGGATACAGAAGAGATCAGGTGGCAGGGGGACAAGTACTGCATAGATTATAGAATCATAGATTATAAATTGGTAAGGAACTTATGCATCTTTGAATCTCTCTCCCTCATTATAAAGTATTAAGACCCAGAGAGAGAATGCAGCTTGCTCAAATACCCAGTTTTAAGTAGCAGAGCTGAGATTAGGATACCAAGTCATGTTCTTTCTATTGTTACTAACATCAGATGTTTTATGATAACTCCAAAAGAATTATCTAAAATTTTTCATTCCTAGGGGATTTTATAGTAGCAAGTATTTTATTATAACTGTTCTATATCAATTAATCAGTCAGTTTACTGTATTTATTAAGTGGCTAGAATGTACCAAACATTTTACTTGGATAAAAGATATAAGAATACAAAGATAAAAAGGCAACATTCCCAGCCTTATGTTCTCAGAAGAGGAGAGGAAAAGGTGGCATAGATATATACATACATAATACAATGTAATACAAAATACACACATATATAAAATATGATACAAAATACATAACAGTTATATAGTAACAGATGAGGAAAGAGGGAGACTATCATTTGGATATGAAAAACTTGGTGCTGAAGGTTAGGGGGCATGGGTAGACTTGTGATTAGTCATATACCCTGTGCCAAAATTATTTTGGCAGCTTTGTGGCGGATGGTTTGAAGTTGGAAGACACTTTAAGTTGTGAGATCAACTAGAAGGCTACTGTTACAATCCAGTCAAGAGATTATGAGAGTTGAAACTAGGGTTCTACCTGTATGAGTGTAGAGAAGGCTGTGTGTGAAAGAAGTGATTGGCCACATGGAGAAAATGACAGTGAGGGCTTAAGGATAACACTGAAGTTATGAATGACAGTGATTGGAAAGATGGTGGGACCCTTGTTAGAAATAACTGGTTTAGTGGAAAATTTCACAATCTATCCTCTTCATCTTGTGTTGCTGTACCATAAGAAATGATGAATTGAGAACATTTATTAAAAAAAAATGTAGACTCTTACATGAATTGATAGTACAAATTAAACAGAACCAAAGAAACAATTTATACAATGACAAAAATAATTCAAGTGGAAAGAACAACCAAACCTTCATTTAATGCTTTGTAATTAAAATGAGGAGGCTTGTACCCTAAGAAGAAATGGAGGGGGGCAAGGAATTTCTTTCCTCTATCTGCTGGGTTCACTCATCACAAATTTCAAAAGTTGGAAGGGATTTCAGTGGCCCTCTAGTCAATCCATATAGAAAAGAATCTCTGCTATAATGTATCCTCAAAGTGGTTAGGTGGGGGACTTATGAGTCTAAAATATTTTGTGCACATCAGACTTGGTTGATATATTGTTTCATTTTATTCAACTTTTTTCCCCTATGTTTTGTTACAAAGGATTATTTGCTACCTAGGGAAGGGGTAAGGATATAAATATATATATTTGAGTTCAGGTTAAAACTAATGATATCAAATGAAAAATTTAAATACTAAAAAAATGCTCTCTTTTGCAATACTTTGTAAAAGGTTCCTTATTTCATATCCCCTCCCCCCCTTCCCCATAGGCCTATACCTTAAGTATTGATTCTAAGGCAGAAGAGCAGTAAGGGCTAGGCAATTGATATCAAGTGATTTACCCAGGGTCACACAGCTAAGAAATCTCTTAAGTCCCAAGTTCTCCTGACTCTAGGCCTGGTGCTCTATCCACTGTGCTGCCTAATTGCCCTGTCTTGTCTTTCTAAATAGACCTTTTATATTTAGATCAAATACCTAATTTGAGTTAGTGTGGTATATGGTATAATAGGTTGGTCTAGACTAGTTTTTCCAAATTGTTTTTATAATTTATATTCTTGGGTTTATCAAATATCTGTCTCCTATTTTGATTGCTTCCCTAGTATATTGCACTGATTGTTTTTCTCTTGTACCATTTAAAGGAATGATTGAAATGTATTTTGGTCTGATAAATTCATAACTTTAAGTACTAACTAATAACATTTTACATTTTCTCTTTCATGTGGTTCCATAGGTTTCAAAAACTTTTAACAGAAATGTAACTCATGTTATATTTAAGGAAGGCTATCAGAGCACTTGGAACAAAGCACAGAAGTACGGTGTAAAGCTCGTTTCAGTCTTGTGGGTTGAAAAGTAAGTAATGCTTAAAACAGGATTTCAGAAATAAATTTTTTCTTTTCAAGCATACAATATATTAAATTTTTTTATATAATACATTTGCTGCAAAACTGTCTATTGTTCTGCAAAAGTATTTCAATTCATTCTGATGACAGTGTGATCATTCCAAATAATTTTATACTCTAAGACTGTCATAAAAAACATTCTGCTTCTTCATATGAATTTTAGAGCCAAATAGATCAAAATAGTATTTTTAAGACTTTTCCACTTTATAGGCAAAATTTGCATTTTGGCCTTTGAATTTCTCATCCTAACAAGAAGCAAACCTACTTTATCTTCTATTCAGTTCTGCCTTAGTATTAATATCTTTTTTTCCCCTAGTGGAAATGACATTTTATTTTATTTATTTTTTGAATTAATTTATTTAGTCAATTTAAAACATTATTCCTTGCATACAAGAGTTACATTATTTCCCTCCCTCCCCTCCCCCACCCTTCCTGCAGCTGATGGGAAATTTCATTGGGTATTACTTGTGTCCTTGATCAGAACCTGTTTCCTTGTTTTTGGTGTTTGCATTAGGAAGTTCATTTAGAGTCTACCTCCTCAGCCATATCCCCTCTACCCATGTATTCAAGCAGTTGTTTTTCTTCTGTGTTTCTACTTCCATAGTTTTTCCTCTGAATGTGGATAGTGTTCTTTCTCGTAGATCCCTACAAGTTGTTCAGGATCGCTGCATTGCCACTAATGTAGAAGTCCATTATATTTGATTGTACCACAGTATATAGGTCTCTGTGTGCAATGTTCTGGTTCTGCTCCTTTCACTCTGCATCAATTCCTGGAGGTTGTTCCAGTCCCCATGGAATTCCTCCACTTTATTATTCCTTTTAGCACAATAGTAATCCATCACCAACATATACCACAATTTGTTCAGCCATTCCCCAATTGAAGGGCATCCCCTCATTTTCCAATTTTTGGCCACCACAAAGATCACAGCTATGAATATTCTTGTACAAGTCTTTTTCCTTTTCCTTTTCCTATAATCTCATTAGGGTACAAACCCAGCAGTGCTATGGCTGGATCAAAGGGCAGACAGTCTTTTATTGCCCTTTGGGAATAATTCCAAATTGCCCACCAGAATGGTTGGATTAATTCACAACTTCACCAGCAATGCATTAATGCCCCAACTTTGCCACATCCCCTCCAGCATTCATTGCTTTCCTTTGCTGCCATGTTAACCAATCTGCTAGGTGTGAGGTGATACCTCAGAGTTGTTTTGATTTGCATCTCTCTGATTATAAGAGATTTAGAACACTTTTTCATGTGCTTATTAATATTTTTGATTTATTTAACTGAAAATTGCCTATCCATGTCCCTTGCCCATTTATCAATTGGAGAATGGCTTGATTTTTTTGTACAATTGGTTTAATTCTTTATAAATTTGAGTAATTAGACCTTTGTCAGAGGTTTTTGTTATGAAGCTTGTTATGTTTTATGTTATGTTGGTTGCATTGGTTTTGTTTGTACAAAACCTTTTTAATTTGATGTGATCAAAATTATTGATTTTACATTTTGTGATTTTTTTCTAGCTCTTGCTTGGCTTTGAAGTCTTTCCTTTCCCAAAGATCTGACATGTATACTATTCTGTGTTCACCTAATTTGCTGATAGTTTCTTTCTTTATATTCAAGTCATTCACCCATTCTGAATTTATCTTGGTATAAGGTGTGAGATGTTGATCCAAACCTAATCTCTCCCATACTGTCTTCCAATTTTCCCAGAAGTTTTTATCAAATAGTGGGTTTTGGTCCCCAAAACTGAGATCTTTGGGCTTATCATAGACTGTCTTGCTGAGGTAACTTACCCCAAGTGTATTCCACTGATCCTCCTTTCTGTCTCTTAGCCAGTACCAAATTGTTTTGATGATCACTGCTTTATAGTATAGTTTGAGATCTGGGACTGCAAGACCACCTTCTTTTGTATTTTTTTCCATCATTTCCCCGGATATCCTTGATCTTTTGGTCTTCCAAATGAACTTTGTTATGTTTTTTTCCAATTCAGTGAAAAAAAATTTTGGTAGTTCAATGGGTATGGCACTAAATAAGTAAATAAGTGTGGGTAGGATGGTCATTTTTATCATGTTAGCTCTTCCTACCCATGAGCAGTTGATGTTTTTCCAATCGTTTAGATTTAGTTTTAATTGTGTGGGGAGTGTTTTGTAGTTGTGTTCATATAGTTCCTGTGTTTGTCTTGGCAGATAGATTCCTAAGTATTTTATATTGTCTAGGGTGATTCTAAATGGAATTTGTCTTTCTAATTCTTGTTGCTGAGATGTGTTGTAGATATATAGAAATGCTGATGACTTATGTGGGTTTATTTTGGATCCTGCAACTTTGCTAAAGTTGTTGATTATTTCAACTAGCTTTTTAGTTGATTTTCTGGGGTTCTTTAAGTAGACCATCATATCATCTGCCTTATTATTAATATCTTAAGAAGTGAAAGTACCATGTTTCATTTATCTTGTGTATCACACTATATACCCAATATGTTTGAGTGAAGAAGTGGAGAAAGGGTAAGTGTTAGAAATGCTTTGACAGCCTGAGAACTTCTTACTAAACTACTACTGAATTCCCCTGGGAATCACAGAACATATCTCAGATTCCTTTTTCCTGTCTTTTGTTATTTAGAAATGGTTTTGTTAGCTCACCTTTATGGAACCTTTAAGTATTGTAAAGTGTTTCACACATTATCTTTTTTTATTAGAATAAGAATATACAGGTTGCTTCCTATACATCTGTTTGTATGCCAGTATACCTCTATTGTTTGATTAGAATGGGAAGGGAAGAAAAAGGAGTAAGCTTTTTAAGCTAGCCCAGAAGATCTTAGGGAGCCTAGAATTTTATATTAAGATTCAGAATGGCCAATTATACACAATGGAGATGGATCTTGTTTAGTGAAATTCTAGGAATGGGGTGGACATAAATGCTGTTCCCCAGCACCATGGTTGCTCCTAGGCCAATGGATTGGTTTTGTGACTGTGAAGAATCATGAATTGTTATCAGTAATATATTAATATCAACACAATGATGCTAATTCACCTGTGTATTTGATACATACCATAAACACCTACCATGGATATGTCAGGCATGGTGCTAAGTAAACACTTTCAGCAGTATCTCATTTGATCCTCACAATATCTTGAGAAATTAGTTGATATTATTATTCCCATTTCACTTTGGGGGAAGCTGAGGCAATCAACAGGTAAGTGACTTGCCCAGGGTCACATAGGTAGGAGGTATATGAGACTAGATTTGAACTGAGTCTTCCTGAATCCGGCCCACTGTTCCACCAACCAGAGAATACATAAATAATTATTAAAAGTTTTTTAATTATTACCTTCTATTTTAAAATTGATATTAAGTTTCACTTTTTTTTTTTAACCCTTACCTTCCATCTTGGAATCAATACTGTGTATTGGCTCTAAGGCAAAAGAGTGGTAAGGGCTAGGCAATGGAGGTTAAGTGACTTGGCCAGGGTCACACAGCTGGGAAGTGTCTGAAGCCATATTTGAAACCAGGACCTCCCATCTCTGGGCCTGGCTCTCCATCCACTGAGCTGCCCAGCTGCCCCCTTAAGTATCACTTCTAAGACAAAAGAGTGGTAAGGGCTAGGCAATTGGGGGTCAAATGACTTGCCCATATTTAACTTTTCCCCAAGTAAAACTTTTTACCCTGTGACTCCATGACTAGAATTCCTGCATAAAATGTCTGGAATTCACTTCCTGTTTATTCCTTCTTTTTAGAATCTCTAGCTTCTTTAGCTCAATTCAGTTGCAATTTCTTATCTTTGCTTTCTTGTCTCTTTCCCAAAATTAAGTTGTCCATACATCCATTTGCCTGCTCCTTACATCTCCTAAAATTTTTCTTTTTTTTTTCTTTTTGGTTGTGTGTTTCCTATTGCCTGGCACATAGTAAATGCTTAAATCATTACTATATATCCTAAGACTGCTTGGGGCATGGAAATTTTAGGGTTTATGGTCTGGATCAACCACATAGGTAAAATAACATCATGGTATTGGTGTTAGTATATCATGTTATTGATAATTAGTCAACTCATGATACTTCAGTTATTCAATATTTATGCATTCAATAAACCTTTATGTTCTACTTTTTGCTAGGCAATGTGCTAATAAGCTCTGGGGATATGAAAACAGGCAAAAGAGTCAGAACTTACAGTCTAGCTGGGGAGACAACATGCAATCGACTATATTCAAAGCAAGCTGTGTACAAGATAAATAGGAAATAATTCAGAGAGGGAAAGCTTTGGAATTAAAAGTTTTTAGGAAAGGCTTCTTGTAGAGATGGGGTTTTATTTGGGACTTAAAGGAAGCCAGAGATGTCAGCAGTCAGAGCAAAGGAGTGAGAACATTTCAGGGATGGGGGACAGCTAGAGAAAATACCTTAGTCATAGAACCAACACATTGGTTCATTAACCACCATGGAGCTTGGGAATAGCCATTAATGTCCATTCCATTCCTGAAGTTACACTAAACAAGATCCACTCTCACTATGTAGAATTGGCCACTGTAATAAACACTTAAGCCATTCTCTAATCTGCTTGAAGGTTATCCAAACACATGGGAGAATGGGGGAAGGGGGCAGCAGAAAGTATTAGGGAACTTGAGTTTGGATTTAACCCATTGTGTTATTTTGCTCTTGAAATGCCATATAAATCTGCTACATTGTTAATTCTGTCTGTTTCTGCTAGATACTGAAAGGGGGAATGGTTGGAGGGAATGGGTCTTCCCAGTCCTTAGGAGACTGGCATTCCTTTACAAGTTTCTGCATGTATTTGTTAATTGGTTTGCACCTGAATGGACTTGGGAGTTCCTGAACTAGTCAAGTGAAGAGTTGGTAACTGCTAAACATTGACCTCAGGCTAGTATATAGACATGTCTGAGAGTTTCTGAGATCAAGAAATTTGACAGTAAAAGGATCTCAGGAGAAGATCATTAAATTCTAGACATAAAATTGAAAGGGACATTAATTCTTCCTGCCTTCATTTTATAACTATGAAAATTGAGGTTCAGTGAATTTAAATGATTTGCCCAAAGTCAAAGAGAAGCAGGATTTAAACCTGAATCCTTCGACTACATGTTTAGTGCTCCTTCCATTGTACCCTCTATAGAGAATAATAGAAGTTCACAATCAAAAAAATTTATGGAGAAAATTCTCTTTTATCTTCATAATACTGCAAGTGTAATACAGTGCAGAGTGAACTAACTCTGGAATTAAAGGCCCTAGAGCAGAGCCCACTTCTGATAGTTACTACCTATATTAACATTGGACAACTGCCATAACTTCCTTGAGCCTCAGGTTTCTCACCTGTAAATTGAGAGGTTTGGATGCAGTTGCTCTTAAGATTCCTTCCAATCCTAGATCTAGGATCCTAGGAATCTTCATTAAAGTTGTTGGTAGCAGCAATACCAACTAATTGGAATTTCTTTTCATTTGCTCTGTCAGTTCATTGTAAAAAAGAGTTAATAAGATGTTTCATTTTCATTTGGACCATAGAGTTTCTAAAAGTCTCTTCTAGTTCTAAAATTCTGTTAACCAAATGCAAAGAGAAGTAGGAGAAAGATAAGGATGGGGTAATAATCAATCATAATCCCTATGTTAGAGGCTCCATCCTGACCTGAAGGACTTGAACATTCTTTGGGTGAACTTCTCAAGCTCATTGTTTACATACAAATAGTCGAAGAATATTATTCCTGCCACCTTTAAACCTAGAGATATATTCACTGGCAAATATAAAAGTACTCAAACTCAAAATAGGAACAGGTTTAGTTAGTGACTCTACAATACAAATATGGATCATATCAGACAGAGCTCATAGAAAATCATGATAATCACCATTAAGTAGCTTTTATTTATTTTTTTAATTAAAAAAAATTATTTAATTAGTCAATTGAGAACATTATTTCTTGATTACAAGAATCATATTCTTTCCCTTCCCTCCCCCATCCCTTCCTGGTTTTACATGTTTACTGGGTTTTATATGTGTCCTAGATCAGAACTTATTTCCATGTTGTTGTTTGCACTAGGGTGATCATTTAGAGTTTGCATCCCCAATTATATCACCCTCAAACCATGTAATCAAGCAGTTGTTTTTCTTCTGTCTCTACTCCCACAGTTTTTCCTGTGAATGTGGATACTGTTCTTTCTCATAGATCCCTCCAAGTTGTTCAGGATCACTGCATTGCCACTAATGGAGAAGTCCATTACATTGGATTGTACCACAGTGTATCAGTCTCTGTGTACAATGTTTTCCTGGTTCTGCTCCTTTCGCTCTGCATCAATTCCTGGAGGTTGTTCCAGACCCCATGGAATTCCTCCACTTCATTATTCCTTTTAGCACAATAGTATTCCATCTCCAACATATACTACAATTTCTTCAGCCATTCCCCAATTGAAGGACTTTCCTTCATTTTCCAATTTTTTGCCACCACAAAGAGCGCAGCTGTGAATATTCTTGAACAAGTCTTTTTCCTTATAATTTCTTTGGGGTATAAACTCAGCAGTGCTATGGCTGGGTCAAAGGGCAGACAGTCTTTTAGTGCACTTTGGGCATAGTTCCAAATTGCCCTCCCTAATGGTTGGATCAATACACAACTCCACCACCAATGCATTAATGTCCCAATTTTGCCACATCCCCTCCAGCATTCATTACTTTCTCTTGCTGTCATGTTAGCCTATCTGATTAAGTAGCTTTTATTGCAGAGGTATATCTAGCCTCTGACTGTTAAAGCATTCCTTGATAGATCTTCCTAAGGGACCTCTAGGCATTGTACCTCGATGGCAGTAAATGTTCCTTTATACAACTACTCTGTTTCTATAGCTCACCTCACTATACCTAGAGCCAGCTATCAGGAAAGCTCCTTTTCTTATAGGGCAGCTAGGTGGCACAGTTGATAGAATACCAGGCCTGGAGTCAGGAAGATTCATTTTCTACAGTTCAATCTGGTTTCAGACATTTACTAGCTGTGTGACTTTCCCATTTGCCTCAATTTCCTCATCTTTAAATGATATAGGGAAAGAAATGGCCAACCACTTAAGAATCTTTGACAAGAAGAACCCAAATGGGATCAAATAATGAAGCAATAACAATAAAATCTCCTGGATTGGGATTATTTTATTCGTTGGATCTCCAGAGCCTTGCACTGCACCTGATACATAAAAAGCATTTAATAGATGATTGTTGGTTGATTGATTGATTATAGCTCTCAGTATCCCTAATGATGCTCTTTTTATCTAACATGTTTGACCTTCAGGCCTTGCCTCTTAGCAATTTTTAGCAGATCGTATCACACATTTTTGTTATGGAATCTTATCTTGTTCCCTTATGTCCCTATAGTTTTCTTTCTCTCCCAACAGATGTCTTCTTAGTTCCCAGCCAAAGTTGCTAGCTGTTCTCCTTCTCTGATGGGGAAGAGCAGGGATAAGCAGGCTAGCATACATGTCTGTGCAGAGCATGTTTGTAGCTGGATAACTATGTCATTCAAGGTGCCTCTATTTCACTACCCTTCCCTTATATTCAGGTTCAAGTCTCTCATTGTAAACCTCAAAATTTCTTAGACTTATAAATGTTGGAAATTTCACCATTGGGAAATTTCATACTTGAAAAATTTCCTATTGATAGTGGGTCTTGACTATTGGAATGTGAACCCCATTGGCATGGGAGGTTCCTTCTCTTCCCTTCTTAAGATTACTTTAGGACAGAAACCTTTTGCTGAACAATGGAAAGGACTTTGACCTATGCTTAAGCATAGAACAGGAATTTCTTTGAGTCATGATTGATTTTAGAATTGATACAATGGAGATACTTGGAATCAATCTCCACCCTATTCAGCCTTAACAGGATTGAGTAAGGGCTGCAGCCTAGATCAAAATTTAATTATTCCATTCTCTACCCTACTCAGGTTAACAGGATTTAGAAAGGGCTGTAGCAAAGGATCAAAGATTTAATTATTTGAAAATATGACCTTCAACAGACATGTGCAAAAGCCAGAGACCTCTGGGCGGTCCTGGGTTTAAGCTAGAGCCTCCATTGGCACAGGGAAATTGAGGGACAGGTGATTGGTAGATGTGAGGACTGAGGGGAGGCAACTTGGATGGTTTCCTTAAAGATAGGGGAGTCTGAAGACTCGGGGTGGGGGTTGAGAAGTTGGTCAGTGTGGTTGGTGTGGCTCTGAGAAGCTTGCTCTGAAGGAAGCTGAAGGTGGGGGCCTCTGAGACTGTTTCTCCATTTTGGTCACGTGAGTAATAGGGACTGATCTCTTTTCTTTGCCTCAGCTATCTAAGGGCTTGGGCCTTTTGGCCCAGCCTAAACAGAAGGGGTATTTAAGCCCTATTCCCTTCTCTCCCTTTTTCTCTCTCTCTATCTCTAATTCCTTTCTTCCTCCTATTGAAATTAAACTCCATAAAAGGTTGACAGCTGACTTGAGTTTTCATTTAGGAATTACATAGCTGAATTCCTTGGTGACCTTAAATTAATATATATCAGTCTTTTAAAGTGATTCCCTTGTCACATCGGCTGCTTGACATATGAGCTTTTACAAATGGGTTTCTTTCTCTAGTTACTTATTGGCTCACAGTGGCTTATCACATTGTCTTATCCCCCACCCTTAGCACCCAGTGGATCCAGTAACAAAAGTTCTTAAGCTATTTTCTGTCATGTATCCCTCTGACAGTCTAGTGATGTCTAAGGACCCTTTCTTAGAATAATGTTAAGTGAATAAAATAAAATACATAGATTACAAAGGAAACTAGTTATGTTGAAATAAAGATATAATGGGGAGTTTTCCCAACCAAGTTCATAGAACTCTGAACTCTGTTTTGTAGATTAAGAAACCCTAGACTAGAGGCTTGGAGAAGAAGAACCTTACTCTCCATAAAGTTCTCAGTGGACCTCAATTCCTCATAGAAGATCTGGGTAGTCCAAATTTTCAGGCTCCTAGGGCAGGATTTCTTCCCTTCTTTTATGTCATGCATCGTTTTTGCAGTCTAGTGAAGCCTGTCCTCTATTCCGAATGTCTTTAAATGCTCAAGATAAAATTGAAAAGTAAGCCAATCATGTTGAAATAGTTATTAAAATTTTTTTAAGTTCATAAACTCCAAATTAAAAACCCTGATCTAGGGGAAAGAAGAGTCATTCCTTCTATCAAATGAATTTCCCTATGCACCTAGCAACAGAATACTTTCTTTTTTTCTCTTTCTCTTTCTTTTTTCTTTTTCTTTTTTTTAATGTACAGAATACTTTCTTATCTAATCTGATGATTCTGCAATCAATATGTAACAGTTTTATTTTATTTTTAAGGTATTTGTTTTTACTGTTTATCAGTACAGGGAAATATTTAAAGGTTTAAAATTATAGAAATCTTAGCCATTGATCCTGGCCTTCCACAGGAATTTTCCTTAAGCTCTATTTTCTTGCTAAGGTAATTTGAGTTTTACAAAGCCAATATGTTTCTCACCCCTGCTAGCATTTATTTTTGAAGATCTGACTTATTCAAGGTGTCAAACTCAAAAAGAAATGGATCCCTGTGGCCTGTACATTGAACTTAGCCATAAATGAACATAATCTATATTGCATTATATTTCAATTCACTTTGTTAAACATTTACCAATTAAATTTTAATCTATCAAATAGCCAGTGGGTTTTGAGTTTGACATCTCTGTTCTAAGCTATCCTATGGAAGTACAAATTAGAAAGTCATACTGTACTTGCCCTCAGCCTGAGAAGTTTTCAAATATACATGTCCCATCCCCTTCTACCTGGGCTATTTTCCTAAAAGCACTAGATGATGTTATAATATGTTTTGCTTAGTAGATCTCCATATACTATCCTAGACTTAGTCCTTGTCCTGGCTAAAAACTTGTACCGTTATCTTTGAACCTGAGTTCTGCATGTCAGCTGTCTACATAATTCCATCAGACTGAAATCCTTTTCCTATTCAAAGACTTTGACTTCTGTAGCTTCCAACTTCCTGTTTCCCATAAACATTTCCACTTAACTGGTAAAACCAAGATAATAGGCACAGTCTGTGGCCCGTGAATATTTCACTTTTTTTGCCACCCTCATTAATTCAGTCAACATCTCTGTGTTCTTTAGTCAAGTTCATTACTCAACTACAACCACCCAATTGGTTTTCTGTGTATGGTATTCTTTTTTAGATGCTTATAATAGGAAAAAATTAGACAGCAGTTAACATGATCTTAACCTCTTAGTGCTGAGAAGTGACAGACAAGTTTCCCTTCCTTTAGAGGAGAATATACTAATAATTTTAAAAGATGAATTTATTTTGTGGAGATTATTAATTAGTGATTGACTAAAGGCAAAGTTGTTAGGCTTTTAAAATATGACATTCATTAAAGTTTATTGGCATTTAAGATAAAAATACTTAAACTCATTTTTTTTTTGTAAATAGTGTTTATGAAAGAAGAATAATGCCAATTGATATTTACATAGGACTTAAAGGATTGTAAAATGCCTTTTAAATGAATTATTTCATTTGAGCCTCACAATAAACCTTGTGAAGTAAATGTCACAAGTATTATTTTCCAGTTGCATCTAGATTTTACAAAATAAATGACTAATTTTAATCCCTAGCCATTTTGCTATAATATTCAGAGCAATTGAACTTCAAATATGTAAGATCACTAGGTGTCACTAGAGTCCTATTTTGCTCTACTAACTTTGGGAGCAATACCAGCTAAGTTCAGAAACAAGATAAAATTAATAGTCCCTTTTATGGATAGGACAGATGATTTACCCAGCAGTAGTGATGTTCTTTCACTAGACTCAAAAGATGAAGCTGGAAGAAGTGGACTTAAAAATCAGTTTGGCCCAAGTTTATTTTATATATAGAAAAAAACATGGCTCAAGGAGTAAAGCATGTGTCTTTTCTTTGCATTTGGAAGCATAGGAAAGAAACTGCCAATTTGTTACCTTTAAAACTGTTTTTTTGGTCCTACCTACTATAAAATTTTATTGTGAGGATTAAGTAATATAATTTCTTTGATGGCTATCTGGTCCCATTAGTATTGGTAGCCCCTTCAAAGGTGCAGATTATACCTCCACACCTTTTCATAATGCAAGTCCATATCTTCTTATTAATTCCTCATGAGAGCTCCACCCATTGTACTGAGAACCTACTGCTCAGTCTTGGTAAAGCAAAAAAGCACCTCAGAAGCTTTTATTTAACAAGGCTTCTCCTTTGCATATGTTGAAAGGTAAAACAGTAGAGAACTTTGACTGATTATTATTGTTAAATGAGGCACCAAACAGGGAGAGAAAATTGCAAAAGGTTTGCTGCTATTGTGAAAGTTACAAACTCCTCTGGCTTGTATATAATGCCAGACATTTATTCCTCCTCCACCTTAACTTTCATACTGGCCAAACTGGACTTACTATGCTCTAGGCCTTTTCAGTTTGACTCCCATTCCTGAAATGTTTGCCTTCCTTATCTCTATTTCAGGTAACAAGTATCAGTGACCTACTTTGCTACTCTAATTGTCTAAGTGCAATGGAATTAAAGAAAAAAGATGTGACAAAATTTTGTTGAATAAAATTTTAACTGTATTTTCACAGAATATCTTTTAGGAGTTAAAAAAGTGGGATAAATATAACTTAAAGGTGAGTAGAATGAGGGAACAGGGAAGATATGAGTTAGACCCATCCACAAATAAGCATTTTTAAAATGTATAAATTAATTATGAAAAACTGAAAGATTTTCCTTGGAAAGAGGGATGGATATGAAGTCACAAGACTTAACCTGAAGCTCAGCTTTATTACACTCTAGCTTTGTGCCTTTGGGTGATTCACTTTGCCTCTGAGTTCTAATTTCTTTCTTTATACAGTGGAGGTAATGATTGCATTGCCTCCTACAAAAGATTGTTATGAGGGTCAGTTGTAATATATATCATGCACTTTGGAAACCCTGAAACACGATAGAAATTTAATATATAGACTGGGGGAGGGTTAAAGTGGGGGAGATGGAGGAGAGAGTGTGAGCAAAAGGTTTTGGATGAGAATAAATGTACTATGTTAGGAAGACTTGAGGAGACTAGCCTACCTGGAGTATCTATAGATGGGTAGTAATCTCACAAAGCACTTGAAATATGAGTCACTTAAAGCTGAAGTAAATTCAGAATTGGAAATGAAGTGGGATAGGGTGGGCCTGAATGAGGAGGGACTTGTGTAGGGAAAGTTCACATGATTCAACATATTTTTCTCTAAAAATGATACAACTTGCTGCTTTAAATTTTATCGATCCTACAATAAAAGTCAGAACCATACTAGTTTGTTGTGATAGCTCATCTTGACCACTAGGTGGCGAGATTTTACCATATTGAATTTGTGTAGCAAAGTGGAAGTCTAGTGAAATCTGTCTTTAACTTAAATCACTAACTGACATTTTAAAAAATATTTTCTTTCTTTCCTCAACTATGTGAAAAAACAATTTTCATAACATTTGTTTTATTTTTAAATTTGAGCCATATTCTCACCCTCCCTTTCTTTCCCCTCCTCTCCAAGACAGTAAGCAATCTGATAGGGATTTTACATATGTAATAGTGTAAAACATTTTTCCATATTAGTCATTTTGTGAAAGAGAACTTGGACAAACAAAAGTGAAGAAATAAATAGTATCTCCCAGTCTGCATGCAGATTCTTTCAGTTCTTTCTTTGGAGGCAGATGGTGATTTTCAAGAGAGTCCTTGAGGATTCTTTTGGATCACTGTATTGCTGTAAATAGCTAAGTCATTCATAAGTGTTCATCAAATAATATTACTGTTACTGTGTACTATATTCTTCTAGTCCAGCTCATTTCACTCTGCATTAAGTCATGTAGGTCTTTCTAGGTTTTTCTTAAATGATCCTTCTCATTATTTCTTATAGCACAGTAGTATCCCATTACAATCATATACTACAATTTATTCAGTTGTTCAACAATTGATGGACAATCCTTCAGTTTCCAATTATTTGCTACTACAAAAAAGAACTGCTAAAAATATTTTTGTACAAATAGGTCCTTCTCCATTAAAAAAAAAAATCTCTTTGGGATATAGACCCTTTGGTCATGGTTCCAAATGGCTCTCCAGAATTGTTGGATCAATTCGCAACTCCAGTAGTCATGCTTTAGTGATCCACTTTTCCCACATCCCTGTCAGCTAATATAACTTTCCTTTTCTGCCATATCAGGCGATCTGATAGATATTAGGTGGTACCTTAGGGTTGTTTTAATTTGCATTTCTCTAATCAAGAGTGATTTAGATCATTTTTATGTGATTTTATGTAGCCTTGATTTCTTCATCTGAAAATTGTCTCTTCATGTCCTTTGACCATTTATCAATTAGAGAATGATTTATATTCTCATAAATTTGACTCAGAAGAACATGTTATTAATTTTTAAATAAAATGTAGTATCTGAGGCTGAATTTGGGTCTTCCTGACTATAGACTCTTTGCTCTAGCACCACCTAGTTGCCCCAAAATGACACAATACCAATAATCTTGATGAGATTGGGGAACAGGGAAGTTTGTTTTAATATGCTTTTTAATGGACCATAACAGAAAATTTTAAAAGTATATTGGATAATAAGTTATCAGTACATTTGAGATTATAACTTTCTTGAAAGCAAAAAATAAAAAAAATTGCCCTTTCAAGATTTAAGAAGTATTATCATGAAAATTGTCAGGATTGTGCAATTTAGTTATAGCTATTATATAATAACAATGTACCAAAGTTGTAGATTCAACCATTTTATGGATCAGATAGTTTTATTTCATTTTCTTTAGCTTTTCCCCTAGCCAGGAAGCATGCAAATATGTGTTGTTCCAAATGAGGACTAGGCAATGTAATGTAATTAAATTGGAGTCATGCCATTCCTCCTAGAAAAAACAACTCGGAACATTCATGATAGAGTAGTTATGTTATTTTCACATACAAAAAATGTAGTCTGGTATTATATATTAGGCAACTATTGTATCAGTTAAAATTGGAATGTAAGAACTACCCTACCCCCACTTCTGATTCTTGTATTTTTATTCTCCTCAACTCCATCCTGCCCACCATTTCCTCTGTGCCCTGTAGAATCCCTAGTCTGCAATGAACAAACTTCCCTTCATTCTAACCTCCTTTGTCTCACACTCTTCCCATCTATTAATGCACAGCAACAACACTGTCACTGGTCATCCTTTGTGGCACTTCCTGTGCTTCTTTCATATTCCTTCACAAACTTGTCTTGGAAGGAGAGTTAGAATATACCTTGTTCCTCCTTGCCACTTTCAGGCTCTTCCTTTACCATCATCTTGGCCCTAACCTATCTTTCCCCCCTCAGTGGACAAATTTCTCCTTCCATTCTCTTCAAGCCAACCAACCTGTCCTTTTTTGCTTCCCCACATGTGTTGTCCCACCTCCCAGTTCCGTATATTTGCACTGGCTAGTCCCCATCCTGGGAATGCTCTTCTTCCTTACTTCTGCCTCAAAGAACCATCTATTCCTTTAAAATACCATTCAAGCATCACATTATACACCCTTCCCTTGTTCTCCAACTACTAGTACTGTCTTTTCCAAACTTTGTATTTACCTACTTAGGATTCATTCTTTTTACATTCATTCATTCATTCATTTATTTGTTTGTTTTTTTTTTAACAGTCATTTTTAAAACTTTGGCTGTCTAAATTCTCTCTCTCTCCATTCTGCCCCTCCCCTGCTCATTGGGAAAGCAAGTAATATGATATCAGTTAGAATATATACATTTAGATACACCTACATTCTCTGTTAGAATGTAAGCTTCTTGTATGTAGGAATTGTTTCATTATTTCTTATCTCCAGTGCCAAGTACAATAACTTAAACATAGCAGGCGCTTAATAAATGTTTGCCGATGAATCAGTTGCTAGACTGTAAACTCCTTAAGGATAGAAACTTTTTAATACATCCCTGTATTCCTGCAATTCTTACCTCAGTGCTTTGAATGTAGTAGAAAGTGCTTGATTGAATTGCATTGCAAAGGAAATAGCTAGTTCCTGTCTACCTACCATTTCCTATAAAAAAAAATATACTGTGATGCGACCCTATTCCTCTGTATCTCCCAAATACCTCCATTGTCTGGCCTCCTCTGCACTGTGGTATCATATCTTACTTGTAGCAAATGCATAGTGTTTGCTTGAGCTATATACCTTAGGATTTAATTTATATGCAATGAAATCCTACATTGGAGGGAATGTGGAAAAATGGATATATTCATTCATTACTGGTGAATTTTTGAACTTGTAGAATCTTTTGGGGGGAGCAATTACACTGTGAAAGTTAGAAAAATTGTAATAACCTTTTATTTAATAATTTAGTTGTTGGTTAAATACCTGAAAGTGTTATTAAGAACAACAAAAAGAGCTGTGTAGTCAGTAATTTTTATAGCAACATCATATCCCTGCAAAAATTGAATGTAACCTAAATATCTAAAAATGGAGGTGCAATTAGATTGTGAGAAATAGTGAAGGGAATACTATAATCTCATTTTGATTACCAAATATGAAGACTATTAAGAAATTTGGAAAGAAATGGATGAAATTATATAAATCAATGAAAGAAGAACTAGAATAACAGGTTACATGTTAAAACCATGTAAGAGAGGGCAGCTAGGTGACTCAGTGCATAGAGAACCAGGCCTGGCCTGGATAGGGGAGGTCCTGGGTTCAAATTTAGCCTTAAAACACTACCTGGCCACATGACCTTGGGCAAAGTCCCTTAATGCCATTGCTTTACTCTTACTGTTCTCCCATTTAGAATCAATTGTTTCTAAGTAAGGGTTTAAAAAAAAACATATAAGAGGAAAACTTATTGACATGAATGATGAAGAAAAAATGTTGGTATGAAAACTTTGAATACTTAAAATTATGCTTTATTCATTTAAATTAGACATTTATGATGTAAAAGTCTCAAATGTTTAGTTGGTTATGTTAATGTTCAATGTTGTGGTTTAAATGAAACAATTTAAAAAATAAGATAAGTTATAAATCTCATTATAGAGAAGAAAAATTTATAATGAAAGGTCTTTCTGTGCAAATCCTGGTTATAGAATTATAGTGGAGGCAACATAATTTTTAGTTATCAGTAATCACAAAGGTGTTTATTGAATATCTGCCATGGGTTATGTTTTGTTTAAGGGCTGGAAGTATAGCTAGTCAAAGGGCACTATAGCTTTAGTTGAGTTCTTTAAAGATGGGTGAGATTTAGATAGGGAGCATTTTATGTAGGGGAGATGGTATGAGTAAAAGCATGAATGCAAGGATGTGTGTTGTTTTTGAGGAACACAGAGTGGTTCAGTTTTTTTTTTGGAATAGTTGTACTTTGAGAAATAGAAAATTGGAATGACATCGCTAGAGGCTAGGTTGGGGAGGACTTTGAATCCTGTAGGCATTTGGAAAGAGTTTTGAGAAGAGTGTGTTGAGTCAGGAAGATTGTCTGGCAGTGGTGCCTATGACAGTATGAAGGAAGGATATCAGACGGTAAGGGAACTAATTTTCAAAGCCATACTTCAGCTCAGCCCTATGTATAGTTTTCTTTTACTTTCTACTAAGCTTGCATCCCAAAGCTCTTAGGTTTCTCTGCCACATCTCTACCACTGCTCCCAATTCATGATTAGCATAAATGCTTCAAGTCATAAAATTTGGAGTTCTTTTTTCCCCCAAAAAGATGATGGGGGTGGGGGGAAGGAAATGAAGTAAAATAAGAGAAACTCAAAGAGCATGATATTGTTAGGTTATAGGAACCTGGCATTTACATAGCATTTTAAGGATTGCAAGTACCTTTAAAAAAATCTTACCTTGTCTCTTAGAAAAGGTACTAGGTATCAGTTCTAAGGCAGAAGAACAGTAAGGGATAAGGGTTAACTGACTTGTGCAGGGTTCACACAGCCAGGAAGTATCTGAGGCTATATTGGAACCCAGGTCCTCCTGACTCCAGGTTTAGTCCTCTGTCTACTGTGCTACCTATCATCCCCTTGCAAAGTGCTTTTGACATATCTCAATTTAATCTGTAGTACACTGACGTTGGAGTTTAAGCATCTGAATTTAGATCTATCTGTGAATACTTTAATTCTGGAGAAGCCATTTAATCTCCTTGGACCTCAATTTCCTCAATTGTAAAATGAGGAGTTTGGTTTAGAGGAGTCTATGATCTGATATCCAACCCTGTAAAGTAGGCATTATGTATTTTTGCAGATGAAGAAAGAGAAACTATAGAAATCAGTTGACTTAGTCTTGGGTTGATAACTAAGAGTCAAAGGAAGGATTCAAAGAATAGTCTCTTCTGATTGTAAATTCAGCACTCTTCCTTGACCTCTCCTTAAAGAGATCAGAAAATATCTTCCTAAAATAATTGTTATGTGGTCAGCAGAGTTTCTTGGGCTAATTAAAAGCTCTTTTCATGTCTTAGTATACCTTCCCAATATGACCAGTAGCAATGCTTCTTTATGAAGATCCCATCATATATTTTCTATTTGACCCTATTTAATCTGACTCCCAATTTCATAGGTGATTTTCCTCTTCTTACCCCTCCCAATTACAAGGTTGAGTCAGATTGTCAGAAGCTGATTAAATGCACTTTCCTGGAGTTGTCTGGCTTACCTTCACATCCTAAGAGGAAAATGTTGAACCCATGTCTTTTATATCAGTTTACATATATAGTAATAAGCACAGTTGCCACCAACAATTAGGACAAAGCCATTTCTTCACCTCTGGATAGAAGGGAGAGAGACTAGGCAGGTGGAATGGTGTCTGTTGTACAAACTTGAGATAACAGGTCTAGACTAGAGTAGCAGAGGGAATGAAAAGAGAGAGATGTGAGAGATATTGCAAAGAGAGAATTGACAGTATTTGATGACCATGCTGGGGAAAAGGAAGGAGTCAAGTATGATTCTTAAGATTTTGACTTTTGTAGAATGATAGTATCATTCATTAAGAGAAAATAGAGGAGTTCAGAGGGAACTGATGTTCAATAAAAGAGAATTTAATTTTGACATGTTTAATTGATTATATACCTTTATTTAAATAATGAATAACATTAACTTTCTGATAATCTTGGGGTACAAATTACCCGAGCCTATTGATGCATTAAAACTTCCACCAATTCAATCAATTCAAACCACTAATCTTGAAATGTATATGTAAGTATACACACATATGTGTAACATTTATTACACAAGAGGGTTGCATGATTATCAAATTGTAATTAATAAAAAATATTTGTTTCAAGAAAACATTTTAAATAACTTTTAATAGTGACTAGCCCTGTGCTTTCATTGGTGTTGGGAATTCCTTGCTAAAAACATTCTCTACTGACACTCTTTACAATTTTTAGTCTTAGAGAGTTGCCTAGAACATCAGTTCTCAACCTTTTTTATCTCGGGACACCTTTTAATTTCTTAGAAATTATTGAAGGCCACAAGAAACTTTTGTTTGTATGTATTATATCTATTGATGTAATTTGACAATATGTATTTAATTAAACTGATAAAAGTTAAAAAGTTAATTCATTAAAAATATAAATAACTTACTTATGTTAATGTAAATAATAGTTTAATGAAAAATTACTATTTTCCAAACATCAAATTTTAGTGAGAAGTATGATACTGTTTTATGTTTTGGGAAATCTCATTAATGTCTGGCTTTATAGACGACAGTTGCTTTCTCAAATCTGCTTCTGCATTATCTGTTATACTATGTAGTTTTGGTTGAAGTAGATGAAGAAAGTCTGGCCTCACACACATGTGTAGATGAAAAAGGGAGAAATATTTTAGTAGTCTCTTTAAATAGTGGTTGATCTTTGATATTACACTAAAACTTGACAAATGGTTGTTTCTTAAAAATTAGTTGTAATTTGGAATCTGAAACTATCAATGGATTTCTGGTACTCTGTATTATATTTTACTTTACCTTTGGTAGTTTGATGAGATACTTTGGATAGATCTTTTATCCATGTATGCTTTTATAATACCATGCATTGATCATTTAGAAAAGATGGGTTTACTGAATTATTAAATCTTCCAAAAGTTGACACATTTCATTATACAATATCTATATTAGCACTATCTTATCATAAAATCTTTAGGTATTAGGAAACTGTCAGACTCACAGTGATAAATACACAGTTTCCAAAATTCTAATTTTCACTTGAAATACTGAATTTTATTGTAAGAAACTAATAGTATAAATTATTTTCCTCAATGTGACAGGTCCTTTGCATTCATTTTTGATAAAATGTGTGCCAAATACTGAAGTCTAAATAATCTTAGTTTGTCAGTTGTTCTTCAAAGAAAAATATTGTTCTGTGAAAAAAGTGGCTCATTCAGCTCACAGTGCAAACAGTTGCACAAGGATGTTTTTAGTATGCAGTAGAACTGCTTTATGTGGCCTTCTCATTTCATCACACAAAGAAGTGTCATCAAGGGTTAAATTAAGACCTAATGAAATTAATAATTTTTATCATTTTATCAAGGATATTTTTAAATGAAATGAGAATTTTTTTTAAAACTTTGAGTACATGATGGTGAAGAATGCAATAATGACTCATACAGTTTGTTCATTGCCTTGATTGGTGCTAAGGAATTGTTTCACTTACCATTGCTTTTGCAGCATCAGTATAAATGTCAACAGAGTTGGTTAAGGGTAGATCAAGAGAGTCAAATTAAGTTATTCAATACTTTGAATATTTCTGCACTATTTGTGCTTATTGCCAAACATTTACATAAGATATCTTTGATTATTAGTTGGTGCTTATATCAAATGAATACAAGCCATGTCTGTAAAATCTTCCATTTGTTAGGCAAAAGTACAGTTTTGCAGTCAAGATTTAATTTCACACTACATGTTTGTGGCTTTATTTTGCAGTCATGCAGCTTCTGAAAAACTCCACTATGTAATTGTGAGAGAAAGGGAATAAAAAAGGCAAATAACATAGTATTAATTCTTTTTTTAAACCCATACCTTCTATCATAGTAAAAACTAAGACAGAAAGGTAAGGGCTAGGAAGATGAGGTTAAGTGACTTGCCCAGGGTCACACAGCTTAGAAGTGTCTGGGGCCAGATTTGAAACTAGGTCCTCCCAACTCCAGGCCTGGTGCTATATCCACTGTACCACCCAACTGCCCTGCAACATCTTAGTATTATTATGAAATTTATTTTAATCTCACAGAGTCCCCTGAGTTTCTGGGACATTCAAGTGTCCTAGACAGTATACTTTGATAATGGCTGGTTTAGAGTACTGAGAACTTAGTTGAGCTGGCCTAGATCACACAGCTAGTATCTGTCAGAATTGAAACTGGAAAATAAGTTTTTCTGATTTTGAGGCTTGTTCTCTCTCCATCCTACTTTATTTGTATTGCTTTAATTGCTATGGTTGCAAGTTGAACATTGCGAATGTAATAGGAACTCATTTTCATTAAAGGATAATAACTTTTTATAAATTATTGTACAGATGCAGGTTATCTGGTAAACATGTTGATGAGTCTTTATTTCCTGCAATCAACACTCATGAAGGTTTATCAAGTCTAATTAAAAAAAAAGTGAGTATATAACAATATGTATCTTGAATGTGCATACTTCTTGTAATTGTGAGCATATTCATTTCACATTTTTATTCACAGAGAACATTTTTAGACATGATTTAAATTAGTTTAAAGCTGTTCTTAATGTTCTGTTTTTGATCTCTTGTTGATTTGAGCCAGGGGCAGGAGGGCTGTTGCTATGGCAGATAAAATGATTAGAGAAAACTAGTATCAGCAGGTATTGCCACAAATATTAGACAGATCTCTTGTCTCAGGTGTTTTTTGTTTGTTTTGTTTTGCTTTTTGTAACATTCCTTTGTTTTTTAAATTGGAGAGCCTGATCCAGGGTGGGAAGGGACTTTTTTTAAGATGTCTTGATTATTAAAATAAATAAGGAGCAAGAACTCTTTGCCAGTAAAAGATGTGGTAAAGGTATTTAATGAATTCTTTTAGAAGAAAGTCACCATCTCTCCCTTACATTTATTTTACTTTGAGCCAGAGCTCTTTGAGTTCAAGATTTGAAGCTACCTCAAATATTCTACTCTGTAATCTTTCAGCTAATTATAGTGAAGAAGAATCTTTAACACTTAAATTCCATTATCTGATTGGGTTCCTACAGTGACAACATCTTATCTCTACCAAGGCTTACTTCCCTTATGTGTCCTTCTTTATATCACAAAACACTCTCTCAGTGTTTCTGTAGGTTAAAGTATGGCTCTGAATAGTAAACAGAGATAGAAGGTGACCTTATTTCAGTACTCAAAGTTTAACGCATATTAGGTATTATGGGAAATTTCACAAAGAGGAGAAAATTTAATTCTTCTATAAGAAGATAGAATCTAATGTGAAATATGAGAATAAAACAAGTCAAAAACAGGCAGCAACAATATATAAAATTGTGGGTCACTTGGGTTGGAAAAAAAATTGTACCATCTCCCATCCACAAAAAGTTGATTTTATGGATAGTAGTGAGAGGTAATGTGCAAACGTGTCCATTCACATGGTGCTTATAATTTGTGTTAATCTTCCTTTGAAAAACTAATGTGAATCATGTTCATTCTTGCAAAAATGATCTGCCTAGTTCAAGTATACAGATACAACCATTAAAGGTTTAAATATAACACACCATGAACCATATCAATAGTTTCTTTCCTTAACATAAAGGAATACCTATAATTCTGTAATATCTAATGATTCAGAATCACTTCAGTAAATAACATGCTTGCTTTAGAAAGATTATATAGACATGTCAAAGGATTATTTTTCATATTAATCATCTGTTATATAGTAGTTGTATTTAATGTTATCCTTTTCAACAGAGAAAATGCATGCAACCAAAAGACTTTATTCCTCGAACACCAGAAAACGATAGAAGACTTCAAAAGAAAATTGAGAAAATGGCTAATGAGCTAAATATGCAAAAAACATCCATAGGTAAGTTAAATTTTATAATGTGTTATCCTTTATTTTTGAAGTTAGTTCAAACAGTCCACTGTCAGTAGAGTGTAGTCCAAATGAACTACATCTTTGCTTAGTAAGAGAGAGGGCGTATAGGTTGCAGAGCCATTTTTAGTGATTTTTGAAAGATTCATGTAGAATTGAAGAGGAACCACTCTATGAGAAGAAGAAAATCTGCCATGTATAAGCTGAATAGCCTGACTTTATTACCTGGAAAATCCTAGAATAGATCATTGTAGTACATATAGAAAAGGAAATGGTGATTACAAAAAAGCCAAAATGACATCATCAAAAATTGGTCATACCAGATTAACTTTATTTCCATTTTTCATGATTGCTCAACTAGTATGATCAAAGGAATGCTTATAGATATAGTTTACAGTTTATGTTTATATATATATACATATATATATTATATAGTTTATAGTTAGAATTTAGCAAAATATTTGACTATAACATAAAGATAGCCAGGTGACATGGTAGATAGATTCTTGGACTTGGAGTCAGAAATCTATGGAGCTCAAATCTTGCCTCAGACACTCACTAGTCGTATATCCCTGGAAGAGTCACTTAACTTCTCCCAGGCTCAGTTTTCTCATCTGTAAACTAGAAAGAATAATAGCCTCTACCTCATAAGGCCACTGAAGAGAGTTAATACAATAAACTTAAAGTACTGTATAAATATTGGCTATAATTATTACTGTTTTCCATTCTTGTGGAAAAGTTGGAAAGAAGAGGAAAAGATAACATAATTAGATGGATTCATAACCTGCTGGATGGCCAGTTTCAAAAAATATTTTTTAATGTTTCAATTGAAAAGTTCTGGGGAAAATTTTAGAAAATGATAGGAAATAATGTACTTTTCAACAAACCAAAATAATATAAGGAGGATTTTCTGACAAAAACTTTGACCATTCAAAATATCAATAAGTAAAAATTGTTAATAGTGATGCTTTGTCATTCTCAATATGTCACTAAATAATGCCCCCAAAATAGAATATAATACTATATCTTAAGGGCAGTTTGGTGGCTAGGAAAGTGACAGGAAGTCTTGGGTCCAAAATTGGCCTCAGATACTACCTAGCTGTGTGACCCTGGGCAAGTCACTTAACCACAATTGCCTGGCCTTTATTACTCTTCTGCTTTGGAACTGATACTTAGTATTGATTCCAGATGGAAAGTAAAGATTAAAAAAAAATACTCTATCTTAAATTCCATATGATTTTTCTCATACATTGTACTTTTTTATAAAGGAAACAGTACCTAAAACATCATATATTTTGCTATTTTTCCACTGCCTTCAAAATTCATTCTCATTTAGGACTATAAGGTTTTGGAATTGGAAGGGGCCAGAGTGGAAACTTAAAACCAATTCCTTCATTTTATAGGAAAAGAAATGGAGGCCTAGAGAAGTTAACTGAGTTTTACATGGGTCAAAGAAAGGACATATATTACCCTCTGACTCCAAATCCAATTCCTTTCTACTTCACCATATTACCCAGCTCTATTATATATTTATAATTAGCTTATAGCATAATCAGTTAATATAAGAGGTGGAAATTCCATTTGACAGATGAAGGAACTAAAGCCTAGAGCTGTTAAGACTGAAGCTAGATGGAGTAATTGAGTTAGATGCTCTTGATTTTTAGTTAATTTTAGTCTAATGATTTTTTAATATTAAGCAGCTTCACTATACTTTTTCCTTTTCCTTTCACCTTGCCAGCTGCCTCCTCTTTTTTCTATTTCCCATTATTTGCACTTTACTGGTATTTAATTTCAGATTTTGTTTATGTGTCATTGTGTGGGAGACAATGGCAGCCAAACATTGAAAAGTCTGATTGTTGCATAATGTTGTATTGCTGGGGAATAGTTACTAGCAAATTATTAAACTGTTTTTGTATTAACTATTAGTGTCTAACATGAAGATTGTTAAATTTAGTTGCAGTTCGTGTCCTGAGTGGAAATTGTTACAGCTTTAGAAATAACTTTTGAGTCTGACATAAAAATCTGACAAATTGGAGGAGGTGAGATTTAGTCACCCAAAACTGCAAAATTTCAGGCATGTTAATATTTAGAATACATTTGTAATTTAACAGAAAGTGACATTACTAAATTAGAATTGTAAGAAATTCATTAATTTAGTAGGAGATATCTATAAATAAAGAGTATTAGAATCAGAAGTGGTAGATAGGCATAAGAGATTAAGGAGGAAAAGTCATGTAGGAAATAATAAAAGTAGCAAATCAAAAATACTAAAAATATGCCCTTGAAAAAATGAATTGGAGTGAATGGAGGAGAGAAATCTAATTCTAAGAAATATCCACTTGTATAAGTTATTTTATATCCTGGATAACATCATGATATTTAATTGTGATAGTGCCTAACATAGAAAATTTTCTTGATTTTACCCCCCAGATAATGATATACCAGTTCTGCTCTTTGAAGCTGATGGTTCATTGATGTATAGCCCTACCGCTAAAATTAAGGATCAGTGCAATGCAATGGAGAAGAGATTACAGGAAATGAAAGATAAAAGGGAAAACCTTTCTCCTACATGTAAGTAATTTTACCTTTATACTTTTTAAGGGGGATGAATGAAACAAGAAGGTACAACCCTCTTTCTTTTTTAAAATTACATTCTCTATCCCCAAAATGAGCATGTTCAAAACAGCACATAAAAGGATTGAATATAAAACTTTAAGACTACATTTCATACTTCTTTCCAAAAAAAAAATGTATTTTAAGTCATTTACTTTCAAAATTTTCCTGCTTGTTTGTGCTTCCTTCTGAACTTCTTTCTCTTTTCTTCTGTGCATTTTAAAAATGTTTCAATGGCCCTCTTTTTTTGACATTATTACTATCTCCTCGCTACCTAATTCTTTTGACTGTTCCCTCCCTGTTATTTTCCTTCCTTTTAACTTTCTCTATCCCCTGTGCTCTTTTCTATCAAGTTTGATATGTTTCTATAGCAAATGTGTGTGTTACTATATTTGTTCAGCCCTCTTTTGTGCATTTCAGATAAAACCGAGGCTTATCTAATATCTGCTTCGCCTGATTGTTTCCTCTTTGCTTTTTTTTTTTAAACCCTTACCTTCTGTCTTGGAGTCAATACTGTGTATTGGCTTTTTAGGAGGGTGCTCAGTGGATTTTTCTATTTTCTCTTTGCCCTGGGTTTCTATTAGATCTGAGCAGGTTGTTTTTTTTTTTTATGATTTCTTGAAATATATTCAAGCTTTGCTTTTTATCATGATTTTCATGGAGTCTGATTCTTAAATGATCTTTTCTTGACTTTTTTCCAGGTCAGTAGTTTTTCATAGGTGATATTTTATGTTCAACTTCGTTATTTTATTACAGTATTTTAGCTGTCTCAAGGAGCTGTTCATTCCTGTTTGTTCTATTGGGTTTTTCAGGGAGTTATTGTTTGAGTAAGTCACCACTTTGTATTCTAATCTATTCTTCCAATCAATACTTCAGAGTTTTTGGTTTTCATTTTTAAACTCTTGTTTCACTTATCCTGGGCATTCATGGATGACTTGTGGTAAACCTTTTTTTTTTCTTTAAGTTTCTCCTTGCTGTTTTTACAAAATTACTATTGGAATTATTATTTATTTATAATTATGACTACTGCTACTGCTGATTCCTTTCCTTTTGCTGCCTAAAATTCACCCCAGCCTCCCTCATTCTTTAAAAAACTTGTACACACCTCACTAGATACTACCATCTCTACTATCTATCATCCTATATCTTGCTTCTTCTTGGCTAAATTCCTTAGGAAAAAATCCATCTCTACTTATTTAGTATCTCTGTTTCTTTTCCTCTAAACTCTTTTGCAGCTTGGCTTCTTACCAGCTGAAACTAGTGAGAGTTAAAAGTAATTTTTTACTTTTTTTATCATCATTCTTTATGACTTCTCTACAACATTTGACACTGTTGACTATCATCTCTTTCTGGATACTTTCTATCTTTGAATTTTCATAACAGTACTCCTCATTCCTTCTAATGCTGACCATTCCTTTTCATCATCCTTTTCTGGATCTCATGTCATGCCCAGTGACTATAGGTATCCTCTAAGCCTCTGTCCTAGGTCCTCTCTCTTGTCTTTCTATATTCTTTTCAGATCATTTGATGATCTAATCAAGCCTAATAGGCTTATTTATCAACTCTAGATGAGTAACTCTCAGATCTACAGATCAAGCTCCAGTCTCTTGAGGTCTTTCTGTCTCTGTGTCTCTGTTTCTCTGTCTAACTCAATATGACTACTAACCCGATATATCTAGTCCATTTCCAAATCTTGTCATTTTGCCTTCATTTTTGTCTTGTACCCCCTCCCCCCCAGCCATTCCCCTAATTGCAACTCTCATTACTTCTGGCATGGACCATGTAGTTTCCTAATTAGCCTCCCTGCCTCAAGTCTCTCTTCACTTTAGTCCATCTTCAATGCAGTGGACAAAATTATTTTCCTAAAGTCTAGCTTGGATCATTTTGACATCTACCTACCTCTCTCTCCCCCAGTAGTTTCTAATGGCTCCATATCACTTTTAGAATCAAATATAATCTTTTCTGCTTGGCATTTAAAGCTCTTCACAGCATGTACCCTTTCTGTTTTTCTGATCCCATTGCACCCCTTCATATACTCTTATTTTATAGCCATACAGATCTATTTGTTGCTTTTGCCCCATGGTGCTCTACCTTCCCTTACTGTGCCTTTGTACCGACCCCATTCCTAGCATGCTCTTCTTCCTCATCGCTGCCTTTTAGAATTCCTGTTTCCCTTCAAAGCTAAGTTCAAAGTTGAAGTACTAGCGAGGCATTTCCCAGTGCTCTAGTTACCAGCACCTTTTCTAATTTTTAGCTGTTATCTACTTTTCATGTATCTTCTATATAGAGATCTCTTGTTTCTTAAACTTCTAGCCTGTGCTTGAATATATCACTAGGCCTAGAAAACATCATTCCTGCTCTGTAAGAGGGGTTACCACTTAAATCCTTTTGCCTCATTTTCTTCATATGTGAAATGGGATGGAGAAGGAAATGGCAAACTACTCTAATATCTTTGCCAAGAAAACCCCAAATGAGGTCACAAAGAGGTGATCAAGACTGAAACAACTAAACAGAATATTTTTCATAGTAGTTACTTGTGTTTCCTGTCTCTGTGTTCCCAAGTAGTGAATAATTTAGAGGGGAATGCTATTTCTAAGAGTCAGCAGTGAATCCTATATTATGACATATGTCATAATTATAATTTGGTTTTGAACGTTAAGGTTTTCTTTTAATGCATGAAGCCCTTTCTTTTTTGTTTTTGGTATATTCCATAGATTCCTTGAAAGAGGAAAAGCTCTGATCAGTATTATATATATATATATATATATATATATATATATATATCACAGGTGAGGGAAAGCCTTCAAGTAGGGATCAAGGTCCAAGATGTTAACATAAATTTATGCCTATGGATTTGTCTACAACATAGACTGTTTTAGCATTTTTTTTAATTTTAGGTTTTTTTTTTTATGAAAAGAGAACTAGATTTGGAAGAGGACCTGGGTTCAGATTCCAGCCTTACTCCTTGCTATGTTTGACTTAGAGGAATTCAATCTCTCAAGGGCTTTGGTTTCCACTGTAAATTGAGAGGGTTTAATTAAATGACTTCTTCCAACTCATTTTATGATGCTGTGACCTTCTCTATAATCTCTCATCCCAAAACTAGTATAAGATATTGCAAATTAGAATATTTGAAACTAGAATCCCAAGTTTTATTTCCCTGTACTTTCTTATTTTTCATATTATCTCTTAGTGAATAGAATCATCTTGGGAATCTTTTATATGCCCTCATTTTACCTTCTCTTCATCTTTGAAGACACACATCATTGCATTTTGGTTAATCCTGTTTGGTTCCTGACTTCTTCAGTATTTTGAGAGAGGGCCACTATTAATGCCAGCCCATGGGATGTAATAAGGCAAATCAAATTAAATCATATTGTTTTGAATGGGTTTAATTTATTTGTTTGAGATTCTGCCTGCAGATGGGAAGGATAACTTTTTAAGATCCCTTCCAACTCTGAAGATTCTATGATTTTACGCTTTATTGAAATATAAATAATTTTTTATGGTCACAGAAATATTTATGCTGAGTTGTCTGGAATAGATTTGGTTAGGATGTTAGTATTTTTTACTTGTTTTGTGGTAAGTTTGGAATTTGAAATGCAAGGAATAAATTGATGTGGGTAAGAGTATATATATATATACATATATATATATAAAATTACAGAAAAATAGCCAATACATATATCCCTTGACATACCTACAATAGTTCATCAGAACTAGTTAATGGTAGAAAATTTGATGTTAAACATAAAGTTAGTAGACAAAATAAGTATGTTCTAATAGACTACGCTGTAATTTTTAAATGTCTTTTATTTTTTAGTTTCTCAAATGCTTGCCCTTAATTCAGACCCATCCTCATCTGGAGTAGCTTTGAATACATCAATTAACACTTCACATTCAGGTAAACACTTATTTTAAAACTAGTTTTTCTTTTAACTGCTTGTTATCGTAAGGTTTAAGTTCAGATCATCTTTGAATAATTGTTCATTTCTGTGACCATCTCAGCTAAAGATTGAACAGGATAAAAATTTCAAAAATTGTTACTACCCTTTTAAAGGTTATAATATAAGAAACCTAATGAAATTAGGTCATGAGAAACTACTTGAGGTAAATCTTCCTTTTTCATTCCAGTTGGTTTTTTTTTTCCCAGGAGTTTTCTTTCTGGCATTGAATCAATTTTTTTTCCTGTGGTCTTGTATAAACTATTCTGTACACAGTTTAAACAATATGATTCTAAGAGCCATAGAAGACCTAAGGAAAATTATTTTGAATAATGTTTAATGAATATATGGAACATGGTCCAATAAAACAAAGATCTTCAGTGAATCTAGGAGATAAGAGAAACTTATTAAAGTATGTTAATTAGTGACAAGATATTAGAAGTGAGGTAACAAATTAAGATTTTTCTTGAAATTTTTTTCTTTCATGAAAGAGACCTTGTTTGCCTCTGGATGATTAGATCTCCCAGTTACAGGGTTTTTTTTGTTTTTGTTTTGTCATTTGTAATAGACTTTTCTTTTAAGCATTCTCTACAGGACAAGATATATTGCTCTTCACTCAGACATACCCAATAAGTGTAGTAAACTCAATGCCTCTCAGAATACTAAAGTTATGCAGTAAATCAAGATTTAAAAATTTTCTAAGTAAAATTAATCTTGGAGACTTTCTTTAATTATAACTATTTGTTAATAAAGGAGAAAAAAAGAAAGCAAGAAAAAGATAACCAGATTGCACTTTAACTATCACAATCTCCCAACCATCCTGCCTCTTCAGTCCTGAATTCAGCCCATTTATAAGCAGTGGCATGAGAAAGATAAAATCAGAGGCTGCTAGGCAGAGGGAGGGGAGTTGTTGCTCATGATCATTGTGTGAAGAAAAGACCCCCATACTTCCCCTTGGCCCATCTCTTATATGGCTAATGATGTTACACCTACTTGGCTTTCTTGTTTGGGCAGTGTGGGTCACATATTCTGACACCCAGGCATATAACCACACCTGCCATGTGCTTCATCACCCGCCACACAAGGGGCTTCTGTCATCCTACTCAGGAAGTCAGGGCTTCAGTTAGCCATTCCCCCCTCACATAAGTGGGTTATATTTTTATGTTAATTTCACACAACAGGCAGTTCAGGGACAAACTATGAAATGGGTTCAGAGTTCTTATGAAGAAGTAAAAAGAATTTCTTTGCAGGTTGAAACAAAATAAGTCATTCTATCAAATTGAGATTATACAGAATAAAGATCTAAGGCATATTCTGTTCTTACAACCTAAACCCATTACCAAGGAATTAGTGCTAGATTTCAGTTGTTTTACTTTAACCTTTAATATATTTGATATAGCCTAGACTTCGTAGCTTTATGAAGAATTGTTCAGCAGGTCAAGTTAAAAACATGGAATTCTGTTGATTACTTTAATAGAAAAAAAAATGACTTCACAAAGCTTATTAACCTCTAGGAAATAGAATTGATTTGCAAAAAGTTTGTATTAAGGCCCTTTGGGCTCCTCTTCTTAAAGTAGAATATTAATCATTTCAGCCTGACAATAAGTATAAATGACTACCTTGTGCTCAGCTACAGAGAATAAAATAGAATATCAAGCCTGGATTCTGTTCTCAAAGCACTTGCAATAAAAGGTGATTAGAAGCAAAGCCAATGCAGAAAAGACAGAAGATAGTTACATATGAAATTATATAACACTGAGTCCAAGTGTAATAGAAATAGAAGAGATGGAGATATTGGTGTGGATCGGAGTAGTCTGAGATAGTTTCCTGAATGAGATGGGAGAACTTGAACTAACCTTGAGCAATAGGAATAGTTTGGTTAGGTATAAATGAAAAGTCCCAGTCCAAGTCAGAAGAACACTGTAAGAAAAGATAATTTAATATATAGTAGGGATCACTTTTCTTGAGTTAAGTGAGTGAGATGGTTAGAGATCTGTTTTAGGATCAGCCTGACAGCAGTAATAGGAAAAAGGGGGGTTAATTTATATAAAATGGTTGGACTGGATTATATTTTAAAATAAGGTTGCCAGGAATTTATATTAATTCCAAAGAGATTTATTTACAAAATATAGAAAGAGTGAAGTTAGAAAATCAGGGAGAGGATAGGTTAAGATATCTAGCTTAAGCACCAAGTATTTTTCTCCAACCCGGAGCTCAACCCGGGCAAGGGAGTTTAGTCCTTAACCAGAGAGGCCTTGGCCCTTGTATCCGAGGACCTGAGGAGACAGGGAGCCTCTCTCAAGAGGGTAGGTTTCTCCTGAGGCTAGTCTCTTCAGAAAACCCAGGAAAGGAATCAGCTCTTTTCACTCACCATGTGTCAGTCAAAAGGGAGAGATTTAAGAACAGTCACACCAAGGTCAAGGTCTCAGGTCCAGTCAGTAGATTCTTCACCAGCTGAAAATCTCAGGCCAATATCAGACAAATCTCCAATGGCTCCTCCTCCACAGGAAGTTCAACTCCAAGTAAAACTCCACTCAGGAAGTTGTAACTCCCTTTTAAAGACACTTTCTTTTGCATCACTTCCTGTCCCTTCCCCTAATTTTACGACAGTCTGTTTAATTCTCATTTGTCACCCACTATTGCACATGTGAGTCACAGACATCTCCCACTCAAGTGTGAATGGGGTGTTTACACCTTTGGTGATTAAATCTAAAAATGGGCAGATCTCCCCACTGAGCTTTAAGTAGGGTGTTTGCACTTTTGGTGATTAAATATAAAAATGGGCAGGGGAGTTAATTTAATTTTCACATTCAGGGGAAAGTTAATTTCATTTTCACAATCAGAGGAGAGTTAAATTTAATCTTCACACAGAAGTATAAAATACTATATATAATATATGCTTTCAGGTTTATAGTTTCCTTTCCTACTCTAAGAGTAGATAATATGAGTAATGACCCCAATTTCCTAATGCTCTTAAAAAAATAAAGTGACTTAGCCAGTTACATACCTAGTGAATGTCAGCCCTCATAGGTAATCATTGTATTTGGTTCTTAAAACTTTCAAAATTGTTCATTTTGACATTGTTGTTATATTATAGATTGTTCTACTTCAGCTCACTTCACTCTACATTAGGTCATATAAATCTTACCAATTTTGTGTGAAACTATCCTTTTGATTATTTCTTACACTGCAATATTTATTTCATTTCTGATAATTTTCCCACCATTCTCCCTTGATGGCTACCCTCTTTGTTTTCAGTTCTTTGCTGCTTTAAAAATTAGTTATAAATTTATATATGTATAGTTGCTTTTTCTATTTCTTTGTTCTCTTTGGTGCATAGATCTAAAAGTAATGGTATAGCTGAGTCAAAAGGCAGGTAACAGCATATTGGCACATTTTGGTATATAATGTGAGATGTTGATCTAAGCCTAATGTCTGCAGACCATTGCCTAGATTCTTTTTCGTTTCTTTTTTTTTTTCCAAAGCCATTTTTAATAAAGAGAGAATCCTTACCATAAGCCTTTAAGTTCACTGCCCTCTAGATTACTAGGTTGTGCAGTATAGTGAACCTGATCTTTTCCATGTTTTTTCTTTCTTTTTTTAAATTTGGAACATTTTATTTATTTAATTAATTTAGAATATTTTTTCATGGTTCCATGATTCATGTTCTTTCCCTTCTCTCCACCTCCAGTGATTTTTTTAAAATCAATACCAAATTGTTTAGATAATTGCTTCTTTGTAGTAGAGCTTAAGATCTAGAACTACTAGGCCCCTTTCCTTCTCAAATATTTTTTGTTTTATTTCCCTTGTTTTTTGTTCTTCATTATTTTTTCTAGTTCTATCAAATTGTTCTTTGGTAGTTTGGTTTAACACTGAAAAAGTTAATTTAGTATTATATAATCTTTTCCATTTTGGCTCAGTCTATACTCATGAACAATTAATATTTTTCTAAATGTTTAAAGTTAACTTAATTTTTTCTTATAGTATTTTATTATTGTGTTCACATAGTTCTTGGGTATATTTTGGTAGATAGATTCTCAACCATTTTATAAATTGTCTAGTTATTCTAAGTAGAATTTCCCAATATCTTCTGGTCTTTATTGACAATATGAGCAACCATAACTTTAAAACTGATTGAAAATTAAAGATTTCTTTATTTTAAATCATTGTACTATTTTCTCATTACTGTTTGACTACCTTATAAATATTTTACAGATGAATTCATTTCCGATGTTTTAAACACATCCTTTGATGATATTTGGAGAAACTCTGAACAGAGGAAACGTACAGTGAAGTCAGAGAAACACACTCGTGAAGCCAACACTGATACATGTCTTTCTTCACCCATATCAAAAACTGCATCCTGTCATCTGTTTGATAGTATAACCCCTCAGCGATCTAAGAGTAACCTTACAGCAGAAAATAGGAATTTCCAAAATACTTTGACTACTGAAGTACTTACTCCTGAAAAAACACATTTTGAAGAAGTATCTAAGAAATTATTTAGTGACAAAGATTATCTGAACCCTTTAGCTATAGTAGAAAGCCATTCTACAAAAAGTCCAAGACCTACAAATACCTCAGAAAAACAGTTGAGAAGTTTAATGCATATAAATTCTCCTTTAAAAGAAAAATCAAGGAAAAAAAAATCTACCATTAAATTTGCTACCCCCAAAGTGCATCGAGATAAGGCTGAAAACTTCTTAGAATTGATGACTACTCCTGTAAAGGTATCTCCAGCTTGCGAAGAAGCGATATATGAGGATTATTTTTCACCCACTAATCTGAAAGAAGGGAATTCAAAAAATTGTACTTCTAAAGTTAAACAGATATTGGAAAGCCCTTCACATTTAAACAGCCAAAAAAGTGTCTATAGGAGTAAAAAACGAAGCATATTAGAAAATAGTGATTATCCCAACTTTAGCAAAAGAATAAAACTGATTGAGACTAGTGATAATTTAGTGGAAGAATGTAACTGCACCCTCAAGAAACTCCCAAATTCTGAAAGAAATATGAGCTTGAATTGCAATCCATATAGTGAAATACCAAATGCAAATGAAATCTTGGGATGTTATAATGAAATTGATTCTCAGGAAAGAGAAAGAAACATAGCCATAGGTGGAAATAACTGTCTTCATACAGCTGATGAATCAGTTCTTATGAGTCAATATTTGGAAAGTGGATCTTGTGATACTTTAGTTTCTTTGGAAAGAGATTCTAAAGAAGTCCTCATGAATAAGAAAGAATTGATTATTCCTATGAACATACAAAAGAAAGAAAACATTAACTCTGAAGTTTTTAATTCTTGTGAAAGTAAAAAACAAGATTTTAACTTCATTTTCAAGAGTGACGCTGCTCTGGAGAAATCAGTAAAAGAAATGGAAAATCCCTCCAGATATATTCAAAGTACGTGAACCTTCCCCCCTCCCCCAAGTGCCTTTGTTATAGAAATATGGAACAAATGACACATGTTATATATTCATTGCACTTTTCAATAATGTCTGTTTTTTTATCCTAGCTTTAAAATAATAACATAGCAACACAAGCTAATGATATGTCAGAACTGATTGAAATGAATTTTAGTTATTGGTACTCATTTTACTTGGAATTTGCAGAAACATGAGTTAAGTCCTTTGTGTTTGAATGTAATTCTAAACATGCCTTGGGGTTTATAATGTGGTTTTAAATTTTTTTATTATGCTATTCATTGAAATGAATAATGAATGTACTGTTTCTATTTTATTATGCATTTGTCTATGTAATAGTCATTCACCATAATATAAAAGATACCACACACCTCACACTTTTGAAAGGGGAAACTTAAAACCACAGTTTAGTTGGGCCTCAGCCATGGGCAAAAAGGGAGTGGGGAAATGTTAGTAATTACATTTAGATGAGAAAAATTAAAGTTTAGACACTTGATTCTTGAAGGGGGGGGCAAAAAGAGCTGTAACCAATTAATTTTCCAGGCTTATTATACCTTACCTTTTTTTTTTTTAACCGTTACCTTCTGTCTTAGAATTGGTATTCAGTTCTAAGGAAGAAAAGCAGTAAGGGCTGGGTACTTGGGGTTAAGTGGTCACACAGCTAAGAAAGATTTGAGGTCAAATTTGAACCCAGGTATTCCTAACTTCAGGCCTGGCTCTCTATTGACTGTGCTACCAACTGTACCTTAAATTCTTAAAAATTGTCAAGCTCTAAGAGCTGGAAGGGTCCTTAGATATCATCTGCAACAATTTCCTCCTTCAGATAAGAAAATGATTTTGCAGAAGGTTAATTTAAATAAGTAGTAATAGAATTAGGATTTGAATTTATGCCCTGGGAAACTGAATACTTTTCATGACACTATTCTGCCTGCTGTATTTTAACTTGGAAGGATAGGTGATGCTAATTAATCTTACTAATAATTTTTGACAAGTAATTTTTTAAATTTTGAGCAGTATTCATTATAATGAAATTTCAGGGCAGTTGAACAATTTGTGCACCTGTCTGAAGTTCCTCTTAGTGGGACTTGACATAGAGTGACTTTAGTTTTAAATGTGTTATTTTATAGCAAATTTTTCTTTATTAGACAATTATCTAATTAGAATCCCAGTTACATACTATTTAGAACTGAATATGGACATTGGGAAGAGGAAATAACAAAATCAGATTTATTGCTTTTTTCATAAGAATAGGCATAAATCAAATTGGAATTTAAGAAATCTTTATTCCAATCCCTGCCTTCAGCTTAAATTAAAATCTAACAAAATAATTTAACTCTCCTACCATTTTTCTTTTTCAAAGAAAAGGGTTATCTACTTATTTTCTGTAAGAAGACAAATGATTCACAATATTGAAAACTGAAACAGCTGTACAAGTGATTGCCTTTTCCTTTTTACTAATGTAGCAGGTTTAGGTCTTAGGGAATATCTTGTTAGACTCACTGATGATTAACTCAGTTGATTCAGGAGAGAAGTTTTCTAGTAGTCCATTCAATACCTCACATAGCTCTCTCTCTCCAATAGATAACAGTATGCATTGTCTCTGAAAGAGGCTATTGAGGCTCATGTTACACTACTCTACTACACTGTAGCATATATAGAATCAGTGTATGCCATTTCCTTTAGATAATGCATATGTGTGTGCTGAAAAGAATGATTGAAAGAGAAAAGAAGTAATTGCTCAGATAAAGTCAGTCAACAAATATTTATTACTTTTTATATGCCAGACACTTTGTAAGGCACTAGAGTTATAAAGCCCGAAATGAAAAAGCTCTTAACATCATGAGCTAGTATTCTTCTGGATAAGACAGTCAGTATATGTATGTGTGTGTGTGTGTGTGTGTGTATTTATATTTGTATATGCATATGTAAAATAAATAAATGGTGATTGGGGTGAAGTTGTGGGAAGGCAGTAGTCAGTAGGAGGT